>NC_080421.1:103862639-104462639 GCF_029873635.1 Malania oleifera
TTTCGCCTAATCGAACAATCTGAAGATTACACTGGCTCCATTCGCTGCGGCCGTTATTTATACCGAAGCGGATCGGTGATAGGAGCGGCGTAAGCGTTTTCCCTAGGGTAAGCCAGTTCCCATTTTCTTAATTCTTGCAAAATATAAGTCAATGACAAAAGGACGCCACCACGAGAATATAGGGATGATATCTACAAGTTAGTGGGAACGGGGGGGGAAATTTGTTTTTTTTTTCCACCCCTTTTTCCCGGGGTTTTTTTTTGTGGGGGGGGTGGAGAGCGCCAAATCCAAAATTTGGGTGCGGGCGATTATGAAGGGGTTATTTTAATTAATTAGCCATTAATTAAAAATGCCTAAAATATTAAGCATCTGAGACTGAAGTAAGATTTTCTGAAATTTAGATCGGGTGAGAGCCGCGGGTTAATTTTGGGACCCGAGGGAAAAATTTGGAAATAAGGTAGGGATATTAAATAATAGTTTAAATATTAATTTGAGGTATTTGGAGCCTTAAGGAAGGCTAGAGAGTATTATTTTGGAGAAATAGATTAATTAATCAGGAAAAAAGTAAATAAGCAGGGAATTGAATTTCTGGGCGCCAAGGGCGTGAAATTTTGGGTCCTAAGAATTCTAATAGTCAGGTAAGGGATAAACTAAAGCATGTATTTTTCATACAAATTATTATTGTTATGAAGTAAATTTATTTCAGAAAGCATATGTATATTGTGTATTACGCTGAATGTATGGATTGGGAAAAAATACTGCTATGATGATTAAAATGTATATATATGTATGAGATGAAGTAATCACGATTTTAGAATATTGAAGTATGACTTTTAAACAGCCTAGTGTGACATGAATATTATTTTGTGTGAAAAGGTTTATGATGTGAAAGATTTTACGAACAAAAGCATGATTTCATTGGTACTATTGAAAATATGAGTTTATTGTGATGGTTTTGAAGATTATGTGATAAATGTTGTATTTCAGTATTATATATACCTGAAACGATTTTTTGGCGCGGGCCATAGATTTATGTTATACGGCACGAGACGTATCTATATTTTTGGCGCGAAGGCCATATTTACTATGTTTTGGCGCGAGGCCATATTTACTATGATTGTGGCGCGAGGCCATATGTATGATTTTGGCGCGGAGGCCGTATTTCTGTTTTCGGCACGAGGCCGTAATGATGTTACGTATGATCATGTATTAGAGTTTTTTCACAACCAAGATGTTAATTTAGTTCAGACCAGGAGGCTCGGTACCGTAGCTATGGGTTCATTTGGCACGAGGCCTATTGTTGCTACGTCCCACGAGGGGATGGGAAGATAGTCGATGTGGCTTTCAGTAGCGTGTGGCATGTCCACCCTGGTTAGTTCGGACCAGGGTGTGGCGGGCTCATCGTCCTTACAGACATATTGATTCGCAGTGGTCGGCAGCCATTGTCGGGTCCCACCTTCGGGCTGCATCAAAACCGTCATGGGGGGTAATACATGCACCAGCTAGCTAGTCATCCAGTTGATTTTCAGTACTACAGTTATAACAGATGATTTTATGTATGATATGATTTGGTTAAACAAATGTGAATAATATATGTTTACCCAGTACATATGATTATGTTTATAGAATTATGCAAGGTACGTTATAATGTCACAATGCATTAAATATTGCATGTTGCCACACAACTGTATTTAGTTTAGTTTCCTTTACTGAGAAGGTCTCACCCCCAAACTTAATAATTTTTCGGAGCTCTGAGAGACTGGGGGTCAGGGCACACGTTTGGAGCTAGTGAGTATTACCCTGGAGAAAGGGTAAGATTTGTAATAGTGTCAGAGTATTGTGTTTGACCGAGAAATATTTGATGTTTGTGAGGATTGTATTAGAATGCTCTGGTTTATGTTTATGATTGGATGTTTGACCATTTTTTATTTATTATGTGAATTTACGTTAAGGAAATTGAGGGACGTTACATCTACGGCTCCAAATGAAACCCATAGCTACTTGGTACCCGAGTTTATTCCCCGCGTGTTTCTTCGCGTCTGAAATAATCCCTACTCATGAACATCTTGGTTGTGAAACATATAATACACACACACTACATGAGCGTATAGCTAGCATGAGGGGAGGGGGACCCTTAGGTTCCTCGTGCCGAAGGCCGAAAAACCATAATACGGCCCGAGCCAAACCCAAACCCAAAATCATACATATGGCCTCGCGCCAAAATCATAGTAAAGTTAAATGGCCTCGCGCCGTCCAAAAAACATAGTAATATGGCCTCGCGCCAAAAATATAGATACTGGTCTCGTGCCATAACATAAATATATTGGCCTCGAGCCCAAAAACGTGTTCAGGTATATATATACTGAAAAAAAATACAAAATTATCACATAATCGTCAAAAAAAACATCACAATGTAATCATTATTTTTCTAAGTACCTGAAATCATGCTTGTTCGTAAAATCTTCCATCATAATACATTTCACACAACAAAATTAAATATTCATGGGGTTCAAACATTATGTGTTAACAGTCATACGTCAATATTCTAAAATCGTGAATTACCTTGCATCTCAACATTATATACATTTTTAATCATCATAGAAAGTATTTTCCCCAATCATACATTTCAGTGGTATACACAATATAACATAGGCTTTTCTGAAACTAATTTATATAATCAATAATAATTTGTATGAAAAATTACTGCTTTCGTTAGTCCTACCTGAATATTAAGACAATTTTAGGACCCACAAATTTCCCACGCCCTGCCGCCCGAAATGCAATTCTGCAATTAATTTTCCTGATTAATTAATCTATCTCCAAAAATAATACTCATCTAGGCCTTCCTTAGGCTCCAAATTACCTCAAATTAATATTTAAAACTAGTATTTAATATCCTACTTAATTTTCCAAATTTGCATGCGGTGTCCCAAAATATACCGCGCGCCTCTCACCCGAGATCCTAAATTTCAGAAATCTTACTTCAGTCTCAGGATGCTAAATTTTAGATTTTAAATTATGATTAAATTAATTAAAAAATAAGACCCTTAATAACGCAGCACCCAAATTTGGGAATTTTGGCCCGACCACCCCCACGAGAATCCGGTTCCCACTAGACTGTAGAGAATCAATCCCTAGATTATCGTGGGTGGCGTCAGTTTGTCAATGGAACTGATATTTTGCACGAAATTAAAGAAAAAAAAAATGGGAAAATGCCTACCCTGGAATACGGATTACGCCGTCCTATCCCAGATCCGCTTCGGTAGAGAAATAGAAAATAACGGCGGCAGCAGCGAATGGAGTCCAGTGGTTATCTTAAGATTTTCGAATTAGGCGAAAATCGGCCACGAAATCAAGGAGCGAGGGAGAGAGAACGTGAGTAGAAGAGAGAGGGGGATTGCAGGTGACAGGTAAAATAAATAAATAAATAAAAATAGAGAGAGAGAAGAGATATCGGGGGGGGGCGGCCTTTCAATTTAAAACAATCCTCCGAAGGATTCAGATTCCTTTAGGCGGATATAATAATATAATAATTAATACTAATAATTAATAATAATAATAACTTAATAATAATAATATATATTAATTAATAAAATAATAATATATTGTATTAAAAAAAATAAAAATTAATTTTAATAATTAATTTTTTTTTTCTTTTTCGTTTTCTTTTAAATTCGATTAACTAAGTAAGTTATTTTTTTTATTTTTTTTAAATTCGTTTTTTAATTGTAATTAATATTAATTAAGAATATTATTATGTTAATTATTTATTTTTTTTTATTTTTTTTTGAAATCAATCCACTAATATTTTATATCTCTTTTGGGTTTTTACACTTCCCCACCTTATAAAATTTCGTCACTCGAAATTTTGCTTCACCCTATTCCCTTTCTTAGCGAAAACACTCTTATTTCTTATTAATTACCCTCCACTTATGGCGGAGGAATACCATGGTTACAAACGAGGGCTCTGGAGATTACAACATTCAAAATTTCTCTCAAACCATTCACTTTCAGAAAAAAACTAAAAAACCACCTCTATTCTCTTATCTAGAATTTTCACGGTACACTTACAAATAAAAACTACAATACTATTTTCCATTCAATGACTTGGCTCAGCTCTATACACTACACGAAATAAGTGCGGATATCTATGGTGCAATTGATTCCTATTTAATCCCAAGAGCCTCCTTAATGGCATGGTTGCGCAAGAACTTTTACCAAATGGAATCTTATTCGTCGTATAGTTCCCTGTTCCTTCCGTCAAGAATCTGCACTAGCACTCCTCATAGCTAAAGTGTCACCCAAAACTCCAGGCTTCAGATCTAATCACATGGGAGGGGTTTTGAGATGTATTTCCTCAGCATAGAAAGTGGAATACGTAATGGATCCTAGATTAGGACCGGTGGTAAGCAAACGAAGGCAACTGGACCACTCTCTCAAGATCAAGAATCTGAATGGTCCCAATAGTACCTCTGGCTCAGCTTACCTTTCCTCCCGAACCCCTCATAAAACACCCTTTAGCGGTGCCACTTTAGGAACACGTTGATCTCCTGTGTCAACTACAATTTCGACGATGAGTATCGCATACTCTTCTTGAAAGGGCACTGCGCTGTCCTGATCCTGTCTCTGTGAGTCTGACTTTATTTGAGTCTGCTTGTATCAGCTCTGGCCCAAATTCACCGTCCTACAACCTCATCCCCACTACAATGGGGATCGACACCTCCCCATACAGTGCCCATTATGGTTGCCATCCCAATGCTAGCCCTGGTAGATGTTGTTAACGCAACTCAACTAATGGCAAATACTTGCTCCACAGACCTCCAAAATCCAGCACAACATGACTCGTAGCATATCCTCCAAAACCTGTATCGTCCTCTCTGTCTGTCCATCTGTCTGAGGATGAAAAGCTGTGCTGAACGACAACTGAGAACCCATGGCCCCCTTGCAGGACTCTTCCAAAAACGAGATGTAAACCGTGGGTCTCTATCTGAAACTATGGACACTGGAACGCCGTGGAGTCTAACTATCTCCTGGATGTATAACTCAGCCAATCTGTCCATGGAGTAGCTAACTCTAATCGGCAAAAAGTGGGCAGTCTTCGTCAATCGATCCACCACTACCCAAATAGCGTCCTGTCCATGCAATGCTGGCGGTAATCCTGAGACGAAATCCATCACTATATGCTCCCACTTCCACTCAGGAATGTGGAGTGGCTGCAACGATCCCGCCTGTCTCTGATGCTCAGCCTTCACTTGCTAGCACGTCAAACACTGACCCACAAACTGAGCTATCTCCTTCTTCATGTTGCTCCACCAGAAGGACTCTCGGAGATCCCTGTACATTTTAGTGCTACCCGGATGTACAGTATATAGGGATCGATGTGCTTCCTCCAGAATGACTTTCTTGATCTCAGGATCGGCAGGAACACATAACCTGGTATGGAACCTCAGGGCTCCATCATCTGAAATGCTGAACTCTGATTCCTGACCATCCTGTACCTTTCCCATAAGCTCTACTAGTTCTGCATCATTCCTATGAGCTGCTTTAATCCTCTCCTGTAGAGTTGGCTGCAAAACCAAGTCAGCAATGAACGCCTGGTGATCACCCTCTACCAGCTCCACACCGAGCCTCTCCAGATCCATCTGAATCGGATGCTGAATCCCCACTGCAGATACAGATGATTCCACTGATTTCCGACTCAAAGCATCAGCAACCACATTAGCCTTTCCCGGGTGGTAGCTAATAGTGCAGTCGTAATCCTTTATTAGCTCCAACCATCTCCTCTGCCTCATATTCAACTCCTTCTGCGTGAAGAAATACTTTAAACTCTTATGGTCAGTAAATATCTCACACCTACCCCCATATAGATAGTGCCTCCAAATCTTCAGCGCGTAAACAACCGCCGCCAACTCCAGATCGTGGGTAGGGTAGTTCTTTTCATATTCTTTCAACTATCGTGAGGCATAGGCTATCACTCTCCCCTGCTGCATCAACACGCATCCGAGCCCCTTATGGGACGCATCACTGTAAATTACGAACCCCTCTTCTCCTAAAGGAATCGTCAACACAGGCGCAGTGATGAGTCGCTGCTTCAACTCCTGGAAGCTCTGTTCACATTCATCAGACCACTCAAACTTTGCTCCTTTCCTGGTCAATCTAGTCAACGGGCCTGACAATCGAGAAAAGCCCTCAACAAACCTGCGGTAGTACCCAGCCAATCCCAGGAAACTCCTGATCTCATGCACGTTCTTTGGTTGTACCCAATCAACTACCGCCTCAATTTTACTCGGATCAACAGAAATACCACCCTTGGATATAACGTGTCTAAGGAAGGTAACCTGTTCCAGCCAAAACTCACACTTCTTGAGCTTCGCATATAACTTCTTCTCTCGCAATACCTGCAACACTATACTCAGATGCTCCTCATGCTCCTCTGGACTCTTCGAATACACCAATATATCATCAATAAATACTACCACAAACCGATCCAAGTACTGGTAAAAAATCCTGTTCATAAGATCCATAAACACCGCAGGAGCATTCGTCAACCCAAACGGCATAACTAGAAATTCATGGTGACCATACCGTGTTCTAAATGCCCTCTTCAGAACATCTTCGACCCTGACTTTCACCTGATGATACCCGGAGCGTAAATCTATCTTCGAAAAGATCTGTGTCCCTTGTAACTGGTCAAACAAATCATCAATACGCGGGAGCGGGTATTTATTCTTGATAGTTACTTTATTGATTTCTCGATAGTCGATGCATAATCTCATCGAGCCATCCTTCTTCCTCACAAACAAAACTGGTGCTCCCCAGGGTGACACACTGGGCCGAATGAACCCCTTATCTAACAGCTCCTGCAACTGCTCTTTCAATTCTTTCAACTCTGCCGGTGCCATTCTATACGGCGCCTTCGAAATCGGTGCTGTCCCCGGAATCAGATCAATAACGAACTCTACCCCACGATCAGGAGGTAGTCCCGGCAAATCCTCTGGAAATACATCAGGAAAATCTCTCACCACTGGGATATCCTCCACCCTCAGTTCCCTTTCTGATACAGCCTTCACATAGGCTAAATATCCCTGACAACCTTCTGATAGCAATCTACACACCTGAATAGCAGATAATAACTAAGGTGGGGTGCGCACACGTGATCCCACAAATCTGTACTCCTGTCCCTCTGGAGGTCTAAACACTACCACTCTCTGATGGCAATCAATGCTAGCATAGTGGGCAGCTAGCCAATCCATGCCCAAGATTACCTCAAACCCATGCATGTCTAAAATCACCAGTTTAGCTAACAAATACCTCCCTAGAATATCCACTGGACAGTCCCTGAGTACCTTCCAACATACCCCTACGGTCCCAGTTGGCGTAGCAACAGACAAACTAATTTCTAATTGCTGATGCTCAAACCCACACAATTTAACATAATCCCAGGCGATAAATGAATGCGTCGCCCCAGAATCAAACAAAACAGTAGCTTTAAAAGACAGTATTGAAACAGTACCTGTCACCACATCTCCTGCAGCCTCAGCATCGCCCGATGTCAAAGCAAAAACTCTGGCTGGGGCCGTATTCCTCTACTGGCCTCCTCGTGGTGCCTGGTAACCTCCTCGTGCAGGTCTAGGAACAATACCAATCTGTGTCAGACACTCCCTCATCATATGTCCTGACTCCCCGCACCTGTAGCAGACACCTCGCCCAGCACGACACTCTCCCAGGTGTCTTTTCCCGCAAGATGGGCAAGCGGGAGATGGCTGTGCACCCTGGAAACCGCAATTCCCTGTCCTCTGTCTCCGGTCCCTATAATAGCCACCTTTCTTCCATGCGGCACGGTCGGCTCCCTGCTGGAAATCAGAAGGTATGGATCTCTTCTTCTGCCTCTGCTCCTCAGCCTCCAATCGCTCACCAATCTCTGCTATAGTGGCTCGGTCGACCAACTCGGTGAAGTCCTGCAACTTCAATATCGATACCTGCTTGTAAATTTCTCTCCTCAAGCCTCTTTCAAACTGTCGTACCTTCTTCGTCTCATCTGGAATAATGTACGGGGCGAAGCGAGATAGCTCGATGAACCTCGCCGCGTACTGCTGTATTGACAGCTGTCCCTGCTTCAGATTTAGGAACTCCGTAATCTTAGCCTCCCTGGAAGAGGCTGGAAAATACCTGTTGAAGAATATCTCTCTAAATCGCTCCCAAGTCATCTCTACAGGTATAGTCCTCTGCTGCTCTAATACTCTCATCGCTGACCACCACCTCTCGGCCTCTCCAGTCAGTCTGTAGGTGGCAAACAGCACCTTCTGCTCCTCTGAACATTGCAGTACTGCAAATATTTTCTCCATCTCCTGCACCCAATTCTCAGCAACTGCAGGGTCCGTTCCTCCTGAGAAAGCTGGAGGATTCATCTTTATGAACTTCTCAATCATACAACCGTGGCCTACAGACGGACCACCCTGTTCTCTCAAACTCCTGGCAATTTCTGCCATAACTTGCTGTGCTACGCTGCGTAAGACTGCACCTGAATCACTACCCGCAGCGCCTGAGGGTCCAGCGCCCTCACTCCCACTGGCGTGGGCACTATTTCCACCGTGGTCCATCCTGAAAGAAGAAATAACTTAACTCAAAACCTCATTCTCTATACATATCACTCAGCTCATATGGTATATTTTCCTAATTAACTCGTCACTCTTGATCTTATTTCAAGGTTCAATCCTGCAACCTAGATACCCGACCCGACGATAGTTTACAATGAATTTCCTGAAATCGTCACCCCAGGAAAATCACACAAACCACTACGGAAGTCCTGCATTTAGACTACAAAACCAAACCTCAAGTTCCCTTATCCTATACTCTGGTATTAATACTGCTGCACTCTAGAGTCTATAGAACCTAGTATCCTAGGCTCTGATACCAAATGTAACGTCCCTCAATTTCTTAATGTAAAATATCACATAATAAATAAAAATGATCAACCCGAACCCGTGGGTAGCGGGGACACCTGTCAAACACAGCGGAAAACCTAACAGCAGTAAACATAAAATCTCAAACATCCAATCATAAAACATAATACCAGAGCATTCTATACATCCTCACAAACATCCAAATATTTCTAGGGTCAAACACAAAATAACTCTGACACTATTACAAAATCTTACCCTTCTCACAGGGTAATCTCACTAGCTCAACGGCGGCCCTAACCCGCCAGTCTCTCAGGAGCTCCTGAAAAATTAATTAAGTTTGGGGGTGAGACACTTCTCAGTAAGGGAAAATAAACTAACTACAGCTGTGTGGCAACATGAATATTTAATACATTTGTACGTATACAGTACATTTCATAATTCTATAAACATAATCATATCGTACTGGGTAAACATATATTTTCACATCTGTTAACAAATCATATCATACATAAAATCATCTGTTATAACTGTAGTACTGAAAACAAACCCAGGATGACTAGCTAGCTGGTGTCATGTATTACCCCCCATGACGGGTTGTGCAGCCCGAAGGCGGGACCCGACAATGGTTGGCCGACCACTGCCGAATCAAATATGTCTGTAAGTACGATGAACCCGCCACACCCTGGTCCGGACTGCCAGGTGGACGTCCACACTCTACTGAAAGTCACATCGACTATCCATCTCCCATCCCCTCGTGGGACGATAGCACTAATAAGGCCTCGTGCCAAAATGAACCCATAGCTACGGTACCGAGCTCCTGGTCTGAACTAAACTAACATCCTGGTTGTGAAAACATATAATACATGATCATACGTAACATCATTACGGCCTCGTGCCGAAAACATAAATACGGCCTCACGCCAAAATCATACATATGGCCTCGCGGCAAAAACATAGTAAATATGGCCTCGCGCCAAAAACATAGATACGGTCTCGTGCCGATAACATAAATATATGGCCTCGCGCCAAAATCGTTTCAGGTATATATATACTGAAAATACAACATTTATCATATAATCGTCAAAACCATCACAATATAACTCATATTTTCATAGTACCTGAAATCATGTTTTGTTCGTAAAATCTTTCACATCATAATACATTTCACACAAAATAATATTCATGCCACACATATGCTGTTAAAAGTCATACTTCATATTCTAAAATCGTGAATTACTTGCATCTCATACATATATATACATTTTAATCATCATAGCAATATTTTCCCAATCGTACATTTCATGTGTAATACACAATATAACATATGCTTTTCTGAAAATAAATTTACTCATAATCAATAATAATTTGTATGAAAAATTACTGTTTTAGTTTATTCCCTTACCTGACTATTAAGAAATTCCTTAGGACCCAAAATTTCACGCCCTTGGCGCCCGAAATTTAATTCCTGCAATTTACATTTTTCCCTGATTAATTAATCTATTTCTCCAAAATAATACTCATCTAGCCTTCCTTAAGCTCCAAATACCTCAAATTAATATTTAAACTATTATTTAATATCCCTACTTAATTTTCCAAATTTTGCCTGCGGGTCCCAAAATTATACCCGCGGCGCTCACCCGAGCCCTAAATTTCAGAAATCTTACTTCAGTCTCAGATGCTTAATATTTTAGCATTTTTAAATTAATGCTAATTAATTAAAAATAAGCCCCTTAATAATCACCACACCCAAATTTGGGGTTTTGGTCCGACACCCCCACGAGAATTCCGTCCCACTAGACTTGTAGAGAATCATCCCTAGATTTTCGTGGTGGCGTCCGTTCGTCAATTGGGCTTATATTTTGCAAGAAATTAAAGAAAAAGGGGAAAATGGCTTACCCTAGGGAATACGCTTACGCCGCTCCTATCACCGATCCGCTTCGGTAGAAATAACGGCAGCAGCGAATGGAGTCCAGTGGTATCTTCAGATTTTCGATTAGGCGAAAATCCGTCACGAAATCAAGGAGAGAGGGAGAGAGAACGTGAGGAGAGAGAGAGAGGGATTGCAGGTTGCAGGTAAAATAAATAAATAAATAAATAGAGAAGAAGAAGAAGAAGAAGAAGAAGAAGAAGATATCTGGGGGGGGGGGGGGGGGCGGCCTTTCAATTTAAAACATCCTTCCTGAAGGATTCAGATCCTTCAGGAAGGTATATAATAATAATAATAATAAATATATTTAATTAATAATAATAACAATAATAATATATTTTATTAAAAAATCAAAATTAATTTTAATTAATTAATTTTTTTTATTTTTCTTTTTCTTTTAAATTCGATTAATTAATTAATTATTTTTTTTATTTTTTTTAAATTCTTTTAATTAATTAATTAATTAATTAATAATTATTATTATTTTTAATTATTTATTTTTATTTTTATTTTTATTTTTTTTTTTGAAATCAATCCACTAATATTATATATCTCTTTTTGGGGTTTTTACAGTAGAGTTCGTGTTTTGGTTTTTGGGTTAAGGTAAGGGGATTCTGTTTATATCAGTTATTTTTGAAATCAGAATTGGTAAACATATAGTTTACGATTGTATGTATGATTTGGTTACTTAATTGGAAAAATCTATCGGGTGAAAATACGAGATTTTCGGGTTACTATTTTGGGAAGATTTGGGAGTTTCGGATATAATCTCTATTTCTGTTGGAAAATCGTATATTGTATAAAACTGTGATATTAAGATGATCGTACCAATATTTGTATTAAAATATATTATCAAATTGAAAACGATATGATTTGTTGTATACCATATAAGTGTGAAATGAACTGTTGTATATAAATGTTCCAAGTTTTGTGAAAACAATTGTGACGTCTAATTACAGTAAGCTGAGAGGTATAGGAATATGAGTTCCAAATTGTTCCAGGTTTGGTGAAACGCCATGTCTCGGCTAAATACTGTGGGCGAGAGTGTCTGACTCTATATCTGAGAGTGTGAAATATCACTTGTTTGTTTCAATTGGTCATCGATGGGTGTGAGTTGACACAGTAATAACAACGATATCGCTGTGGAGTTTTGGCTAATACCATGTTATCGGGTGCTCGTATCAGCAACAATATCATTGTGGAGCTTTGGCTAATGTTAGGTTATTGGGTGCTTTGTGTAATGCGGCCAATTTCGACCAAAGAGTGTGACAACACTGACCGTATGTTTTGTATCGTTTGTACTGGAACTGGATTGTGAAAATACGAGAACTGTATCGTGTTATGTTTTATGTAGAAATAACACTTTTTTGCTACACACTGATATAACATGTTTCTTCCTTACTGAGAGGTGTCTCGCCTTGATTATAAAAATGTTTTTTCAGGTCCTTCAAGTAGTCGTCACTAGTGTCCTAGCGTAATAAGAGCGTGGTTGTCAGTTAGCTACGTATAGCATTTATGTAAGTACGGATTTTGTAACCGAGTTGTCGTTGTTAAGTTTTGTACGCACCCTGGGTATGTACTGTATTTTGGAGCATAGACTCTAGTTATGTATAGACTCTGGTATGGTACGTTGTATGTATTAGAAAGAACATTTCTGCTGCATATGTGATGTGTATATATGTGTATGTGAATGTGTATAGGGTATATGTGTATCCCACGGGATCAGACCCTCCTTCAGTGTAGTATCATGTATGTTTTAAATGATTCAAAGACAAGTTAGATTACTAAATCACACCCTGGGGCCCATTTGCGGGTTCGGGGTGTGATAGCTTAGTATCAGAGTTAACTAGGTTGTTAGGTCTTGTAGACTTGGTTAGGCGTGAATATGTGTACATACCAAAGTATAGGAATGTAGTGAATGGGTAGAGTAGGTCGAGGATTGTCTTGTAACTAGACGGGGATTCGTTGATGGTATACTGTGTTTTTCCTAGAATGACAATTTCAGTAAAATCACGGCAAACCATTGATGGTTTTGTGTCGGTGTGGTAGGATAGGCCTGGACCCATGAGAGTTGTAGTTAACATGATTAGCTTGCAATGATTGTGTTAACTGTGTATGATATAGGAATTCTAACCGATTCCTATCTTACTTTCATAATGGAGGCCGAAGATAACAACTTAGATAGTGGTTTCGAGGGGACTGCGAGTGATGGGTCTCCTTCTGTGTCTTAGGGTCTGACGAGGCGGATCATGCCAGAGATCGGGTGAAGTGTTAGGAGACGTGAGCATTCTCCTATTGCCACGGGTTGTACCATAGAGAGGTTCACCTACATGCACCCTTCGACGTTTACCAAAGGACCCGATCCAATAGTAGCAGACAACTGGGTGCAGAAGATAGAGAAGATATTGGAAGTTTTGCATTGCACTAACCAGTTGAAGGTTCTCTATTCTACTGTTCAGCTAGAAAGAGAAGCTAAAAGATTGTGGACTACTGTGAGTATGCTTAAGAAGAAGAGAGCTGGTCCATTTGGTATGACTTGGAGCAGCTTTAAGGAGGTATTTTTCGAGAGATACTTCCCGACTTCCACTCGTGATGCAAAGGCCGATAAGTTCTTAAGCCTGACTCAGGGAACCCTAGAGGTGCAGATATATTTTTCTAGATATATTGAGCTATCTCGTTTCACGCCGTGTTTGATCTCAAACGAGTATGACAAGACTCAAAAGTTCGAGAAAGGTTTGAGGAAGGACATCCGCAGGCTTGTGGGAATGCTGCAAATTCAAGAGTTCTCTGTTCTGGTGGATAAAGCCACCATAGTTGAGGTTGACCTCTAGGGGAATGAGGTGGTACAAGAACAGAGGAAGAGGCCAGTATCTTTTGGGTCTTAGACTGGTCCTCGATAGGGACAGTGGAAAAAGAAGAACTATGGTTTGAGTTATCGCCAGATTACCGAACAGCAGGGTCGTCATGCAGATCCATCTTTCATGCAATGCACCAGGTGTCATAAATGGCATGATGGTGATTGCCAATCGTTCGTGGGTAACTGCTATAACTGCGGCAAATCAGGCCACATGTCCGGAAACTGTCAAGCACAGAGGAGCGATGCGCCTGCATCGAGCCAGAATCGGGGAAGCAATTAGGTGCCTCGGGGAAACTATCAAGCAAACATAGCTCCGGTAAGGGTATACTCTCTTACTCCAGCCGATGCTGAACATTCTGGAAACGTGGTGACAGGTACCATGTTATTGCTTTCGAATAGAGATGTTGCCTTATTTGATTCGAGAGCAACTCACTCTTTTATATCTACAAGTTTTGTGAAACTGTGTGAGGCTAAAACCCAAGTGATGGATGAGGGGTTATCTGTGGCTACACCAACTGGTAATTCAGGGAAGGCCGCTGTCGATGAACTTAGTGGTATACGGCATGTTTGGGTTTGATGTCATACTGGGGATGGATTGGTTATCATCCAGTTATGCAGTGATTGATTGTCGTAGGAAGGTAGTACTATTCAGACCTCCTAGGAGAGCAGGAATATGAGTTCGTGGGATCGTGTGTGCGTTCAACGCCACAAATTCTGTCGGCTATGCAGGCGAGAAGGTTGCTCTTGGATAGTTGTCAGAGATACCTAGCTTGTGTGAAGGAACCACCATGGTATGATTTGAAACTTGAAGATAGCCGAGTGGTTAACAAATTTTCGGATGTATTCCCGAATGACTTACCTAGTTTGCCTCTTGATCGGGAGGTTGAGTTTGCCATTGAGTTGCTGCCAGGCAAGGCTCCAATTTCTAAAGCTCCATACCGAATGGCTCCAGTTGAACTTAGAGAATTGAATGAGCAGTTGCAGGAACTACTGGACAAGGGCTTTATCAGACCTAGTGTTTCGCCCAGGGGAGCTCTAGTATTGTTCGTGAAGAAGAAAGACGGGTCAATGAGGATGTGCATTGACTACCATGAGAATAATAAAGTAACAGTGAAGAAAAGATACCCGTTACCTCGTATAGATTATCTATTTGACCAACTGCAGGGAATGCAGGTCTTTCTGAAGATCGATCTATGGTCAGGGTATCATCAGGTGAGAATTAGGATTGAGGACGTAGCAAAGACTGCTTTCTGAATAGGAGCTAAATTTGGTTGAAATCCTGGAGGTGTGTAGTTCTAAGAGATCTATTGTGGCTGATACTACTGTTGAGGAGCTACAACTGAGTGATATAGCGGCTGCAGAGGTGGTGCATAAGATTGGGAAGTTTGATTCCAAAGTTACTCTGTACTATTTTCCTTTTCCATCTCCATAGCCTCCACTCTTATAATGAGTTCAGTTAGACGTGCTTCAAGATAAAAATCATCTTTCAATTCATTCCACTCTCTATCATGTATTGTTCTCAATGGTTGAGCTGCAATCGGTCTTCAATCAATACTAGTGTTCCACTACTGAGCACAGTCAGTTAAATGATCTAGAAAATCCAATGCCTCATTAGGCTCCTTGTCGAAGAAATATCCTGAACACATAGTATGAACGAACTACTTCGATTCAGGAGTCAATGCAATGTAAAAATAGTTGACCAAGCGCCATGATTCAAATCCATAGTGGGAACACATATTAACCAGATCTCTAAATCTCTCCTAACTTTCATGAAATGTCTTATCAACTCTTTGCATGAATCGACTGATCTGTTCTTACAAAAATTGAGTTCTCTGTAAGGGAAAAATTTTATGTAAAAATTCGTTTTACATATCAACCCATCTAGAGATAAAATTAGGTCTAAGAGAATTAAATTACATCTTAACCTTGTCTTTCAATGAAAAAGGAAATAGACACAATCTAATTGTCTGATTAGTAGCAGTCTCATCTATGAATGTAACACATGTAAGCTCAAAAAATTAATTAACACACTCATCCCATAAAATTGAGGTATCACAGATATCATTCGAGGTTTAATATTAAAGTTCAGTACATTTTCAGGCAATATGGTGCAAGATGGTTGTACAGTTTGTGTGGGCTACAAAAAATCTATAAGCATGCGTGGTGCAGGTGCAAGTGCAGCCATATTTTCTTCAAAACTTAATTTTTTTTTTCTTTTTTTTCTTTTTCATTTTTATGAGAAAAAATAAAATAATGAGAAAAACACTAGTTTGAAACTAAAACTGATATTTCCTGGCAATAGTGTCAAAAACTTGACTCACTCTAAAAATGAGCAGCTCTGAAGTTATACCAAGTATAGGAGTTCAATCGTATAATAATTAGTCCAAGGGTCAGATTATCTCCTCAGAGAATGTTTTTGAATTCCAAACTCGTGTAATTCCAAAAGAAATTGAGAAAATAAAAATTTACTGAATATAGTTCAAATTCGGTTTGCTGGGATTTTGAGAGTTTGTGATGACTGGAAGTTAAACTGTGAATCCTAACAAGCACTGAATTTAACACTGAGAAACAGAAATCCTATGTTTAATGGCCGAGCAAGAAATAAAATATGCGTTTGAATTTCGGAATAAAAACTAAAATGATAACTTTCCTACTCAATTTAAGCACACAATTAAAAATAAACTCATTCAAACACAAATTTAACAATAACCAAATTTTTAACGCAATCAAGAACGCAAACTTAACTCTTTAACAATTTAAACAATAAAATAAAATACGATAAAAATTCATATTTTAATTAAACTGAAATTAAAATAATTAGAACCAACAAAACTTAAATCCTAAAGAAGATTTTTTTTTTTTACTTTTTTTTATTAGAAATCAATTCAAACTTTAAAAATGAACAATAAATCAATAAAAAATTAACTCTGACAATAATATTAAATAAGAAGCGAAGGTCAATAAATAAAATTTTATAATAATAACCCAACAAAAAAATTAAAAGATCAAAACTTTAATAGAAATTTTGCTGAAATTTAACAATGTTCATTTAAATATTTAAAAGCAAGAATAGAGAGAGAGAGAGAGGGAAGAAAAAACCCAGCCGTGAAGAGCCTCCGTCTAGGCTAGAGCTACTACCCCCCTTGCGCCCCAAAAGAAAGATTAAAAAAAACTAGCTAAACCCTACCTCCTTGCTTCCTTTGACTTTTCCAAAATAAATTCATAACTCCCCCTCTCTTTTTTACAATTTGCCCCAGCACTAAAATGCCCCTTCCAGCGCATGGGCTATGGGCCATCACGTGATTACATCAGTTTGTATTTTTTATTTTTATTTTCTTCTTTCTTCCTTTTGTTAACACATAATCGATTCTGCACTTTTAAGGCCGATTTTGACCTAATAAACATCTGTATCTCTCAAATCTTGAAACACGAAAGTTGTAGATCGAGCTCTTTCTCAAATTCCCCATAATTTTGAATCGTCTCGTTCGGAGCTCGGATGAGAATGATACACCCAGATTATGGAGTAATGCCGAAGCAGTCCACAAAAACAGCATTTGGTAACTTCACGTCTAATTTCGACCTTAATGGAGTCAATATTTCTCAAAACGCAAAACATGAAAGTTGTAGAACATTTTCTTATCTTTCTATAGAATCTTGAATCATCAGAATTTAAAGTCGTATGAGAGAGTTACGCACAAATTACGAAGTACCATAGGTTTTTTAGCTTCCAATAGTTGCCCTACAATAAAAAAATACCAAAAATTCAAAAATTACTGAAACCCAAATATTATAAATAGGACAATATTAAAATATTGAGAATAATTAGGTATTTAATTAAAAATATAATTCATAATGCATAAATTAAAACATCTAATTATGTAATTTAACCGTGTAATCAATTTGGGAACCTAAAACCAATGCCATAACTGAAGGCATGAATTTAAAGAACACTTCCCTAAATGAACTCATAGGGTCGCTTCTCACATACGAGATGGCGATAAATGAAAGGACCACTGAAGTTCGCAAACAAAAGAAATCCATAGCACTTAAAGCTTCAAAAGATAGCTCAAGTGATGAAGAAGATAAGGAGATGGATAATGATGACCTAGCATTGTTTACTAGATGACTAGGTAAACTATTTAATAAGAATAAAATATTTTCTAGAAAATTCAGAGGGACAAAGATGGACAAAGGTGAATCAAGTAAGAAAGAAATAAAAGCCAAATCCCCAACTTGCTATAATTGTAAAAACCTGATTGTCCATAGCTAAAGAAAGAAGCTAAAAAGAAGAAGAAGAAAGCAATGAAAGCCACTACCTCGGATGACTCCAGCTCAAGCAACTCAGATAGCGAATCAAGTAAACAAGAAGTAACCATCATATGCTTTATGGTGAGAGATGACGAGGTAAAATCTTACTCAAATTCACTTGTAAAATCTAGTGATAAATCATGCAATGATTCATGTGAAAACATGTCATCTTATAATGAAATACAAACTGAATTGTTTTCACTACATAAGAGGTTCATTAAAGTGCCTAAAAGAAACATCACACTAAAATGGGAAAATGAAATGCTAATGAACCAATTAGAACCATCTCAATCAACTGAAAAGAAAAGGATTTGGTTATTGATGAACTTGAGAGTAAAATCAATAAGATAGCCAAAGAACTATTAAGGTTACAAGCTAATTGCAAAGATATAAAAGATACAAAAATTATTTGCCTTGAGAACAAAATAGATCACCAATCAAAAATCATTTACAATTTCACAAAAGGAAAGGAAAATTTTAATAAATTGGTTGGATCACAAAGAATGTCTTTAAACAAGGAAGGCATAGGATTCAATGGAGTTGAAAATAAGAAGAAAAAGAACCTCTACATTGGATACTTTGTAAAACTTTCAAAATACTATGCTAGCACATCCTCAATTAGTGCATATGAACACACCACATGTTTCCTATATAAGGAGAAAGGATACATAAAATGTGAATGTCCACTTAAAAGGAAAAATGACAAAACCAAAAAGGTGTGGAAAGTCAAAAACACAACTAAAACAAATCAAAAAGGACCTAAGAATATTTGGGTACCTAAAGTAACATCTTGAAACCTTTTTGTAGGTATATTTTAATTCTATCCCATCAAAACACAAGTGGTACCTGGATAGTGGATGTTCAAGACATATGACTGGAGACAAGTCCAAGTTCACTTCATTAACTCTAAAGGATGGTGGACATGTCACTTTCAGTGATAATGCTAAAGGTAGAATTATCGGCATCAGCAAAGTCGGTAAGGAACACTCCTTGGTTATTGATAATGTACTATTAGTTGAAAGGTTAAAGCATAATCTACTTAGTGTTGATTAAGGTGTAATCTCAAGAGGGGGGGTGAATTGGGTATTATAAAAATTCTTTGACCCTAGTTACCACTTACTCCCTATTTGTATATTTAACAAATCAATGGTAGGGACTTATGACTGAATTAAAGTTATTTTATCAATGAGTTCTGTTTACCCAATTAATTGTGTGTAAAGCAATTCAACATCTACAGGCAATGCAATTAATATAATGTAGTGCAGAAAATAAAGAGTTAAGGGAAAAGAGAAGACAAACGCAATTTTTTACGAGGTTCAGCCAACTCAGCCTACATCCTCGCCTTGAGCAACCCGCTTAAGGATTCCACTAAAATCTCTGCTCCTTAAATTAGGATGGAACTTCCCTTACAATCCGCTACTTACAAGAGGTACAGCTCCCTCCTAATCCGCTGCTTACAAGAGGTACAACTCCCTCCTAATCTGCTACTTACAAGAGATACAGCTCTCTCCTCAACCCCAGTTCACACACCGAACCGTGAATACGATGATAATCTATAAAACACTCAAAAATGCTTCTAACAAAAGCTAGTGAGTACAATTCAAAGTCCTAGTACATAATCATATGATAAAACTTGAAGCTCAGTATGAATGAAACAATAACATCGTTTTATGAATGAAATGCTTCAATAAACAATTTCCCTTTTTAACCAAAACTCCCAAGTAATGATATATTTAAAACGCTTTGGAGAATTTTAGGGTTCTTAGTTCACTTTTCAAAAATGCACAAATATATTTGATGTGAACTTATTAATAAAAACTTTGTCTTGAATATTAAATCAATCAAAATCACAAAGCTTTCTTTCAAATATTCAATCACAACACAACCTTTGCAATATTAATATATATATATATATATATATATATATATATATATATATGTATTCCAAAGATCAAAAACCAATGTAATCTATTTTGGAAAATATCTTTCAACAATATACGTATTTAAGAACTCCAAGGATATCTAATCAAGTGGATTTGTAATATTAAAAATATCGAGTCTTTGAATGGAAAAACTCACTTGAACCTAAAATATTTAATCAATAGCTAAAACTCTTTTCAAGTGGTATTCTTATCAAAGTTATTTAATATATATATATATATATATATATATATGCACACTCAAGATCAACCTCTTAGTACTTAATCAAAAATAGATTTTTCAATAATAATCTCTATGAACAATATATATATATATACTCTTGAATCAAAAACCAATCAACCAGTAGCTAAAGAACTTTATCAAGTAATGATCTTTTCAAAAATACTATTTATATGTATGTGCACACTCAAGATCAAACTTTTCTAACGATATTCAATAATAAGTAATGAGGTGAGAAGTTCTTGAAAATAATAACTTGAATGATCGAACCTCAATACTATAATGAAAATACAAATGAGAAAAACGAGTTCCCTTCAAGATTCTGAGTTGATTTGCCCAAGTTCGATGATTAATTAGAAGTTGAAGTGTAGACAATCATATAGCAAATAAGAGCAAGTTTCTCAATATTCTTTCAATAAGTTGTGTTCTTCTCTTTCTTGTGTGTCTTAGCTATGGTCTAGGGTTTAGATATTTAGTATTTATAGTGTCTTACCCTTAGGATTGATCTCAACCGTTGGATCAAAGAAAAAGCTCGTGAGTTCTATTAATAAAAATCTGATTTTTAAACTTTCCCGCGACTTCAGGCTACTAAAGTTGAAGTTCAAGCTCCTAAAGTGACTTCAGGTGATTGAAGTTCCAGTTTAGGCAACTGAAGTACCTCGGCCAGATTCTGTTTTTTCCATTAATTCTTCAGACTACCGAACTTAATCTTTAGGCTACCGAAGAAATTCTTCAGGCGACTGAAATTGAGTTCAGGCTACTGAGCCCTTTTTCTCAATTTTTTTTTTCTAATTTAAAAATCTACTTTGCTCTCTTTCTTGAGTCTTTTATAAAACATATTTTCCATGATTTTAAAAGTATTTCTAAGTCCATGAAAATCTCCTAATGATATACATGAAATGCATGAATCCTAAAGTCATTCTAAGTTATGTTGAGCCTCAAATTAAATCAAATGAAAATGTAAGTACATGAGTTCTAAATACCCATTCCTAAGATGTTCTTGAATTTTGCCGCTTGCATCTTGATTCTCGTACTCTTTGAGTTTCATGGATCTTGCCAAGATATGTATTCTTTACTTTAAGGCTTCCATGACTCGTTATCCTTCCATGCATGCTTAATATTCTTCTTGTTCACAAACTCAATGCACAGATCACATACCAAGTGATTTGTCACTATCAAAACTAGATTGGACTCATAGAGTCAACACTTAGCATTAGTCAACTAAGTGATAAAGGTTTTGACATCACATTTAAAGAGGATAAATGCATAGTTGAACACACTAAAAAGCATGGAGTGTTATTGATTGCAAACCGGGTTAAAAACATATAATGCATGAATTTTGAAAACCTGGTATCTCAAGATGTTAAATGTTTCACTATATTAAATGAATCAAGTTGGCTATGGCATAGGAGATTAGGACATGCTAGCATGGATTTGTTATCCAAGTTAGTAAGAAAGAACTTAGTTAAAGGTTTACCCAACACAAAGTTCACAAAAGATAAAGTCTATGATGCTTGCTAACTTGGGAAGCAAACCAAGACTAGCTTTAAGAAGAAGAAACATATCTCCATTGGAAGACCATTGGAACTAATTCACTTAGACGTATTTGGACCCACTAAAACATAAAGCCTAGGAGGAAAGTAATACGCATATATCATTGTCAATGATTACTCCAGGTTTACCTGGGTACTATTCCTATCCTCTAAGGATGAGGTGTGTAAAATGCTAACCAACCTATGTAAGAAGCTTCAAAATGAAATGGGGCATGATGTTTTACACATTAGAAGTAATAGAGGTGGAGAATTCAAAAATAAAGATGTTGAAAACTTTTGTGATGAACATGGAATTTCTCACAACTTTTCAACACTACGAACACCTAAAAAAAATGGAGTTGTTAAAGGATGAATAGATCACTTCAGGAAATGGATAAGACTATGCTAAATGAGCATAAATAGCCTAAATACTTTTGGGGTAAAGTGGTGAACATCGTCTGTTATGTGATGAACTGAGTGTCCATTAGGATTAGCCTAGATAAGACTCCCTATGAACTTTGGTAAGGAAAAAGACTGGACATCTCGTACTTCCATGTATTTGGATGCAAATGTTTCGTCTTAAATGATAAAGGGGACCTATGAAAGTTTGATGATAATTTGGATGAAGGTATTTTCCAAGGATATGCAGTAAATAGAAAAGCCTTTAAAGTTTACAACAAGAGAACTCTATCCGTTGTAGAATCCATACACACAGCATTTGATAAGGCTAACCCATTCTCTTCTAAACCTACTAATGCTTATGATCTAGATATTAGAAAAATTTTATAAAACCTAACAATTCCTGAAATTAAGGATGAGGGCACTGAAACTCAAGAACCATCTATTGAGGACTCTCAAGAACAATCTGAATTGCCAAAGGAATGAAAATTTGTTAAAAATCACCCTAAGGACTAGATCATAGGTGAACCATCACAAGGGGTGTCCACCAAATCCTCTTTAAAGAACCTATGTAATCATTGTGCATTCCTATCACAAGAGGAACCAAAGAATATAAATGAAGCAATCAATGATGATTCATGGGTAGCATTCATGCAAGAGGAACTAAATCAATTTGAAAGAAACAAAGTTTGGAAGTTAGTTCCTAGACCAACTGATTACTCAACTATTGGCACTAAATGGGTCTATATGAATAAAAAGGATGAAAACGGCATTGTAGTCCATAACAAGGCTAGATTAGTAGTTCAAGTTTACAATCAAGAAGAAAGTATAGATTATGATGAGACTTTTGCTCCCGTAGCTAGAATGGAAGTTATACCCATGCTACTAGCCTATGCATCCCACAAAGACTTCAAACTTTATCAAATGTGTTGGCCTCACAATACTTAGAATCTTGTTTTCATGATAACAAATCAAAGGAAATTAACATATTTGGTTAAGTGAAGATTCAAGACTCAAGAGTTCTAGATTAAGATCAAGTGGCTCAAGCATTTTAGATCAAGATCAAGTGCTTGACAAGTCTTTTGAAAGCTCGAACTCAAAGATAGAAGATTTTATAAAGCTAAATACTATTGAAGCTTGAAGTCAAGATAAACATGAAGAATGAAAGCAATGCATGAAGACTTAGTGATTAGAAAAGTCATAGTCATTAAGAAGTCTCATGTAAGTACTTCGCAAATTTCAATATATAAATGTTTGAAGCTCTTAGGAATTAATATTGACTTAGAGACCTATTTTTAAAAAACCCCAGAAAATATTTTCAAAATTCTTAATTCAATATGCCAAGTATAAAAGCTAAAGGGTTTTTGGAAACAAAGTTTTTAAAAGCATATGTTTTCCAAGGACAGATGACTGACATATTTATGCTAAATAAATTGAACACATAGAACAAGATCAGGCAATTGATGAAACACCATTAGGCGACTGGCATTTTTACACTGTTAAAATCTGAATAGACAAAATAGAGATAGGCGACTGACCTCGAAGGCTCAGGCAACCGACCCCATTCTGTGTTTGAATAATATACTGAATTAAAAGGCACAAGCGACTGACCCCGATATCTCAGTCGAATGATGAATGTATTTTCAAATTTAAAATAGTGAGGGAAAGTTTCAAATTTGATTGCTTGGTCCCCAATCTTTGAGAAAACTTGGGAAACACTGCAAGTAACTTGGGGAATACGAAAATTTACTTTTTCGATCTACAAATACATGTTAAACCCCAGAATTAAATATACCAACAATCAGCAATCAATCAAATTCTCGTACATTCAAAGCTATCTTGCTTGTTGACTTTTTAAGTATTGTTAGAATTGGTGTATTCCCAAGAGGGGGGGTGAATTGGAATTTTAAACTTTTCTCCTAGGTTGAACTAGATGTTAGCAGAATATTACAACTTAGGGTCTTTCTATGCAATTCCAAATACGCTGATAAATATAATATGCGAAAATTTAAATCCAGCGCATCATTTACATGATAACATACACGTGCGGTAAATATAAAGTGCAGAAATATAAATAAACACACGATATGTTATCGGGCTTCGGCCAACTGTGCCTACGTCCCTGCCTCTAACTCGCAAGCCCGTTGATTCCACTAATAGCTCACTTAAGGGTGGAGCAGCACCGATTACAATCAGGTCAATTAGCACAGGGCTGACCTCATCCCTAACCAGGTCAATTAGCGGGACTGACCTCAACATACACGTCTTAACAGGATGACGCACCTAACTTTCCTAACCAGGTCTTAGTCAATCCGAGACTATTCCAGGGCTAGTCTCCCTCTTCAGGCCCGTGCCTGGAATACAACAGTTTTGCTCAATAAATGAAACAGTACAGTGATTATGCTTTCAAGTAAAGAAGATGTGTACCCAGTTACGTTCAATCACATACACCACCAATGATATAATAAGTAAGCTCAATGTGGTCTAATATATCAACTCTCAAATATATTTACTATCGATGTAATTAGTGCGTGAGAGTGCAAACCTATATGATCTTTGTATCACTAGATATTTGATCTAAATGCTCAAACAAAGATGTTAATCAAGTCTCAAATATTCCAATCAGCAGAATATCTCAATCGTGCAAATATCAAATAATGTATATGCTTGGTTTGCAAAATATATTTAATCTTTGTATCAGCAAATAATATGTAAGTCAATGAATATTGCAACAAAGATTTTTATCTTATAAACAAATATCTCTTCAAATATATTTTTCAATATAAAGCACACTAGATATTTGAAAATGATTTTAAAAGGATTTTGCAAACAAAAACAAATATAATCTTCTCAAGATATTGCAATGAAGGTGCAATTTTAGAAGATCTAACAAAGTCTCCTTGAGATAGACTTATTAACAAAGTCCCCTATGAGTCCTTAAGGTTTTGCTCTCAATAAAAATAATATCAATCAAGTAGAGTAGGGAGAGCAAACCTATAGAACAACCACACTTAAATCACACTTACAAAAGTATTTGAGAAGTAAGATCTGGTACGAATAAGTGTTGGAGACTGAAAGATGAGTATTATGGGTTTTGGGATTTTCAGAAAATTTCTCCCTAATCAAATATGCTAATCTCTTGCTAATGTTAACAAATGATGGGCTATATATAGACATTGGAAGAATTATAGCCGTTAGGACATGTAGGGTATTATTAATATTGTTTAAGATCATTTTAATCCTAATTAACCCTATTTAAAAATGTTTAACCGCGGTAAAAATCAGGGCAACCCGAGAGGTCTAGTCGACCAAAACCATTTCGGTCGATCGAAGTTCATATGGTTCGGTCGACTAAGATACTTTTGAACTAGAGACTCGGTCAACCGAAAGTGTCTATCCAAGGGGCGATTTTCCATGTCTCCGAGGTTCGGTCGACTAGGCCATTTTAAACTAAATGGTTTGGTCGACCAGACCGTTGGGACTTCTCTCGGGGACCCTTGGTCGACCAAGTAGTTGGTGTGCAAATTTGGCTCGGTCGACTAGATAGTCAATTTGTTGACCTTAGGGGGTTTTGGTCAACTAGGAATTTTGAACTACACTGGTTCGGTCGATCGGGACCTTGGTCAACTTTTGACCCAAGCCAGTTTTGGTCGACTAGGGCAGAATGAACTGCCTTAGTCGGTCAACCGAAAGTGCACAATGTGTGCATTTCCATCCTGTTTTGAATCACTCAAACTCTAATCAAGTGCCTAACATTCATAGGTGCAATGGCGAGTGTCATAGGGTCATTTATGTCCAATTAAAGACACCGAAAAAGTTCGGTGTCGGTCGGCCAAACCCTAAGGTCACTTTTAGTTTATGGTTTGTTTGAGCTTACCTATTAAATCATGCATGTCATGTGTGTGAGCTATTACAAACCAGTCCCTATTTACTATTACAGATCAATTACACAACTAAATATATTACAATTGAAAACAAGAATTGGTCTTCAAACTTTACTTGCTTTGTGCCCATCTCGATCTTAACAATTTTAGATCCTGCACAAAACCTCAAACACCCATTAGATACAATGAGTATTTGTCATAATCAAAACCGGGCTTGACCTATAAGGTCAACAAGTATGATCTCTAATTTTGATGCTGAAGAAATACAAGGATCTTATGTGTGATCTAGTTTGTGTGCAAGATAAATTGGCAGTATCATATGATGCACATGGACTTGAAGAAAATGAAGACCCAACATGTTTATGTCTTGTAATTTATATTTCATTCTAGGTCTGTAATATTAATAATTTCAAAGGTTTGTAATAGTAAAGTAGGAAATGTCTGTAATAATCACTGCATATCATGCATGATATGAATGAATGCTCAAGACCATAAATGGACCTTAAGGATCACCCTTCAATCGATCGACACCAAACTTTTAGAGTATATGCTCAAAGACCTTAGACTGGCCATAGGACACTATAATACATGAAAAGTCCTCCACAATCCTAGAATTAAGTATCATGTGATTAGGGACAATTTCATAAAAGAAAGAGGATCGAAATGCATAGTGTTGGCATGTTCGGTCGACCGAACTCCAATGCACAGAGTTCTTCGGTCGACCAAACCTCCCAAGGGTCAATGGTTTGACCCTTCGGTCGACTGACCCCAAAATGTATACCAATGCCCTGGTCGACTGAATGGGCACGTGGGAAGTCCCAACGTCCTAGTCGACCAAACCTCTAGGTTCAAAAGGACTTGGTCGACGGAAGCATATAAATTTTAGTCAACTAAACTTAGTTTGGTCGACCAAACCTTGGAAGGTTCAAAATCGCCTTTGGACAGTCAACTGAACCTGTAGTTCAAAAATCCCCCGGTCAACTGAACTTAGTGAGATGGTCGACCGAACCTTAAAAATGGTCGACCGATCTTCTCAGGTTGTCAAAATTTTACAGTTTAAACTAAGTTATTTTTAATTAAACTCACTTAATCTTTTTTCAAAGTACCCAACATGTCCCCAATGGCTATAATTCTTCCCAACTCTATAAATACATCTTTATTTGCAAAATTAAGAGAGGATTAGGGTTTTGATATTAGCCAAATTTCTCTAAAAATCTTTTTGGCCAAAAATCATTTATACTCCCATATCTCTCCAAATCCATTGCCAAAATTCACTCCTTATATTCATTAGTCATTTATTTTGAGTGAGATTGTTTTTACATACTCAGTATACAAGCTCACTCTCTTATTCATATTTGATTGTGCATTGTTTTTTGGAGAGTTTCTTAAGATTTTTCTCATAATATTTCATTCATAAATATTTGATTGAGAAAAACCCTTACTTGGCTTAAGATCTTGCATCCTCATTGCAAGATTCATAAGCTTGCTTTGTGCTTTGATAAAAATGTTTTTAGCAAGCTTAAAACCCTATTATCTACTGTATTTTACATTTGAGGAATATTTTTGTGATATTTGTTTAGGGTTGTAGGGACTGATTTGATTATTCACACAAGAAGCATATTAGCTTAAGATCAAAAGTCTCATTCTCACATACACACATTGATGTACATTTTGTTAAGAGTTAACACTTTGGTTAACAAAATATCACTTGAACTTAATATCCTATTATATGTGAGTGCATTATTTGGTTGATCATATTAGTACATATTTGCTTAATGTAAGAAGCATTTTACTTGTACGTAAATTATAGTGTGAATTTGTTGTATTCCAGGCGTAGGCTTGAAGAGCGAGACTAGCCCTGTTGAATAGTCCCAGATTGGCTTAGACCCGATTAGGAAAGTTAGGTGCACCATCTTGGTAAGGTGTGTTTGTAAGGTGAGGTTAGTCCCGTTAAATGACCCGGTTGTAAACGGTGCCGCTCCACCCGTGAAGTGAGCTTAGAGTGGAATCCTTATGCTAGTGAGCCAAGGCGGTGATGTAGGCAGTATTGGCCGAACCTCGATATCATATCGTGTGTGCACTATTAATATTTTCGCAATTTATTTACTACACATGAATGTTATATTTAATATATGGTTAATGTTGTGTATGATTTAATTCCCGCATATCATTATCTAAGCAATTGGTGTATGATTAGAAAGACCGTAGGTTATGTTATACTGTTATGTGGTTTAACCTAAGAAGAAAGTTTAAATTTCCAATTCACCCCCCCCCCCTTCTTGGGAATACACCAAAGTCAACATCATTGAATACTTTTGCTGAAAGTTCTTACTAAAAAAAGGCTCATGGTTCTTGCTCTTTCACTGAGATTTCCAATCTAAAATAGAGTCACGGTGATATCTACTTGAGCTTCAATTTTTATATTGTTATTTTACTAAAGTATATTGTTCTTTAACTTGTACAAATATGCTCTAACTAAGAGTGTTTATTGTATGGCACAAAGTTTGTTGCTTTGTATTGTTTTTTTTTTTTACGATTCAATGGTATTGGATCGTTGCCTAGTAAAAAGGGATATTCTTGTTAAAGAGGGATATCCACTTGAGAATGACAAAAGTTGTAACTTAGCCTATTAAAAAGTTGGAAAGGAAAATCCTCACAACGATTGATTGGGGTAAGGACGTAGGCTGCTAGCCAAACCTGGTAAAAAATCTAATTCTTGACTCTTCTCCCTGTTCTCTTTAATTTTCTACAAGAATATTATATGCGTGTATGATCTTTACATCTTACTAAATTTTGGAAATTTCTGAAATCTTGGTTTTTTATCCATATTTGAAATCAACTTACTATCATATTGATTGACAAATAAATTTTTGATTTGAACATCAACAGCTGAAAGGTATTTTGAATTGTAAGTTTTACAAAATCAAATCTCTGAAAATTATATTTCATTAAATCTAAGTTTTAATTCAAAAAGTTCTGAAATTTGTTTATAACAATCTTAAATTGATACTTTGAATTTACCAGCTGGGTTTTAATATCAAAGAATTTAATTTGATTTGAATATTGACTAAACTTGGTTGATTAATCAATAGTATATTATTTATTAATTGATTGAAGGTTGATTAAATATCTAAAGTTTTGCTGAAGTTAAAACTCAACTAAGGAACTTGTAATACAAAGCAAGTAAAGAAATTTTAAAATCCCAATTCACCGCCCTCCCCTTTTGGGAGTATACCTAGATTCTCAAGATGGATGTAAAAAGTGTATTTTTGAATGGATACATAAATGAAGTGTATGTACTACAATCCCCCTAGCTTTGAAGACTTCCATTTTTCGAATCATGCATTTAGACTAACAAAAGCACTATACGGATTGAAACAAGCTCCTAGAGCTTGGTTCGAAAGGTTGAGCAGCTTTCTATTAAAAAATAGTTTCCTAGAGGAAATATGGATAACACCTTGTTTATAAAATCTAAAATTAATGATATGCTTATCATACAAATTTATGTTGATGATATCATATTCGGTGCTACAAATGAAGAATTATGCAAAGAATTCACTACATGTATGCAAGATGAGTTTGAGATGAGCATGATAGGCAAATTGAGGTATTTCCTTGGTCTTCAAATTAAACAAGCTAAAAATGGAATATTTATTAATCAATCAAAATATATCAAGGATTTGTTCAAGAAATTTGATATTGAAGGTGGCAAGTCATTGAGAAGCCCAATAAGCATTTCTGTCAGCTTAGACAAAGATGAGTAAAAAAAAACCGGTAGATGTTAAATACCATCGAGGCATGATAGGTAACTTACTTTATTTGACAGCCAGTAAACCTAACATTATGTTTAGCATTTGCATGTGTGCTAGATCTCAAGCAGCACCTTAGGAATCTCATCAAATAGTTGTTAATAGAATTTTAAGGTATTTGATAGGTACTATAGATGGTATCTTAAAGATACGGCTGGTCGTGGACGAGAGTATTTCCTTTTCTATAAAGGCTGTGGAACAAGCATTTGTACCTTTGTTTTTGAGTCTTTCATACCCATCTCCTATAGTTGACAGTATTGCAGGTTGTCCTTCATCCATCCACAAAGAACACCATCTCCTTATGCAGCATTTTGAGATACTTTCAATGCCAAAATCTAGAGCCCCCCTTTGGAGCCGTCATGTCCCTTTCAAGGTCTTTATTTTATTGAAGTTAAGCTGCATGAACATTATTCTTTCCTTGGACAATTTGCAAAAGAGAAGATGGATTATTGTTTCATTATGTCATCTTTGTAAGAAGGATCTCGAATTACTTACCCATCTCTTCCTTCATTGTCAGTTTAGTTTGACTGTTTGGTGCTATATCTTTACCCTTCTAGACATCAAATGGGTAAATGCCTCATAGAAATCCGTCAACTACTATCGAGGTGCCACCAAAAGTCTTCGCACACGCCAAAAAAAATCAAGAGCTAGTCAATTGCAATTAAGTGATCGATCAATCACATTGTATGATTTTTCTTCACCCATTTTTCAGCTCAATTTTCAAATATTCAATTAGGTTATCGATAATTTCTAAAATTAAATGAAACATTTTGACAAATATAAAATCGCAAAATGAAACATTCCAAAAACAAGAAATGATATATATATATATATATATATATATATATATATATTAAAAAGAGTAAATATATACACGACGGTATTTTTGGCCGAGCTTAGATGCTACATAGTTTAGGCAGAGCTCCTCGATTTGACAAGTAAAGGCCTTTAGTAGGCTTGCGAGGAATCTAGAGAAAGAGAGAGGCTGTTCTAAAAATTTAATAGAACTTTCATGTAATTAGCGTGGACGCTAGGGAAAACGAAGACTTAGAATTTAAGAAAAAAATATATATGAATTGAGGAGAAATCTAAGGGAAACAAAAATAGCATGAATGGGAGTTGTCAAGGACAAAATGAAAGGGGAAGAAAAAAATTGACCTAGTGTACAGCCAGGAGCAAGAAATGCTTATGTTTTTGTATATAATAATAAGATGAAATTAAAAATAAAATCATTAGGTAACAAAAAACCAAAAAAGAGAACCACTTGACAAACAAAATTAAACCCCACAACCTTGAATCAAAGTGCGGATTCAAAGATAAGCTCCCACAGTAAGTTAGGGAAATGATTAAATTGAATTTATTGAAATGTCCTTCCTTGCATAATGCTTAATACTAATACTTGTGAAGATTATAATGGATGATTTACTCAAAATCTTCCAAAGTTTTATTTATTTTTCACTTATAATTGTTTAATTCTAAATTATTTGTTTAGTTGATTATTGATTTATTATTTTTAAATAAGTTGATTAAGTCAATTTTAAATCCTTGGAATTTTATTTTATTTTTCTCAAGTCTCAAAATTAGAACCACAATATTCATCCGCCATAAGTGAGGAGTTTTCGGATAAAGATTGGAGTTGCCACCCTCTTTTTCCAAAAAAAAAAAAAAAACCTTCATATAAAATTTTTCGAAGATCAAATTATCGATACTAAAAATTTTCTGCAATCAATTACTATGTAATAAGATTTACCCTAGACACAACTATGGCACCCCTGCCTCGTGGGCAGAGGCATGCCTAGGTCAAACCACAATTGGTGTCAACTGCTCAACTCATGGCAAGTTAAGGTTTATGATCTCCCAACCCTGGGCTTGGGCTGTGGAGAAGCCTCCCAGGAGCCATCTGAACTTCACTAGTTCATCTCCCTTCCAACATTGCAAGAGCAGTAGGCCGCTGAGCCAAATTGTAGGGTGAGTCTGCAGCTTGCCTGGACATTAAGAAACACACATGTTATTGAAGCAAGCTGCTATACCAAATCTAAGAGCCACTGGTACAATCATCAAAAATTGATGCAAGGCATATTGGCATTAATTTTGAAGACCAAAACAAAATCCACAACCATCAACAGTCTGCAAATGAATTCCAGTGGGAAGTACAGCAGATTATGCTCGCTCAAGACTATCAAAATAGCAAAAAATTTCCAGTCACCAGTGCAGGTTAAGTTGGGGGCTTAAAACACATTTTAAAGTCTCTATCATAGATGTGTAAGCCAGAACACAAAAAAGGAAATAAGTAAACAGAAAAAGAGACCAAATTTTATGCTAGGTGCCAAAAATCCACAATGTTCAAGTTACCTACAGTACCAAGGTTCACAAAACAGATATTCTCTAAAAAAGAAACTACCCTGTCACAATAACTGAGGCCATATAGGCCTTACGTAAAACCTTTATCTCACTTCTTAGACTTCTTGGATGCCCTGCAAAGCCAAAAAAACTCCTAATTAGATGACAACCCAACAACATGGTTCTTGCCCAAGGCAATAGGTATAAGCTCTCTGAAATCTACTCACCCAGCTGGCTGAGATCCCGCGTCAGCAGCTGGTGCTTCTGTCGGAGCTCTTTCTACTGGTCCCTGAGCACACAAGGAAATTAAATTCAGAATCCCAATTAATGCATAACAGAATTTCAAAATCACATATATATATCAGTATGCTAGGCCCTTGAGTAAAGGATTCTCTACTTGGCAAGCAGTGCAGAGGATGATCCTCTTGCATGCATCCATACCACGAAGGATCAAATGGCCTGTTATAAGTCAGTGTAATATAGTGATAATGATGCAGCTAATCATTAGCCATTCAATTGCTCATGCTAGACCAATTCACCTAGAACACAGCATTTAAAATCAGGGAAAGATAAGAATGATTAGGTTCATGAAAAGAGAACGGGAGGATGGTACGACACTCTAAAATGTGGAAACTTAAGGATACATTGATATAGTTATATTATTAGAAATTATGTACTCTAATATTTTTTTTAGAGGATTTTGAGGTGTTTATAGATCTAGAAGAGATTTTCTACAGTGAAATTGATTAATGACATAGAATTATAATGCAACAATTCTCCACTTTTAACTAATAAAAAAATGTCGTCCAAAATATTTAATTAAAATTTTGTACTGTTAGATCTAGCATTCTGGAATGAAAATATACCACATTTCAGAACAAATTCATAACAATTCATGGCTTGCTAGGGTGTTATTATTTTCTACTAACTATGTGTTAGACACGCATCATATGGATATGTATGCAGAAGACCGTCAACAACCCTGAGCAAGGATAAAATCCTTGGCCCAACTTCAGGAGCATGCATAGACACAAGTAGAGAAAAGTTCTATTAAATTTTTGAAACAAAATATTGGATTATCAAGAACAATTCAGATGGTAAACCCCACCAAGCATGCATGGTCTCTAATATTTGTGTTTGCCAGTAATAAAAATCTCTCTTACCTGGGCAAAACGTTCCTCCCTTCTAGCAATTTTTCTTTCCCTGCTTGCCTTGTTCTTTGCCCTCTTAGCCTCAAACTGGTCAGACAATGTCTTCTCTCTGGCCTTCTCAGCCTTCGACTTGTGGATGCTTTCCATTAGCACTCGTTTGTTCTTGAAAACGTTACCCTTCACCTTCATATACATGTCATGATACATATGCTTGTCAATTTTCTTTGCCTCTCTATATTTGCGAAGCAAACGCCTAAGAACACGCATCCTCCTCATCCAAAGGATTTTGGTCGGCAGCCTTGCCTCCCTTGTACCTTTACGCTTACCTAAAATCACACTCAGCATTGAAATCAGTTATATACATGCAGCTTTCTGCTCTCAAACATTATCAAGTCAAGCAGCTCCAAGTCTAATTAAAACAGATTTCAGAGCCCTAATTGAAATTCAGGATACTCATCCTGTTTGCCAACACATCTTTTTTCCACAATCTAACTTCTGCATTCTTCGATGCAATTAGCCTACTTTTGGTTCAGTAGTTCTTCCGCAGATATTTTTATATGATATCATATTGTCTAAGCAACTTTCTCATAGAAAATAGACTGAACATAAAAAACTTCAAAAACATTTAAAAAGAGTAGAAGTCATTTCGTATTGTATAATTTAGAAAAAGAAAGATTATGCATCATCAGAACAAATTATTCTAGCTCGTGTACAAAGTAACTCAAATACCATATCCAGAATGACGCCCTTTCCTCTTGGCCTCCTTCATGCGGCGTGCACGAGAACGGGAGTGAATCTTTGTTGGTTTCCTGATGACGAAGCCATCCTTGACCAGCTTTCTTATGTTTTGCCCTGCACACAACAATAACAAATATCAAGTAACATAACCCAAACAAGAAGCGCATCCAAATCAGTGTAAGTAGATCTATGACAATTTGTGAGAATGGATTAACTACCATTATCATGAACAGCACACCATAAACACAATAAAGAAGAAATCAACTTTTGTGGGCTCATTGACAAATAAAGGAAAAAGAGATTGGCCCAATTTCCTGCAAATCATTCGAATAAACAAACCCAAATCTACAGCATAGGTAGCTAGAAAAAGGTTTGACATCTAACTTCAAATGCCCCGTACTAGTTTCATCTTGCACTTAGAATAAAAATAACACAAACTGATAAGAACACATTGGTTACAGAAAAGCATATGGACACCAGCTGAAAGGTAGGGTCTCATATTTTATGTAGCTTTGGTTGCTAGACAAATAACCCTACTTCGTAAAAAAAACAAAAAAAAAATCAAACAATTGGTTTTTTTGTATTATACTGCCATTTAACGGCAGCATAATGGAGTGTAAATGGGATCAGGCAACCTTCACCGAAGAACATAAAGGAACAAGGTCAGGGTGTAAAAAAGGACTACCAAAACAGCGATAAACTTATCTGCAGAAGCATGAAAATGCCATTTGATTCTCTGAAACTTCGTTATCCTTAATGAAGAATTCCCTTTTAACCAGCCAACCAACCCCACTGGTTATAACCGTGAAACCGTAGTAGGTAGTAACACACAGATGATACTGCGAACAAGTCGCTAATATTCACTAGGAGATGCAACCAAACCACTAATACACATAAATTCAAATTTCAAATCTTAAATTAACGCCCTTCAACATCAACATCAATCCCCATGATCCAAAGTTACCATTTCCTTTCCTTGACGAATTCTCAGCAACCAAACAAAAAATACGCATCTAAGGTAAATAAAATCAAACAACCAAAACATGACCCAGATCCACGCAACAAAAATGAAAACCGATTATATGTGAGCGAGAAGGTCGAAGAAAGGAGATTACGAGAGTTGGCCATGGAGATTTCATTGACTTCATTGGGATCGAGCCAGACCTTTCCTCTCCCGCACTTGAGTACGCTGGAGGCCAGCCGCTTCTGAAGCTTCAGCGACACCATCTCTCTCTCTCTCCCTCACCCTCTTCTTGCAGCGGCTATCGGAGGATAAGCCTATGGAAGAAGACGACGCGATTTGCACAATTTCATAAATACAAGGGTTTAGGGTTGTGACGCGATCCGCGTTTCCAATAATGCCCCTATCTTTGCAAGATATAACAACTGAGGCCCTTGAGCTTGGGGAGTGAGTGTGAGAGCATTGATTTTAGTTTTTACTTTGGTCCCTAATTTTGCCATATTATCAATATTTCCTTAAGTTTTTGAAAAGTATTTCCAAAAATTTTATTTTATCCATAATCATTTGTAGTGTGCCCATGATATGAGATGGCACCAAATAGGCTAATAGCCACATGGATTTAATTAGTAAGTAGACATAAAGTAATATATTGTAAAAGCAAATACCATCCAATAAAATAGTGTAAGCTATATATTACCCTATAACGAAGAGTTTAAAAATTAGAATATAATGTGAATTTTGTATAAATTTGAATAAAAAAAAAAAGACAATGCAAAATTATATTGAACTTCTATAATCAATAAAGAGAAATCTAAGACATAAAATCTGTATTTTTCATACACAAAACCTAAGTCTAAAATTGAGAGTGGAAAAGCAGGTATACTTCAATTATCAAAGAGTAATTGTTTAACTTCTATACATTTACCAATACTAAGAAAATATTCATTGTATGATTTAAGGTGATCTCTTTACATTTAGAAGCTTTCTTGGTTCTAAGGTAAGGAACTGTTTTGAAACTCACTAGAATTCATTCTTTTTTTCATACAAATAGGAGTTGACAAAAACAGCAAAAGGAGTCCCTCTAAGACAGTTGCAAATCTCTTAAGTATTTTTCTATTTTATGATTATAAATAAATTGATCAAACTTTAGTTCAAAGACCAGAATTCATCTCAAAATAATTTTTGCTTCAATTGATTGGCATCATCTATGAGAACCAATTCACTTCCCAAAAATTTAATGGCATCCAACACACTATAAAGTCAAGGCTTCAAGCCTCGAATTAGAGCCTTGATGAAGTGATTAGAACTTTAGCCCTGAACACAAAGCCTTTGCCATTAAGGCTTCTCTCATGAGGATCTCATGTTGAATCATCCACGTCAACAAAACTTCAAGACTTTTGTTCTCAACTCAAGGATGAAAGACACCAAGCTTAATTGAACCTAAATGCGAAAAAATGTCCTAGTCTCACCAAAGTTCAACATGGTAGTAATGAATTTATCCAAAACCATTGGATGAAGGAAACATATATAGCTTAATTGAGCCTAAGAAGTCTTATTGATAACTAACCTAGAAAGGATGGAGAGTACAAAATTTAGTCATGCATAAAAAAAGGAGGACGACGACGAAAAGAGAAAAGAAGAACTTGTTTGCACTAGCAACGAAAAATCATCACCTACTCCCTGAGAAAGGGGGGCCACTAATATAAAGAAAATAATCCCTTAGTAATATAGTGTTGTTATAATAGCGTATGATCTCTAGAACAAACTCTAAAATGGAGAATAGGAATGCAAGAAATATTCCTATCATCTAACGACAATTTAAAAAAAAAAAAAAAAAACTTATGTGCACTCTCCCATGTTAGACAACTACCATTGTTGTAGAGACCTGAAAAAGGAAAATAATAATAAAGAAAATAGGAAATTTGGTTTTACACAGGCCAAATCGTTGATGGTTTTGTAAGCTCATAGAAAATTATTGACAGTTTTGAGTTACCACAGTCAGGTAAGGGTAAAACAATATGAAAAAAGGTTTGGTTAAAACCAAACCATCGACGATTTCAGGAAATCGTCGATGGTTTTGCTACGAGTGAGAAACCTATAAATGAGACTCAAGTCATTTTTTTTGGTTTATTTCATTCCTCTCTCTCTCCCTCTCTCTCTCTCTCTCTCTAGCTGTGGTATCTCCTCTCTCTCTCTCCCTCTCCCTCTCCCTCCCTCTCTCTCTCTCTTCGATTTTTTGCTCGGTTTAAGCCTAAATTGAAGGATAAATAGAATTTCAGGATCCCAACGTCGATTCTCCGCAATTTAACTAGAGCGGTTTTGTGATTTTGGCTTTCCAGACGCCACTTCAAAACTAAGGTAAGGAAGATGTTTTTAAAGTTTAATTAGTTATTGGGAATGTGTGGGCCTAAGGAATGTTAAAATGGTTATTATTCTGTTGTTGAGCTAATTAAATTAGGGTATATGAATATAGGGTTTTGTGCAAACATCGCAGGCATTGTCTTAGGATCCCTACGAGCATTTCTCCAGGAAACTAGTAAGGGAAATAGATTATGTCAAACTCTGAATAATATATGTATGTGTTGACTTTTTGAGTCCGATCCCTATTTTGATACTGACAAAGCACCAATTCCTTATATGTGTTTTTAAGTGTTTGAACAGGTTTACTATTCTACACACATAAAGAAAAGGCGATGGAAGCTTGCATGACTTAAAATCTATACGATCAAGCGCAGTCCATAAAGTCAGAAGAGCAAAAAGACAAAGAAGACATTTATTTCTTATTATAATTGTATTTATTTTTATTATTGGGTTTGTAATAATGCATGCATCTACATGATATGGTTATTTGTTCAAATAGGATCATAGATTGACCATAGGGAGTCACAGGACTGTAGAGTGAACGTCGAATTTTTGGGGTTAACTCTCAATGACCATAGATTGACTTTTGGTCTTAAAATATCACATGAAAAGTCCCCTATAACTTAGAAGTTATTATTATGTGAACAGGGGTGACTTTGAATAAAAAATTGGACTTAAATGCATAATTTTAATATGCTTGGTCGACCAAACCTGAACCTATATAGACTTTCGGTCGACCGAACCTTCCAGGGTCAATAGTTGACTATTCGGCTGACCATTTTTAAAACGACCTTGCACTGCACAGTCGACAGAACTGGCACGTGGGTAATTCCCAACACTCTGGTCAATTGAACTCTTACTTGAAATTTGATATGGTCAACTGAACGTTAAAATTTGGTCAACCAAACATGCTCTAGTCGATCGAACCTCAAAGGGTTCAAAATCGCCTTAATACAATCGACCATAACCTCACTTCAAAAATGCCACAGTCGACTGAACTTAGTGATATGGTCGATCGAACCTCAAATATGGTCGACCGAAACTCTCGGGTTAGAATTTTTTAAAAGCGCTAATACATAATTAACTTTTAATTAAACTTTTCCAAAAGATCGAGCGTGTCCCAACGGTCATAATTTTCAGAAAATCTATAAATTCCAAATTCTCTCTAAACCCTTTGTTAATCAAAGTTCTCCCAAACAAATTTTTATTGATAAAATCATTTCTTTGGGGCATATTTTTATCAAATCTCTTCCACTTTCTTTTCGTTTATTTATTTCAAAATTTATTTTGAAGGAGAGCATATTTTTTTTGGGCATTTGTTTTATATTTATTTACATTTACTCTCATTTGCATCTTCATTTTTTAAAATCATTTTTTGAGAGTAGCCTCAAGATTTCTTCTAGTTAATTTTCTTGATAAATATTTTTGGAAGAAATCCTTTATTCCACAAATATTTTTCTTGAGCTTAAACTTCAAATTCTCCAAACATTTTTATTAGAAAAAATCTTTGTTGGAGAACATAATAATCATTTTGATATTTTCATATGTTTTATTTGTGCATTAATTATTTAAATAAGCACCATTATTCTACTGAACATATTAAATATCATTAGAGAGTGCATTTGTTAGAGCTTAAACGTGTACATCTTTACTTGTATTTTCAGAAGTATATTATATGTATAAAAATGATTTTTATTGTATCGGTTGGGTTTAACTCAGAATTGAAGTGGGGAGTCTCAGCCCCGTAAGTGAGACCGATTCAGTTCAACCCAAAAATTGAACTAGGATTTTCCTTGCCCCGTAAGGAGAGGATGTAAACTGCTTCTACTACGCCCGTTTAACTGAGCAGGTTTAGTGAAATCCTTGGGGGATATGCCCAATGCGAGGACGTAGGCTGGTTTGGCCGAACCTCGATAACAAATCTATGTGTCACTCTCTCTCTATCTTATTTAAATTCCTGCACTTTAATTTCAACATGTGTATGAATGTTTATTTGATGTCATAATTATTTGCATACACATATTTGATTTAAATAAGATATACTGCACACATGTATGTCTTCATTTATCATTTTATTATTTTACATACACGCGTGTATATTAGATGAGATATGATTTGTGGTGAATCAGCGAAATGCATAATTTAGCCAAAATGTTTTAAAACCCAATTCACCCCCCCCCCCCTCTTGGGATCACACCAATTCCAACAGTATGTTTTGAGAAAATTAGGTTATTGAATTTGAGTAAAACCCTAGAAAGGTTTATACCAATATTTTCAACAAAATATTATAGTATAGCTTAATACTTAAAACGTGTGGCATGGGTTGAATATTATGCATTATTAATTTTTTAGTTCTTATGGAAATATATATATATATATATATATAGATGAAGATATGGTGTAATACAGGAAAACATTATGACAATATTTTTATACAAATTTATACTAAGATATAGTGTCCTATATAGAACTACAGTATAATAGAGATTGTATATAGATTTACAGTATGACAGCGTTCTATATAGAACTACAGTATGACGGTCTTCGATACAGAAATACAGAATGACAACATTCTATATAGAACTACAGTATGATAGTATTTTTATACAAAGATACAATATTAAAGTGATTTAAATACAAAACTATGGTATGATAACTTTCCACTGAATTGTGAATATGAAATCATGTTACTTTATTATTTTTGAAATCGCATCATATGGTTTAAGAATCCTGATGGACCATAGCTAAGCAAGGTACCGTAGCTTCACAAATACCAGTGCAACCACACTATTGTGAGCGTGTTGGTGGTATACAACTGATTTAACCATAGAAGAGTAGAGTTACCCGCTGGAGTCCAGACCAGTTGGGTAGGCAAATCAAGCTTACAGATACAAATACATATACAAACACAGATATAGCTGACTTAGACTAGCTAAGCCATCCATGTCTAAGTACCACCTTTGGGCCACACAACCCGGATCATGCGAGGTTAATTCAAGACGTTGATTGTTTATCCATCCAGGGCAGTCTTCTATGTATATATGCATATCTACTTATACAGAGTTAATTACATGTCAGAGTATGATTTGAAAATAAAAGTAAGCATTTTGAAATATATACGTGAGTATAGTGTTACATGATTTCACAATGAAAGAAGAGATGAATAATGATTGTACATTTAGAACACTAAAACTCATGTTGTCACACACTGATAATAATCTATTCCTTCTCACTGAGAGGTGTCTCACCCTTTTAATTTTCCAACATTTCAAGAAATCCAGGAACATAAATTGTTCTAGGGCAGGACTAGATTGCATTGTCCAGGGTGAGTACTAGTGAGACACAGGGATGTATATGGATGTACTTTATGTTTTTGGAAAAGGATTATGGATGTGACATGATTTTGGGGAATTGTGTATGTATTTTGGTGATAGAATTACTCTAGTATTGTAGTTGGGATGTATATATTTAGATACTTCCACTAATTAAAATATGATAGGTTGAGGATTGTTGTACCTGGTGTCACTTTGGGCATCATAGTTTACTATAGTGTATTTTATATAGAGATTTTGTATGGAATATTGCACAGGGAGTCACAGGTCCCTATAATGATGATGTCATTTTTATAGTTATTATGGATTTATTTTGGGGGCATTACAAAGTTTGGTATCAGAGCCTAAGTTGTTAGGTTCTACAGACTTCAGTAGATAGCAATACCAGAGTATAGGAATGGATCTTGAGGAGGGTACGAGATGGGTAGACTAGAAATTTAGTAAGTCATTATTGGGAGTTAAGAAAAAATCTTGGGTTTTGGTTTCGAAGCCTGGAAGCAAGAATCCATTGACAGTCTTTTGTGATTTTCCTACGACGACGGTTTCAGGAAAATTTTGGCAAACTATTAATGGTCTTTGTTTCTGAGTGGAGAAACTGGAATTTAAGATGTTAGTTGGTTGGATGGATCGGGATTTCTGTGGATTAGAGGTTTGCTCCTTGAAATGGTTAATTGTATTCTTAGATAATAGTACCTGCCACATTAAGATATTAGAATTCTAAGAATGTTTCTGTCCTCTTTTCAAGATAGACCTCGAGAATAATAACGTGAGTGCTAGAGGTAGTAGCCATGCGGGGGCTTCCAGCTTGGGTGCCAGTGACTCAGATCAAGTCCTGCATAACATTCCTCAGTAGGTTATGGCAGAGATAACACGGAGTTCCAGGGAGTAAGGTTGCCCGTCAGTAAACCAGGGCTGCACCATAGGGCAGTTCACCCGAATGAATCCCCTAGTATTTCCAAGAAGTGTCGATCCGATTATGGTAGAGAATTTGATGCAAGAGATTGAAAAAATTCTGACAGTACTGCATTGCACTGACGAGCAAAAAGTTCAGTATGCAACATTTAAGCTAATAGGAGAGGTTGAGTGATGGTGGTCAGCAGTGAAGCTCTTGGAGGAATAAAGATATGTGCCAGTAACACTGACCTGGGGACGTTTTAAGGAGATCTTCTTTGACCGCGACTTCCCCACCTCCGTTAGGGATACTTAAATGGAGGAGTTTCTAAATCTAACGCAGGGTCATCTAACAGTACCACAGTATGTTGTTAAGTTCATAGAGCTGTCCCGTTTTACCCCATTTATAACCCCAGCTGAATTTAGAAAGGTACAGAGGATCGAGAGAGGGCTGAGATAGGAGATATATGAGTAGATGGCAGTTCTGCAAGTACAAGATTTTTTAGAGTTAGTGGATAAAGCCACCATAGCTAAGGCAAGTCGGCATAGGGGCACATAAATACAGAGTTAAAGGAAGAGGCTCATGCCTCATGGATTTCAGGTGAGTACCAGTTAGGGGCAGTGGAGGAGATATAATGTGGGTCAGTGGCAAGAAGAGCAGAACACTGAGTCCCTCAAGGTATTCCAGCACCCCCACTTTGTATTAGGTGTCATCAAAGGCATTGGGAGGAATGCCGAATCGGGTCAAATTCCTGATATTGGTGTGGTCGGCCCAACCATATTACGAGAGATTGTTAAGCGCCGTTAGCTAATGCACCCGCTCCTAATCGTTACCTAGGAAACAACCAAGCACCCTGAGGCAATCAGTAAAGGAACACCACCCTGGAGCAGGTTTATGCACTGACACCGAGAGACACAAAGGCGGCAGGCGATGTGGTGACAGGTATCATTTATATTTTGTCATATAAAGCTCTTATTTTGTTTGATTTAGGGGGGACTCATTCATTCATAACCCAAGAGTTTGACGAGAGATGTGAAATAGAGCTCAGCCATTGGATGTCAGTTTATCAGTGGCTACGTCGATAGGAACCGTAGTGGTGTGTAGGAAAATACTTAGAAATTGTCCAATCAGTATTCAAGGGAGGTCACTATCTGCTAATTTGGTGGTGCTCGATATGCATAGGTTTGACATAATTCTGGGAATAGACTGGCTAGCCACCAACTATGCCAACATCGATTGTCATTAGAAAAATGTGGTAAGGGATGCGAGGAGTATTTAGCTTGTGTGAAGAAAGCACCCCGAGGGAGGGTTAAAGTTTGAGGCTATACCAGTTGTGAGAGAATTCTCTGATGTGTTTCCAGAGGATTTACCTAGGTTGCCTCTCGACCATGAGATTGAATTTGCTATTGATCTTACTCTCAGGGATAGTGCCGATGTAGTGACCCAAATAATAATAGTATTTTAATAATAAGGAGGGAGGAAAATGGAAATAAGAACAGAAAGAGGCAGTAGACTTCGTCGACAACATCGCATTTTGGAGATAATAATAATTTCAAGAAATTTCCAGGCCTCGTCGATGAACACAGGGGTTTTATCGACAAGGGTTCTTCAGGACCTCGTCGACGAGGTCCCGTTTCGTTGACGAGAAAATACCGAGAGAAGAATTTGGGCTACTCTGAATTTTGTCGACGAAGGGTGAGGTTCGTCGACGAAATTACTTAAAGACTTGTCAATGAGATGATGTGGCTTGTCAACGAAGCCCGCAGTATAAATAGTCCTAAACTCATTTTAATCACAGAAAATCAGCGCCGCTCTCTTCTCTCTCTCTCTCTCTCTCTCTCTCTCTCTCTCTCTCCTACGACCTCTCCCTATTTTCTCTTTGATTCCAGCTCTGATTCATGCTAGATTGATGATTTGAAGCCACCATGACGCTCTTGGTGAAGTTCTCTGCGAGTTTGCTGGAGCTGATCGTTGGTGGAGTTGGCTTGGATTTCATCTCAATCTCAAGGTAAGGCATTTTATTCAGTATTTGTCTTTCCCTCAGTTATAAGAAATACAATACACAAAAAAATACTGATGTTTTGTTCTAGGAGAATTGATTTTCAGGGTGTTGAGTGGAGAACTCTGAGGGTATAGGGCCAGAATTTAGTAGGGGCTTTTCGGAATTAAGGTAAGGGAAATATGCTATACTACGGTTTTAAGAATATTAACAGAGTTTTCATAGATACATATATACTAGTTATTATGCAGTTTTTACAGAACGAATGTTTAAATGTTGTGTGGCTTGAGTAGATATTTACTTGATGTAAAATTTATACAGTACTTCATTATATCATGTTATATAGCATGTACATACAGTTATTCACAGATGATTAATAGACAGATTTATATAGATTTTATTCAGTTCAGTATATCATAGTTTGTACAAAATGCTATGTTTTCCTGAATACCATAACACACAGTTTATAAAGACAGATTATACAGTTATAGCATCGAGATGCTATAGTTACTCAGATTTTACAGTATTTACAATACAGAATTATAACGTTATGATTATTTTGGAAACATAATGAAAACAGCAAAGGTATATATATATATATATATATATATATATATATATATATGTAGATGTACTTATATAGTATCAGATCCTTGTGGAGACATTACAGATAGATACAGTTTACAGAGCACGGTACCGTTGCTATATACAGATAGAATGCAACCATATATCTTAGATAGTATGTGGGTACTATCTAACCATGCTTTGAGAGGATGCAGCTCCCCAGTATGCTGGTAGAGGGGGCTAGTTAGACGAGGTAGCAGCCAGTCCCGTGCTTAGGAGTGGATGCAGTTTGGCCGGACTAAGGTAGTGTAGAGTATAGTGACTTACCTGAAGGGCCGATCAAGTTAAGTCCCCCCTACGGGCCGCACAACCCTGTCATGAGGAGTCAAATCATGACATACAGAGTCCTAGGGAAAGAACACAGTTATGTATATGTATACAATTTTACAACTTTTATTGTATATAGTATGATGTAATACTATGAATGATAGAAAGTTTAGATGATACAAATGTTTTAAGTTATTATACATATGTTGTACAGAATTTCCAGATTATGCAGTTTAAAAATACTATTATTATAATTATATGACTCGGTCGCCACACACTAGTAATAGCATATTTCCACTTATTGAGCATTGACTCACCCCATTACTTCAACATTTTTCAGGTGAGCCAGCTAGGCGAGCAGATCAAGCTCGAGGATAGAGATTACTTGGTCACTTTAGCTATAGGGTAAGTTTTGTGTAGGGTTTTGTATTTTTGGGTAGTTGACACTAGAGAGAGAGATGTATTATGTAGCTATGGTTGAAAATACTAAATTCTGCTATTGTATATACATGTATGTGTGATTTATGTTTTCCGCTGCATAGGGGTGCCCATTACATGCAGGTATTGGAGTAATTTATTATTATAAAAAAAAATGGTGAAAATTTTGAGGATGTTACATTTTGGTATCAGAGCCTAGGTTGCTAGGTTCTCTAGACTCTAGAGTGCAGCAGAAAACAATACCAGAATATAGGGAAAAGATTTGAGGTTTTGTTCTATGATCTGGATACAAGATTTCGTGATTGTTTCTATGTTTTTCCTAGGGTGACGATTCTAGGAAAACTATAGTAAACTGTTGACGAGTCATGTGTTTAGGTTGCGGGATTAGATTGTGGGATAGAATCAAGGGGAAAAGCTGATGTGTAGGAAATAGGATTCTGAAAACGGTGTTCTATATGTTTGCAGGATGGAAATAGGAGGTAGTAGCACTCACGCTAGTGGGAATGATGGTGCTGGTTTTTCTGGCACAGTAGGTGGAGAATCAGATGCTGTGCTATGTAGTGTGGCTCGGCAAGTTATGGCTGAGATAGTGCAGAGTTCTAGAGAGCAGGGAGGTCCATCTCCATTTCAGGGATGCACCATAGAGAAATTCATAAAGATGAACCCGCTAGCTTTTTTGGGAGCGACTAACCCTACAGTTGCTAAGAATATGGTGTAGGAGGTAGAGAAGATCCTGACAATACTTCACTGCACCGATGAGCAGAGAGTTATGTATGCTACGTACAGACTAGCAAGGAAGGCTAAGAGATGGTGGACGACCACTAGACTATTGGAGAAGCAAACGACGACTCTAGTGCCGATGACCTGGGCCCGTTTCAAGGATATATTCTTTGATAGATACTATCTTGCTTCGGTCAGAGAGGCCCAAATTCAGGAGTTCCTGAGCCCGTCCCGGGGGTCAATGACAGTCCAGCAGTACGTGGCAAGATTTATCGAGCTCTCGCGTTTTTGCTCATATATCGTCCCCGGTGAAGCAAAGAAGGCCAGAATGTTCGAGAGGAATTTGAGGCAAGATATCTATAGGCAGGTGGCAGTACTGAGGATCCAGGATTTTACAGAGTTGGTTGACTGGGCCATTATAGCAGAGGAGAGTTTATCGAAAGAGATTAAGACACAAAGTTAGAAGAAGAGGACCGCACCCTCAAGCTTTCAGGCAATTCCCAGCCGAGGCCCTTGAAGGGGAGGTAGATTTGGTGGAGATCAGAGACAGATGGTACAGTAAGGTGGATTTCAGGGTAGTCAGCCTCCCGCCATTTGTACCAGATGTGGACGGAGACACTTGAGTGAATGTCGATTAGGGGAGAATGTTTGCTACCGCTGCGGGAGACCCGGTTATATGGCTCGATCCTATCAAATGACACCAGGTTATGTACCGGCTCCTAGGCCATTTCGAGGAGGATACTAGTGCCCCACGGAGGTTAGCAAAGAAATACAGCGTCGACAAGGGTTTATGCATTGACACCAGGAGACGCTGAGACGGCTGAAAATGTGGTCACAGGTACCCTTACTGTTTTACTATATAAAATTGTTGTTTTGTTTGATACAGGTTCCACCCATTCCTTTATATCAGCAAGGTATGGCAGAATAACTGGGGTAGAGACTCAGCTACTAGATGTAGAACTATCTTTGGGTACACTAATGGGATCTGTGGTTAGATGCAAGAGGGTACTCCGGAATTTTCCAGTAAGTATTCAAAAGAGAGTGTTGTAAGCCGATCTTGTAGTCCTAGATATGCAGGGGTTTGATGTGATACTGGGCATGCATTGGCTAGCAACTTATCATGCAAGTATTGATTGTCATCTAAAGGAAGTAATTTTTAGACTCCCGGGCATGTCAGAATTTAGATTCGCGGGTTCACGTGTACGTGCCTCACCACAGCTAGTGTCGGCTATTCAGGTGAGGAGATTATTACAAGGTGGTTGCCAGGGGTATGTCACATACATAAAAGAATTTCGAAAAGAAGAATTGGGACAAGCTGATATACCAGTAACGAGGGAATTCCCAGAAGAATTGCCTGCGTTGTCACCAGATCATAAGATTGAGTTCACTATAGACTTGTTACCGGGATCTGCACCAATATCGAAAGCACCATACCATATGGCCCCGGTAAAGTTAAAAGAATTGAAAGAATAGTTATAGGAATTGTTGGATAAAGGTTTCATCAGGCCCAGTGTGTCACCTTGGGGTGCGCCAGTTCTGTTCGTGAAAAAAAAAGATGGAACCATGAGATTATGCATCGATTATAGGGAGATAAATAAACTAACAGTCAAGAATAAATATCCTCTCCCTAGGATCGATGATTTATTTGATCAGCTCCAGGGGACCCAGGTTTACTCTAAAATTGATCTATGGTCAGGCTACCATCAGGTGAAAGTTAAAGCAGAAGATATTTCAAAGACCGCATTTCGTACTAGGTATGGGCATTACGAGTTCTTAGTAATGCCATTCGGGTTGACTAATGCACCAGTAGTATTTATGGATCTAATGAATCAGGTGTTTCATCAGTATTTGGACTAGTTTGTGGTTGTATTCATTGATGATATACTGGTCTACTCGATGAGTTTTGAGGAGCATGAGCATCATTTAAGGTTGGTGTTGCAGATATTGAGAGAAAGGAAATTATATGCAAAATTTAAGAAATGTGCGTTTTGGTTAAAACAGGTCACATTTCTCGGCCATGTGATCTCAGAAGCAGGTGTATCGGTTGATCCAAGCAAAATAGAGGCAGTGGTGAGTTGGGAAAAGCCAGGAAATGTTTAGGAAGTTAAGAGTTTTCTGGGATTAGCAGGTTATTACCGGCGTTTTGTGGATGGTTTCTCTAGGCTATCAGGTCCATTAACACGACTTACGAGAAAAAATGTAAAATTTGAATGGACTGATGATTGTGAGCAAAGTTTTTAAGAGTTAAAGCAACGGTTAGTTTTAGCTCCAGTACTGGCTATTCCTTCAGGGGAGGATGTGTTTGTAATAAACAGTGATGCCTCTTTGAAGGGTCTTGGATGCGTGTTGATGCAGTACGACAGGGTCATTGCATATGCGTCCAAAGAGCTTAAAGAATATGAGAAGAATTATCCTGTCCATGATTTAGAGCTTACTGCAGTGGTGTATGCTCTCAAGATCTGGGGGCATTATTTATATGGTGGAAAGTGCGAGATTTTCACAGATTATAAGAGTTTGAAATATTTCTTTACCCAAAAAGAGTTGAATATAAGGCAAAGAAGGTGGCTAGAGCTTATTAAAGACTATAATTGCACTATTAGTTACCACCCAGGAAAAGCAAATGTAGTGGCAGATGCTCTGAGCAGGAAATCAGGGGGACCCATATTGGTAGCTATGGAGATTCAACACTCAATTCTGATGGATTTGGAGAGGCTCAGTATAGAATTAATAAAGAAGAGTCCTTAGGAAGTTATTGCCAGTCTAGTGGTATAGCCCACATTATACGAGAGGATTAAAGTAGCTCAGGGCAATGATATAGAATTGGCAGCGGTGATGGCTAAAGTACGTGATGGTCAGGGTGAGAAGTTCAGCATATCAGATGACGGAGCTCTGCAATTCTGTACTAGGCTATGTGTTCCTGTAGATACTGAGATGAGGAGAACTATACTAGAGGATGCCCATAGATCCTTATACATGGTCCATCCCGGTAGTACTAAAATGTACAGGGACCTGCGAGAGTATTTCTAGTGGAGTGGAATGAAGAGGGAGATAGCTGAGTTTGTTCAGCAATGCTTGACATGTCAGCAAGTTAAAGCTGAGCACCAGAGACTAGAAGGACAGTTGCAGCCGCTGCTCATTCTAGAATGGAAATGGGACCACATTTCGATGGACTTCATTACGGAGTTACCACCAGTATGACAGGGAATGAATGTGATTTGGGTGGTTGTAAATCATCTGATGAAAACCACTCATTTCATCCCTATTAAAATCGGTTATTCCATAGATAGACTGGAAAAGAAATATGTTCAGGAGATAGTTCGTGTTAATGGAGTACCAGTATCCATAGTCTCGGACCGAGATCCTCAGTTTACTTCACGATTCTGGAAAAATTTTCAGGAGGCTATGGGTATGCAGTTACCTTATAGAACTACTTTTCATCCCCAGATAGATGGTCAGACTGATAGGACAATTCAGACACTAGAGGATATGCTTCGTGCTTGTGTGCTTGATTTTGGAGGCAGTTGGATTCAGTTTATGCCGTTAGTTGAATTTACTTATAATAACAGCTACCAGGCTAATATCAGCATGGCTCCATACGAGGCATTGTATGGTAGGAAATGTCGTTCTCCTCTCTTCTGGGATGAGGTAGGTGAAAAGCGAGTTTTGGGTCTAGAGATAGTATAGCAGGCTTGTGATAAGGTTCGACTAATTAAAGAAAGAATTAGTACAACACATAATCGGCAGAAAAGCTACGCAGATACTCATCGCCAAGAGTAAAAATTTGATGTGAGAGATCGAGTATTTTTGAAGATAGTTCCTCTGAAAAGAGTTATAAGGTTTGGAAAGAAGGGTAAGTTGAGCCCTAGGTATATTGGCCCTTTTGAGATACTTGAGAGAATAGGGTCAGTTGCCTATAGGCTAGCGTTGCCACCATCTTTGGCTAGAATTCATGACATGTTTCATGTTGCTATGTTAAGGAAATAAGTCCCAGACCCATCCCACATAATCAATTATGCAGAGATAGAGTTGAAAGATTCATTAGTTTATGAAGAAACACCAGTACAGATTTTAGACAGAAAGACACAAGTACTGCACACCAAAAAAGTTCAATTAATAAAAGTTTTGTGGAAGAATCACGCTATAGAGGAAGCTTCTTGGGAACTCGAGGAGCAGATTAGACAGAGATACCCATAGTTGTTCCAAGAGGTATAGAGGTACTCAGGTAAAGTATAATAGTTAGATAAGTTTCTTTTGCAGGTACATGTATTGATTTTAGTTAGTAGATAGTTTTTAGTTTTATATGTGTAATTTCCCAGAACTATCCATGTAACCACGGTATTCCTTTGCCATAAGTGAGGGCAGGTAATAAAATAAATAGACCATTTTCCTTTAAGAGATGATGAATTATATAAACAGTAAATTTTGAGGACGAAATTTTATAAGTAGGAGAGAATGTAGTGACCCGAAGAATAATAGTATTTTAATAATAAGGAGGGAGGAAAATGGAAACAGGAATAGAAGGAGACTCCGTGTTCATCGACAACATTGCATTTTGGAGATAATAATAATTTCAAGAAATTTATAGGCTTCGTCGACGAACATAGGGGTTTCGTCGACGAGGGTTCTTTAGGACCTCGTTGACGAGGTCTCATTTCATTGAAGAGAAAATATCGAGAGAAGAATTTGGGCTACTCTGAATTTCATCGACGAAGGGTGAGGTTTGTCAACGAAATTACTTAAGGACTCGTCGACGAGATGACGTGGCTTGTCGACGAAGCCCGCAGTATAAATAGTCCTAAACTCATTTTAATCATAGAAAATCAACGCTGCTCTCTTCTCTCTCTCTCTCTCTCTCTCTCTCTCTCTCTCTCCTACGACCTCTCCCTCTTTTCTATTCGATTTCGGCCCTGATTCACGACGGATTGACGATCTGAAGCCACCATGATGCTCCTAGCGAAGTTTTCTATGAGTTTGCTGGAGCTGATTGTTGGTGGAGTTGGCTTGGATTTCATCTCAATCTCAGCGTAAGGCATTTTATTCAGTATTTGCCTTTCCCTCAGTTATAAGAAATACAATACACGAAGAAATACTGATATTTTGTTCTGGGGGAATTGATTTTCAAGGTGTTGATTTGAGAACTCTGAGGGTATAAGGCCAGAATTTAGTAGAGGCTTTTCAGAGTTAAGGTAATGGAAATATGCTATGCTAGGGTTTTAAGAATATTAACAAAATTTTCATAGATACATATATACTAGTTATTATGCAGTTTTTATAGAACAAATGTTTAAATGTTGTGTGACTTGAGTAGATATTTACTTGATGTAAAATTTATAGAGTACTTCAGCATATCATGTTATATAGCATGTACATACAGTTATTCACAGATGATTAACAGACAGATTTATATAGATTTTATTTAGTTAAGTATATCATAGTTGGTACAGAATGTTATGTTTTCCTAAATACCATAACACCTAGTTTATAAAGACAGATTATACATTTATAGCATCGAGATGCTACAGTTACTCAGATTTTGCAGTATTTACAGTACAGAATTATAGCGTTATGGTTATTTTGGAAACATAATGAAAATAGAAAAGGTATATATAGGTAGATGCACTTATATAGTATCAAATCCCTGTGGAGACATTACAGACAGATACAGTTTACAGAGCACGGTACCGTTGCTATATACAGATAGAGTGCAACCACATATCTTAAATAGTGTGTAGGTACCGTCTAACCGTGCTCGGAGAGGATGTAGCTCCCTAGTACGTTGGCTAGAGGGGGTCGGTTAGACGAGGTAGCAGTCAGTCCCACGCTTAGGAGTGGATGCAGTTTGGCTGGCCTGAGGTAGTGTAGAGTATAGTGATTTACCTAGAGGGCCGACCAGGTTAAGTCTCGCCTATGGGTCGCACAACCTTGTCATGAGGGGCCAAATCATGACATACAGAATCCCAGGGAAAGAACACAGTTATGTATATGTATACAGTTTTACAGCTTTTATTGTATATAGTATGATGTAGCACTATGAATGATAGAAAGTTCAGATGATACAAATGTTTTAAGTTATTATACATGTGTTGTACAAAATTTCCAGATTATGCAGTTTAAAAATACTATTATTATAATTTTATGACTCGGTCGCCACATAATAATAATAGCATATTTCCACTTACTGAGCATTGACTCACCCCATTACTTTAACATTTTTCAGGTGAGCCAACTAGGCGAACAGATCAAGCTCGCGGATAGAGATCACTTGATCACCCTAGTTATAGGGTAAGTTTTGTATAGGGTTTTGTTTATTTGGGTAGTTGACACTAGAGAGAGAGATGTATTATGTAGCTATGATTGAAAATACTGAATTTCGGTATTGTAGATACATGTATATGTGATTTATGTTTTCCGCTGCATAGGGGTGCCCATTACATGTAGGTATTAGAGTAATTTATTATTATAAAAAAAAAATGGTGAAAATTTTGTGGATGTTACAACCGATTTCTAAAACTCTATATAGAATGGCTCTAGCAGAGTTGAAAGAATTAAAGAAGTAGTTGCAAGAATTATTAGATAAGGGATTTATCAGACCTAGTGTATCACCCTGGGGAGTGCTAGTTCTATTCGTAAGTAAGAAGGACGAGATGACAAGAATGTGTATCGACTACAAGGAAATAAATAAAGTGACAGTTAAGAATAAGTATCCTCTCCCCCGTATTGATGATTTGTTTGATCAGCTTGAGGGAACACAGGTCTATTCTAAGATTGATCTTCAATTCGGGTACCATCAAGTGAAGGTCAAGGCAGAGGATGTTCCAAAGACAGCATTTCAAACTCGATATGGCCATTATGAGTTTTTGGTTATGCCATTCAGATTAACTAATGCTCATGCTGCATTTATGGACCTGATGAATAGGGTCTTTCATCAGTACCTGGACCAATTTGTAGTGGTTTTCATTAATAATATTCTAGTCTATTCAAAGAGCCCCGAGGACCACAAGAATCATTTGAGGATAGTTCTTCAGGTGCTAAAAGAAAGGATGATGTATGTCAAATTCAAGAAGTGTGAGTTCTGGTTGGAATAAGTTACTTTCCTTGGGCATGTGATATCTGAGGATGGTATCTCTATAGATCTGTGTAAGATAGAGGCGGTAGTGGACTGGGTAAGACCTAGGAATGTTCAGGAGGTCAGGAGTTTCTTGGGTCTAGCAGGATACTACCGGCGATTTGTGAAAGGATTTTTGTAACTAACGGGTCCTTTGACATAGTTGATAAGGAAGAATGTAAAGTTTGAGTGGAATGACGATTGTAAGCAAATTTTTCAAGAACTAAAAGAACGACTCATCACTGCTCCAGTTTTGACCATTCCATCAGGAAATGATGGTTTCATGATTTATAGTAATGTGTCACAGAAAAGGCTAGGGTATGTTCTGATGCAGTAGGGAAAAGTTGTGGCATACGCTTCTCGGCAACTTAAGGAGTATGAGAAGAAGTACCCTACCTATGATTAGGAGTTGGCTGCAGTGGTGTATGCATTAAAAATTTGGAGGCACTATTTGTACAGCGAGAAATGTGAGATCTTTACATAACATAAGAGTTTAAAATATTTCTTCATGTATAAGGAGTTAAATATGAGACAGAGGAGGTGGCTGGAATTGATTAAAGATTATGATTATACCATCAGTTACCACCCAGGGAAGACCAATGTGGTAGTTGATGCCTTAAGTCGAAAGTCAGGAAGTGTCTCGGTATCAGCAGTGGTGGAGCAATATCAAATCACAATGGACTTGGAAAGATTTGGTGTGGAACTAGTAGAGGGTAATCACCAGGCATTTATTGCTAATCTGATACTTCAGCCCACTTTATTGGAAAGGATTAAGACTGCTCAAATGCAAGATGTAGAATTAGTAAAGATTATGGATAAAGTACAAAGCAAGTTGGAGACATATTTTAATATCTCAAATGATGGAGCTTTAAGGTTTCATACCAAGTTATACATACCTAGTGATAATGACATTAAAAAGACCATTTTGAAAGAGGCACACCATTCCTTGTATACAGTACATCCATGAAGTACAAAATGTACAGAGACTTGTGGGAATCCTTCTGGTGGAACGATATGAAAAGAGAAATTACCCGAAATGTAAAGCAATGTTTGACCTGTCAGCAAGTAAAGGTGGAGCATCAGAGACTGGTAGGATCACTGCAACCACTTCACATCCCCGAATGGAAGTGTGAACACATTTATACGGATTTTGTCATAAGGTTATCATCGGCACTTCATGGGCAGGACGCCATCTGGGTAGTTGTTGATCGATTGACGAAGATTGCCCATTTTCTTCCCATCAGATTTAACTACTCCATGGATAGATTGACAGAGTTGTATATACAAGACATAGTCAGACTCCATAGAGTGTCAATGTCCATCGTTTCTAACTAGGACCCACAGCTCACATCTCAATTCTAGAAGAGTTTACAAGGAGCCTTGGGATCTCAATTGACATTTAGTACAACATTTCATCCTCAGACTGATGGACAGACAGAGAGGATCATAAAAATGCTGGAAGATATGTTGTGGGCCTGTGTGTTAGATTTTGGAGGTAAATGGATTCAGTATTTGCCACTAATTGAATTTGCTTATAACAATAGCTACTGGGCCAGTATTGGAATGGCACCGTATGAGGTGTTGTATGGTCGGAGGTGCTGGTCTCCATTATATTGGGATGAAATTGGTGAAAAGCATATTCTGGGGCTAGAAATAGTACAACAGACTTCTGAGAAAATTAGACTCATTAGAAATAAAATCAAAACAGCTCAGAGTCGACAGAAAAGCCATGCAGATACTTGCCCACGAGCGCTAGAATTTGGTATAGGAGATAACGTGTTTTTGAAAATTACACCAATGAAAGGAGTTATGAGATTTGAGAAAAAGGGTAAGCAAAGCCCTAGGTATATTGGATCATTTGAAATATTGGAAAAAGTTGGTTCAGTTGTCTACAGGTTAGCGTTACCCTTGGTACTATCTAGAATCCATGATGTGTTCCATGTATCTATGTTGAGGAAGTATGTCCCAAATCCTTCACACGTGATCAGTTATGAATCATTGGAACTCAAAGATACCTTGTCATATAAAGAAGTGTCTGTTTAGACTTTAGACCGAAAGGAACATAAACTACGCACTAAAAGGATCCTATTGGTAAAAGTACTCTGGCGCAATCGCGTAGTTGAGGAAGTTTCATGGGAGTTAGAGGAGAAAATGCATTAGAAATATCCACACCTATTCAGTGAAACCTAGCATTAAGCTAGTAAAGGTAAAGGTAACTGATTGTTTTTGACTATTGACTTGTATAGTGTAGGGTAATTAGTTATAAGTAAGTGTTTTTGGTTTTAGGTTATAAATGGTTTTTGGAGAATTTTTCTTTTTATGTGCTTGATTGTAATCTCCCAGAACCTCTTTTGTAACCACGATATTCCTCCGCCATAAGTGAGGGTAATTGATAAAATTTTAGATATTTTCCCCAAATGGTAGTACAAGCAATTGATAGAAAATTTTGAGGATGAAATTTTTATAAGGAAGGGAGGATGTAAAGACCCGAAAAAGGAAAATAATAATAAATGATGAAATAATAAATAAAAGAGGAAATTTTTTTTGACACAGGCAAAATCGTTGACAATTTTGTAAGCTCAGAGAAAATCGTTGACGGTTTTGAGTTACCACGGCCAGGTAAGGCTAAAATAAGTAAGAAAAAGGTTTGGTTAAAGGTTTTTCTATGGGTGAGAAACCTATAAATGGGGCTCAAGTCATTTTTTTTTATGTTTATTTCATTCCTCTTTCTTTCTCTCTCTCTCTCTCTAGTTGCGGTATCCCCTCTCTCTCTCTCTCTCTCTCTCTCTCTCTCTCTCTCTCTCTTCAATTTTTTGCCTAGTTTAAGCCCGAATCGAAGGATAATTAGCATTTCGGGATCTCGACGTCGATTCTCTGCAGTTTAACTAGAGCAGTCCTATGATTTAGGTTTTCTAGGCACCACTTCAAAACTAGGATAATGAAGATGTTTTTAAAGTTTAATCAGTTATTAGGAATGTGTGGGCTTAGGGAATGTTAAAATGGTTATTATTCTGGGGTTGAGCTGATTAAATTAGGGTATATGGATACAGGGTTTTATGCGAACGCCGCATGCATTGTTTTAGGATCCCTGCTGGCATTTCTCCAGGAAATAGGAAAGGGGAATAGATTATGTCAGGCGTTTTCATAAATTTAACTGATTAAATTATAATATGTGATTTCTAAATGATATATGTATGTTTTGAGAAAATTGGGTTATTGAGTTTGAATAAAATCCTAGAAATGTTTATACCAAAATTTTCAGCAAAATATTATAGTATAACTTAATACTTAAAACGTGTGGCATGAGTTGAATATTATGCATTATTAATTTGTCAATTCTTATGGAATATGTTGACCTTATAGGTCGCACCCAGTTTTGATAATGACAAATACTTAGGTATTTGATGATCGTCAAGTGTTTGTGCAGACTTAAATGAATATCCCAAGGAAGGACACTTGAAGTAGCTAGAAGACCCTGAAGACCTTTTAAATTTGTAATTTTAAATTCAATATGTGTAATATGGGTCAGTAATAGTAACATAGGATGTGGTCTGAATTTACCTTACCCGCACATCATGCATATTGGATATATGGTAAGCTCAATAAGACCTTAGCACGCCTCTAGGTACCAACACTCACACATTGCATATGTGAGTGTTAAAGTTGTGCCTTAAATTGAACAAATATCAGGACATTGAGTGAGCTCGGGCGACCGAACCCCTGGAGTTCAAACTCCTCGGGCGCCCAAACTGTTGACAATTCAATAGTTGACTAGGGCTCCCAGGCGACTGATTTATAAATACACATACCATCCACGGGCACCCGAACCCCTAGAAAGGGACAGTCCACCAACTCGGGTGACCGATTGTTTTAGTTCAAAAAGGACCATAGGCGACCGAACACAAGAGTTTGGGCCACCGAATTTAGGACTGGACACCCGAAGTCACGAAGAAATGCTACTAACTTTGATTCGAGTCTCCGAACATGAAACAGGGCGACCGAACTAAGTTTAATAAAATTTATTACTGAGTCTTGTCGGGCGACTGAACCTTGGTTCAGCCACCCGAACCCCAATCGGTTAAAATTAATTTAACCACGGTAAAATAGGGTTAATTTGGGCTGATTGTATTTTAACAATTTGGTACTTTTTAAATTATTCCCAACATGTCCCAACCGGTTATATTTTTACCCCTGGCTATAAATATGAGTTCATTTGCAAGATTAGCACAAGATTAGTAAATAGATTAGCCAAAATATCCTCTTTTTTGAAAATACATCTTTTAGCCAAATACTCTCAAATCTCCTTTCGTTTGATATCTTCTAAGATTGTGTGAACATTTCTAGAGTGCTTAAGATTGCTATAGTTTGCTAGAAACTCCCATTTGAGTGATTGATTGCTATATTTCTTTTGGAGAGTTTTAGCTTAGGTTTATCTCACAGATTTGTATCTTATAAATCTTGTGTGGGGATAAACCAAGGAAGCTTAGGATATTTGCATCTTTGTTGCAAGTGTCCAATAGCTTGATTTTTTATTGTGCAAAGATTTCTCAAACAAGCAAGTATTTTCAAACTAGTGTTGTGCATCTTTCATTGAGGAAAACTCTTTTGAACTAGTTTGATTATCTGATTCGCATCTTTGGAATAATGATTTGCTATTGAACTACTTAGTTTAGATTCCAAGATATTGCTTGTATTGAACACTCTTGAGCATCATACTAATTATATTGTGTTGAGTTTTGATTGCACAAAACTTACATCACTGAGCTTACACTATATCCATGTTATTGATGTGTTTGTAAGCATGTGTATTTGGGTACATATCTGCTTTACGTGAAAGCATTACTTCCGTACCATCTGTTTGAAAGAATACTGTTGTATTTCTAGACATGGCCTGAGGAGGCGGTAATCCAGCCCGGTAAGGATTGGTTGTAAAGGTTAAGGTCAACCCTATGTTAATTGACCTGGTTTGTTTAGGTGCCGCTCCACCCTTTTAAATGAGCAATTATAGCCGTAATCCTTGTGCTTGTCAGCCAAGGCGGGGACGTAGGAAATTGGTCGAACCTCGATAACATTTCTGCGTGTCACTCTTATTTTACTGATTTATGGCGTGTGTGTGTCTGTGTGTGTTTGTGTGTGTGTGTGTGTGTGTGTGTGTGTGTGTGTGTGTGCGTGTGTGTGTTGTTAATTAAATTGTTTTATTTAATTTTTGGTGTACGTTTACATTACTTGCACTAGATTGACCATAGGGTTGTGAATATACTGCTGTTGGGAGATTTACCTAGGGCATAAATTTTAAAAGTACCAATTCACCCCCCTCTTGGGATCATGGTAAAGCTATCAATTGGTATCAGAGACACATAGCATAGACTAGCTGTTATTTTGCAAAAGAGCACATATGACTCATAGCTTCGTGACCCCTTTCGCTGAGGGACCTTCTTCCACACGACCTCCTGTTTTCAACGGTGTTAATTACATCTTTTGGAAACAGAGGATGCACATCTACCTTCAGAATACTGATTGGAAGGTGTGGAGCATTATGTCGATGGGAAATTATGTCCCTATGAAAACTGAGGGCACGACTAGAGTTCCTAAGACTGAAGAAGAATATAATGATGATGATATGAAAGTTGTTAGTTTAAATGCCACTTCTATGAATATCTTGTACTATAGTCTTGATGTAAATGAATTTAATAGAATTATGGGATGTTCTACTGCAAAAGAAATATGAGATAAATTAGAGGTCACATATGAGGGTACTAAAGATGTGAAAGACAGTAGGATAGACATGTTGACCAGTGAGTATGAGGCTTTTAGGATGAATGTAGGTGAGTCCATTTAAAGCATGTACACTAGATTCACACACATCATAAACTCATTGCATGCATTAGGAAAGACCTATCCCATATATGAGATGATTAGGAAGATCCTTAGAGGCTTACCTCTTGTTTGGGAAGCCAAGGCTACGACTATTGCTGAGGGTAGAGACTTTAAGGCCATGACTCTAGATGAACTGATAGGTTCCCTAATCACTTATGAATTAGTCATAAATGAGAGACTTAATGGGCATAATAGGGCTAAGAAAGTGATTGCATTAAAAATATCCATAAACACATCTAGTGAATGTAGTGAATCTAGAATTGATGATGATATGACCATGCTAACCAGCAAATTTAGCAGATTCTTCAGAAAGAACAGAAGCCATATAAAAAATACAAGGAGTCTACAACTGAGAAGTGAGATTCTAGTAAAAGAAAGGAAAAATCAAATGCTCCCATGTGTTATAACTGCAACAAGATCGAGCACATCAAACCAGACTGCCCTCTGCTGAAAAATGAGGCTAAGAAAAAGAAGAAAGCAATGAAGGTTGGGACATCATGGGATAAACTTAGCAGCAGCGAATCATAATTAGATCACAGCGACTCAGAGGTCACTAACCTATGCTTGATGGCACATGATGATGAGGTATCGTCTTCTAGTTCATTATCTTCATATTATTCATCTGATGATTGTGATTCTGATTACATGCTTACATTTAGAGAGTTACAACTTGAATACATTCGTGTCTCTAAATTGTTAGGTACAATGACCAAAGAAAATGATGATTTGAAGAAAAAATGTGAAAATTGGTCAAAATTGTTTAATATTGCAAAAACCTCTCATGCTTCCATTTTAAAAGAAAAAGATGCTACTATTGTTGAGCTTGAGAGGAAATTGAAGGATAACTCCAAAATTATTTTTACATTCACCGAGGGCAAACGCAATTTTGAAAAACTACTTGGTGCCCAAAGAAACTCCTTAAGTAAAGAAAGTCTTGGTTTTAATGGTATTGAAAATGTTAAATGACCTAATCTTTATTTAGGACATTTTACACATGAGTCAAAGTCTCATATTCCTCCTAAAGATCCTAAGTGTAGAATAAAATGTTTTAAATGTAAACAAATTGGTCATATTCAATTTGATTATCCACTTAGGAATAAGCGTATTAGAATTAGGAAAGTATGGATAGTTAAGGGAGATCTGACCACTAACTCCCATGGACCCAACAAAATTTGGGGACTAGCATCAATTACTTAGTTTATTTTGCAGGCATGCCTAAGATCGTCCTCTTCCAACGACTGGTGGTACTTGGATAGCAAGTGCTCATGGCACATGACCAGCGACAAGGGAAAATTCACTTCAATCATTCCCAAGGATGGAGGCTATGTGACATTTGGCGACAATGCAAAAGGACGCATCATCGGGGTAGGTAAGGTTGGTAAGGACTCCTCTCTTGCCATTGATAATGTGTTATTGGTTGATGGGCTGAAACATAATTTACTAAGCATAAGTCAATTGTGTGATAAAGGATATAAAGTATCTTTTGAAAATGATAAATGCATAGTAGAAAATAAATCAGATCACAAAGTGTTTTTTACTGCCGATCGCCATGACAATATTTTTACTACTTCTCTTGATAACTTAGCTTCACAACAAGTCACTTGTTTTTCTACTATAAATGAAGTTAGTTGGTTATGGCAAAGGCGCTTAGGACAAGCAAGCATGGATTTATTGTCAAAACTTGTTAGAAATGAATTAGTAAAAGGCTTGCCTAAAATGTTGTTTGTAAAGGATAAAATTTGTTATGCATGTCAAATGGTTAAGCAAACAAAATCTAGTTTCAAGAAAAAGAAATTCGTATCTACTACTAGACCACTTGAGATGCTTCACTTAGATCTGTTTGGTCCTAATTCTGTGCAAAGTTGTGGTGGTAAATCATATGCTTTTGTAATTATGGATGACTTTTCTATATTCACATGGGTGTTGTTTCTTGCACATAAAAATTAATCACGTGAAAAGTTCACCAAACTTTGTAGGAGAATCCAAAATGAAAAGGGATATAAGAAAACTCATATAAGAAGTGATAGAGGCACGAAATTCAAAAATGAGAACATAGAAAAATATTGTGACTTAGAGGGCATATCACATAACTTCTCTGCATACCTCAACAAAATAGTGTGGTAGAAAGAAAGAATAGGTCACTACAAGAGATGGGTAGAATTATGCTGAATGAACATAATTTACCTAAATATTTTTGGGCTGAGGTCATTAATACTTGCATGTTATGTCATGAATAGGGTGTTGATTAGACCGTCAATTAATAAAACCCCTTATGAATTGTGGAACAACCATAAACCCAGTATTTCCTATTTTCATGTGTTTGGTTGTAAATGCTTTGTGCTTAAGGATAATGAACACTTAGGAAAATTTGACTCTAAATCTGATGAAAGTATTTTCCTAGGTTATGTACTTAATAGTAAAGCATATAGGGTTTTTAACAAAAGAACATTAACTGTCATTGAATCTATTCATGTTGTGTTTGATGAATCTAATCTATTGATATTAGAAAATGCTTAGATAAATTATCTATTGAAAACAATGCAAGTGAAAATCCTGAAGTAAATGAAAAATCATCTGAAGACAATGAAAATCAGGAGTTGCCTAGAGATTAGAAATACATTAGAAGTCATCCTATAGATCAAATCATAGGTGAACCATCCCGCAATTTAGCCACAAGATCCTTCTTGAGAAATCTAGTGAATCATTCTACTTTCTTATCCCAAGAAGAACCTAAAAATATTAAAGAAGCTTTAGAGAATGAGTCTTGGGTAATGTCCATGCAAGAAGAACTTAATCAATTTGAAAGAAGCAAAGTGTGAACTCTAGTTCCTAGGTCTAGTGATCATACCATCATTGGAACTAAATGGGTATATAGAAATAAAAAAGATGAGAATGGGGTACTAACTAGGAATAAAGGTATACTAGTTGCCCAAGGATATAATTAGGAGGAGGGGATTGCCTTTGATGAAACATATGCTCCTGTTGCTAGGTTAGAAGCCATTCGTATGCTACTTGCATATGCCACTTTTAAAAATTTTAAATTATTTCAAATGGATGTCAAAAGCGCTTTTCTAAATGGCTATATTAATGAAGAAGTATATGTAAAACAACCACCCGATTTTGAAAATCATAAATATTCAGATCATGTTTACCGGTTGTCTAAGGCCTTTTATGGATTGAAACAAGCTCCTAGAGCTTGGTACGAGAGGCTTAGTGGTTTTCTATTAGAAAATGGGTTTACCCGTGGCAAAATTGACACTACACTTTTCATCAAATCCAAAAATGATGATATGTTCCTTGTTCAAATTTATGTGGACGATATCATTTTTGGAGCAACTAATGATAAGTTGTGTGATGAGTTTTCCAAATGCGTGCAACGTGAATTTGAAATAAGCATGATGGGTGAACTTAGTTTCTTCTTAAGGCTACAAATTAAACAAACTAAACATGGAACTTTCATATGTCAATCTAAATATATCAGGGACTTGCTAAAGAAATTCAATATGGAAGATTGTAAAATTCTTGGTACACTTATGAACTCTTTCATTATGTTTGATAAAGATGAGTAAGGTATCTCTGTTGATGTAAAATTGTATCGTGGCATGCTTGGGAGTCTCCTATATCTTACTGCTAGTAGGCCTGACATTATGTTTAGTGTGTGTATGTGTGCTAGGTTTCAGGCTGCCCCTAAGGAATCCCATCTAAAAGCTGTTAAACGAATCCTTAGGTATCTAGTTGGAACTATAGAGTTAGGCTTATGGTAATGGTACCCTAAGCATGCTACCTTTGAGATGGTGAGCTATACTGATGCTGACTTTGCCAGTAGTAAGGTTGATAGAAAAAGCACCAGCGGCACTTGTCACTATTTGGGACAATCTCTTGTTTCTTGGTTCTCCAAGAAACAAAACTCAGTTGCCTTATCCACAGCAGAAGCAAAATATATAGCGAGTGAAAGTTGTTGTGCACGAACTCTTTATATGAAACAACAACTTATGAATTTTGGATTGCACTATGATATAATACCGATTAAATGTGACAATACTAGTGCGCTCAACATCTCTAAAAATCCTATCTCACATTCACGAACTAAACATATTGAGATTAGATATCACTTCCTTCGTGATCATGTGCAGAAAGGAGATGTTGCACTTGAGTTTGTATGCACCCATGAACAATGGGTGGACATATTCACTAAACCACTTCCTGAAGATAAGTTCACACAAATTAGACATGAGTTAGGTTTAATGCACAGTAGAGAAGCTTCTTATATGTTTCATAGTTTGCATAAATTTAAAGGGAGATCTCAAGTGAAATTTACAAGTCTTAGCAACTAATATTATTGTTGACATGCCTTACTGACTTAGACTTTGTATATTGATTATTGCTTGTGTGTATAATTCTTATATTTACAGCATGATAATATTCAACTTTATATTTTACTAGTTGATCATACTGAAACTATTTGAATAGTTGTGGATAAACTGTTAGGATTTATAAACTCAAACAAGATGGTATTTATACAAGATATGTTTTTGGAAAGTCTTATTTTCGAACAGCACTCTGCCAAAATTTTTCTAAATCATTCCAAAACTTAAAATGTATAAATACTATACTTACCCATTACCTAGAATTCTTAACTCTTATGACCCTTTTTGCTGTTGTCAAAAGGGGGAGATGTAGGGGCAAAATTTAGGTTAACCTATTAAATTGAATTGTGGATTGAATTGAATTGAAAATATTATTTAGACTTTACATAATGCACATTATTAGGGGGAACCTCTCAAGGCTATACCCATTTTTTGCATGATGTATTTGTCATCATCAAAAAGAGAGAGAATGTTGACCTTATAGGTCGCACCCAGTTTTGATAATGACAAATACTTAGGCATTTGATGATCGTCAAGTGTTTGTGCGGACTTAAATGAATATCCCAAGAAAGGATACTTAAAGCAGCTAGAAGACCCTGAAGACCTTTTAAATTTGAAATTGTAAATTCAATATATGTAATATGGGTCTATAATAGTAACTTAGGATGTGGTCTGAATTTACCTTACCTGCACATCATGCCAATAGGATATGTGGTAAGCTCAATAAGACCTTAGCACATCTCTAGGTACCAACACTCACACATTGCATATAATATATAAGAGTGTTAAAATTGTGCCTTAAATTGAACAAATATCAGGACATTGAGAGAGCTCGGGCGCCCAAACTGTTCACAAGTCAACAATTGACCAGGGCTCTCAAACGACCGATCTATAAATACATATACCATCCACAGGCGCCGGAACCCCTGGAAAGGGACAATCCACCAACTTGGGTGACCGACTTTTTTAGTTCAAAAAGGGCCACAGGAGACCGAACACAAGAGTTCGGGCCACCGAATATAGGATTGGGCACCCGAGGTCATGAAGCAATGCTATTGACATTGATTCGAGTCTCCGAGCATGAAACCGGGCGACCGAACTAAGTTTAATAAAATTTATTACTAAGTCTTGTCGGGCGACCGAACCTCAGTTCAGCCACCCAAACCCCAGCCAATTGAAATTAATTTAACCACGGTAAAATAGGGTTATTTTTGGGCTGATTGTATTTTAACCATTTGGGACTTTTTTAATTATTCCCAATATCTCCCAACCGGTTATATTTTTACCCTTGGCTATAAATATAAGTTCATTTGCAAAATTGGCACAAGATTAGCAAATAAATTAGCCAAAATATCATCTCTTTTGAAAATACATCTTTTGGCCAAATACTCTCAAATCTCCTTTCATTTGATATCTTGTGAGATTGTGTGAACATTTCTAGAGTGCTTAAGATTGCTATAGTTTGCTAGAAACTCCCATTTGAGTGATTGATTGCTATATTTCTTTTTGGGAGTTTTAGCTTAGGTTTATCCCATAGATTTGCATATTTTAAATCATGTGTGGGGATAAACCAAGGAAGCTTAGGATATTTGCATCTATGTTGCAAGTGTCCAATAGCTTGATTTTTTATTGTGCAAAGATTTCTCAAACAAGTAAGTATTTTCAAACTAGTGTTGTGCATCTTTCATTGAAGAAAACTCTTTTGAACTACTTTGATTATCTGATTTGAATCTTTGGAATACTAATTTTCTATTGAACTACTTTGTTTAGATTCCAAGATATTGCTTGTATTGAACATTTTTTAGGATTATACTGATTATATTGTGTTGAGTGTTGATTGCACAAAACTTGCATCACTGAGCTTATACTATATCCATGTTATTGATTTGTATGTAATCGTGTGTATTTGGGTACATATCTGCTTTACTTGAAAGCATTACTTCTGTACCATCTATTTGAGAGAATACTGTTGTATTTCCAGGAGTAACCTGAGGGGGCGGTAATCCTGCCTTGTAAGGATTGGTTGTAAAGGTTGAGGTTAGCCCTGTGCTAATTTACCTGGTTTGTTTAGGTATCGCTCCACCTATTTAAGTGAGCAATTATAGCGGTAATCCTTGTGCTTGTTAGCCAAGGCAGGGACGTAGACAATTAGCCGAACCTTGATAACATTTCTTTGTCTCACTCTTATTTTACTGCTTTCTAGTGTGTGTGTGTGTGTGTGTGTGTGTGTGTGTGTGTGTTTTGTTAATTAAATTGCTTTATTTAATTTCTGGTGTACGTTTGCATTACTTGCACTAGATTGACTATAGGGTTGTGAATATACTATTGTTAGGAGATTTACTTAGGTATATTTTTTAAAAGTACCAATTTACCCCCCTCTTGGGATCACGGTAAAGCTATCAGAATATATACATACATACATACATACAAATATATACATATATATATATATATATATATATATATATATATATATATACAGAGATATGGTGTAATGGAGGATAATGTTATGACGGTATTTTTATACTGAGATACAACGTTCTATATAGAACTATAGTATAACGGTCTTTGATACAGAAATACATAATAACTACTTTCTATATAGAACTACAGTATGATAGTATTTTTATATAGAGATACAATATTATAGTGATTTAAATATAAAACTATAGTATGATAGCTTTCCACTGAATTGTGAATATGAAATCATGTTACTTTATTGTTTTTGAAATCGCATGATATGGTTTAAGAACCCTGATGGACCATAGCTAAGCACGGTACCGTAACTTCACAAATACCAATGTAGCCACACTACTGTGAGTGTGTTGCTGGTATATAGCCGATTTAGCTATAGAAGAGTAGAGTTACCCTTTGGAGTCCGGACCAGTTGGATAGGCAAATCGGGCTTACTGATATAGATACATATATAGCTGACTTAGACTGGCTAGGCCAGCCATATCCAAGCCCCACCTTCGAGCCGCCCAACCTGGATCATGCGGGGTTAATTTATGACGTTGATTGTTTATCCATCTAGGGCAATCGTCTATGCATATATGCGTATTTACTTATACGTACAGAGTTAATTACATATAAGAGTATGATTTGAAAAGAAAAGTAAGCATTTTGAAGTATATATATGAATAAGTATAGTGTTACATGATTTCACAATGAAAGAAGAGATAAATAATGATTGTATATTTAGAACACTAAAACTCATGTTGCCACACACTGATAATAATTTATTCCTTTTTACTGAGAGGTGTCTCACTCCTTTAATTTTCCAACATTTTAGGGAATTTAGGTATTGACCTTATAGGTCACACCCGATTTTGATAATGACAAATACCTATCGTATTTGATGGCTATCTAAGGATTTGTGCAGGTATATAATTGGTAAATCAAAATGATGGCACATGAAGGAGAGCGTGAAGACCCTGAAGACTATATTTTTGTTGTACATTTAAATTCATTTTATATAATGCGGGTATGTAATAGTAACTAGGGAAAATGGTCTATAATAATCAAATGCACTACATGCATGATATGATAGGTAAGCTCAAAAAGACCTAGAATGACCCTAGGATCCACATGCATGCATAAACATATATGCTTATATGGATAGAGTGATTGCATCAGGAAATAGAACCGAATTGCATTAAAAATGCATGTTTAGTCGACCAAACCTGAATGTATAAAAACATTCGGTCGGCCGAACTGGTCAAGAGGTCAACAATTTGACCATAGCTCGGTCGACCGTACCATGCCAAGTTCATATAACTTGGTCAACTGAACTCCCACCAGGTCAACGTTTGACATCTCGGTCAACCAACCAGATTTATACGGGCAATGCCCTAGTCAATCAAACCCCTACATGGGTGAATCCAACTGCTTGGTCGATCGAACTTCATAGTTCAAAATCACCTGGTCAACCAAATCGCGCGAAAATGGAAAACTCGCCCTTGAGACCTTTAGTCCAGTCAACCGAACTCTCAGTTCAATTTTTGCATGGTCGACCGAACTTTGTCACTTGGTCAACCGAACCTCAAGTCCGATCGACCGGTGCTCTCGAGTTAGAAAATTATTTTTACCACGATTAAATTTTTTAAACAAGGTTAATTGTGCTAAAACGTTTTAAAACAATCATAATAATACCCTATGTGTCCTGGATGGTTATAATTTTGGGGTACTCTATATATACCCCTCATTTGAAAAGATTAGTTTAAGATTAGCAATCTTAATTAGCAAAAATTCTTTGAAACTCAAAAGCTCCTATACTCATTTCCAAGCCTCCTACACTCACTCTTACTATTTCTTATTGCTAAAATCCTCTTGTAAGTGTGCTTGAGTGTTATTACTAATAGGCTTTTGCTCTCCCTTGCTTGATTAATTGAGATTGTTTTCTTGGAGAGCAAAGCACTAAGTTTTTCCTAGGAGATTTTATAAATAAGTCTTCCGTAGGAAAAACTTCATTGAGCTTTTAAGTACTGCATTTTCATTGCAATATCTCAAGGAGTTCACATTGTATTTTGATTGCTAAAAATAATTTTTAAATCATCTTCAAATATCTCGTGTGGTTTACTTTGAGAAATATTTGCTGAGATATTTGTCCATGTGCTAAAAGATCTTTGTAAAAATATTCTTTGATTGATTTTATCATTTTTAACACAAAGATCAAATCATTTTTACAAACTAAATCTGAGTATCTCTTGAGGTTTATATTTTGAGAAAAATATTTGTTGAGATATTTAAAGTGTGCCTAGGATCTTTGTTTGTGCATTGTGATTGAAATCATTATTTGACACAAAGATCATATCATTTACACTCTTACGTACTGACTGCAATATTTGCATAAATCTTTGAGAGTAGACACTAAGACTACATTGAGCTTATCATATCTTATCATTTGGTAGTGCGTTTATAATATTAGCACATATCAGCTTGTGTAAGAAGCATTCCCATGTACAAAAAATTTTATACAAGTTTGTTGCATTCCAGACACGGGCCTGAAGAGGGAGACTAACCCTGTTGAATAGTCCCAGATTGGCTTAGACCCGATTAGGAAAACTAGGTGCACCATCCTGGTAAGGTGTAGGTTGAGGTCAGCCCCGTTAATTGACCTAGTTGTAACCGGTGCTACTCCACCCGTTAAGTGAGCATTAATGGAATCCTCAGGCTTGCGAGCTAGAGGTGGGGACATAGGCACAGTTGGCTGAACCCCAATAACATATTTTTTGTGCACTTTATTTTATCGCAATTTATTTACTGCACGTGTATGTTATTCTTCAATTGTTGGTGAATGATGTGCATGATTTAAATTTCCGCATATTATATTTATTTGCACATTTGGAATTGCATAGAAATACCCTAGGTTGTGAAAAACTGCTAACCTCTGGTTTAACCTAGGAATAAGTTTTAAAATTCCAATTCACCCCCCCCCCTCTTGGGAATACACCAAAGCTAACAATTGGTATCAGATCCTTGTGGCATTGATTTAAACGTTTTTGCTAAAAGATCGAGATAACTCTCATTGGTGTATTCCCATTTGGAGAGGGAAAGTCACCTTCTATGCCTCCTGTATTTTGTGGTGTCGATTACACCACCTAAAAAATTAAAATGAGCTTATTTATAAAATCAATGAATTGGATGGCCTGGCGGGTGATTGTTAATGGAAGTCGTATGCCCTTGGATGGAAATGATATTAGGTTAATGCATGCGAATTCATATGCCATGGACATGTTATATCTTGCATTAGATTCTAATATTTTTGTTGAGTTTATGGCATGTCATAGTGCACAGAAAATCTGGGATGAACTCGAAAATAAATATAGAGAATCCTAGGAAAAGGAGACCATCACTCCAGAGGTGTCATGTTCAAATAACCAGGGAATAGTAAGTGATAGGGAAATGACATTAACAGAAGAAGAGGTATATGATTCTAACTCAAACTCAATTGATGATTCTTCCATTAAATGTTGTGATATGTCAAATGTTGAATCATCTTTTGAATACCATGATAATTTTGTTGATAATGCATGTGATGATTCTTATATTAAATGTTGTGTTGTGTCATATGATGAATCATCTAATATTCCCTATGATAATATTGTTGACATTGCATGCAATGATTCATATAATAACTATGATATATCTTATAATGAATCATATGCTGAATTGATAAATGAAAGCATGCCTTCGTATGAAAAGCTTGATAAAACTTTATTGAAAATGAATAAATTTTTAGCAAAGTTATCTAAGTAGAAATCCTTTTTGAAAAAGGAAAATAAAAGCAAGACAAAGCAATTAGGAGAAATAAAAGATTATTATGTCATCTTAGAAAAGAGAAGGATTATGAAGATCTTAAAAATTATCTACTTAGAAGAAGAAATTGATGATTATTCTATAGCTACACTCAAAGTTATAAATGAAAAGAATAATCATAATAAATCCTTAGAGATTAAAAAGAAAAATCTTTTCAAAAAGGATTTAGGATTATCATATAACTCCCACTATCATGCCTCAACAAGTAATCATAAGAATTGTAAGCATAACTTTTCACGTATTTACAAAACTTGCTTACATTATAAAAGAAAAGGGCACGGCCGATTTACTTTCTCATCCAGAAGTGTCAGAGGGTTAGAAAAAGAAATGATGTGGGTAATCATGAAAGCAAACCCCGTAGAACCTAAGGAAAAATGGATTTAAATTAAAATTATTAAACTAGTTAATTTTCTCCTTAGACCCTAGGATTAGATTTAGGGGTTGATGGTGTTGACTGTAGGCTTGGGAAGTGGTTGGTACTTAAAATGAGAATTCTTAGTAGATGTATTCACTATAGACTATATTGAATACTAAGAATCCTAGATAATTAAGCCAATATGAAATGTCAAGTAAAATATCCAATCTAATCACTTAATGGAAAAATATCATAATGATTGGATAAAATATGAAAACATTGGTTATAACATAATAAATGAAATCCACTTCCAAATGGACAAAACATTATTTGTTTGGTAAATAATTCCAAATGTTTAACCCATGCTTAAATATAAATCTTTTAGTTAAGCCACTATTGTTTATTGCACAAGATCGAGTGATAAGGATCCATCTTATATCATATATCACTAAATCCTAAACTCACTTGATTGTCATAAAAGCCTTCATCAAAATTCAGTCATCACAATAGATATAAGCACCAATGATAATAAATTCCATATCTACCAGTGCTCATTAAAAAGACATCCTGCTCGTAATCAAAATTAGAGGCTTCCACTAAGTGAATCAAGTAAATGAAAATATTCCCTTTGAGCTTAAAATATATGAAAAAAAAAAAAATTCTCTAATCATGGTTCACTATCTCCTCCATAGAAAATCTCCACCATACTACGATCATATCCAGTAGAGATTTTGTCTATTCCTTGGTGCGTATCCTTACTCTAAAAATTGTGATCATATTTAAATGATACTTTCCATCGTTTAAAGGGCATTGTTCATGAAATTTGTATACTCCTAAATGCTCTTTGGTAAGATGAGTTTGACATATTTACTAGCACAAAAACATTTTTAAATTATGTTCTGCTTCTTTATGAATGCTTTTTTGAACTTAAAGGAGATTTAATCTTTAAAAGTATTCATTCAAATTCACTCCACTAGCTCTCAAACCTCAAGTCAAATCCTTTAGAGCTTCATATCTTAAATGAAGTTGAATGGCCAAACTAATTGCATTAGGGTTCAAATCTAGATGATGAAACGGAATTTGAAAGAAACCTATGCATGATCAGAAAATTTAAAAGTCAATCTAACTTGTGTCTCTCACAGTGAAGATCATAAGAAATGAGGCAGTTATAGGCTTTGTACATTGAAAGAATATTGATTGTGACTTTTTGGTCCATTGAAGCTTATGCATTCAAAGCCAAACTTAACTCATTGAAAATCTTATAACTCTTGGCTAAAGAACTAGAAAATGAAAAAGACATTAAATGAATAAGTGCATAACTCAGGGAGAGCATTTCTTTCCAAAATTTCATGACTCTTTTGAATGCTCTCATTATTATATTTCCATATGCCTTTATGAAAAACAACACAGCACTAAACTTATAACTATCCATTGTTGTTCATTGTTCATATTATATCTTGATGGATAGTGATTTATGATTATCTAGTATTGTGAACTATTATTGAATATTCTATTTGATAATACTAGATTGCATGGAACGCCATCTGCAAGGTTGTTGTAGAAACTTATTTACTTGCATACTTGTATGGAATGCCAACTGCATGACCAATGCAGTATGTTGTGTATTGCATGCTGGTAGTAAAAATAGGTTCTCGCATGCTCAAACTGAATTATTTTGAATTGATTGCTTGAATCTATCAGGTCTTGGTGTATAAAAATTTGGGAAATGTTTAATTTACAGTCGGCATGTTGCCGAAATTTTGGTGAAATTTTTCCAAAACAAATCCATGTACATAGATGATTATTTTGAAAGGATGAGTGAAAACTTAAATAGAAATATCAAAATTTCATCCTAGCATAATCATCAAATAGTTAAAGAAGCTCAGCTCGATCACTAGAGAAAGAGCATAAAGAATTCATATGCATCATGCTTTACTTTTTGAATATTGAGGCTCTTCTAAAATCCCTGAACATTATATCCAATGCTTAAAGGCGTATGATTTGATATGGAATGTTCTTGGGTCATGAACATTATTGTATGCCTTAATATATACTATCTGATGCATCTATGGTCTATAGGGATAACTATACTAATCAAGTGACAAATGTAATTGACAAATACTCGGTATAGTTGATTTTAAAGATTTGGATTAATGACTTATACTACTAAGCATAATGAAAGTAATCTTTGGTTATTATAAGTAGTTAAAGAATCTAAGCACGTACTCAAATTGATAGAGGGAGTATTTAAACATAAATTCCTATTTTGTTTTGCTCACAAATATGTTTAGCTTAAATATGTTATTGAATCAAGTGTGACATGTATTTGAATGAAATGCTTTATTAAAAATCTTAAGTTGAAATATGTTAATTTGTCATAGTCATTTGATTTGCCATATGATCATGCATGTGATTGTCAAATTTTTAGGATCATTATGGTTGTGGATTTCTGGTTATATTTTAGCACGTGCTTCATTGACAAACTAGAAAATTTGTGCTTGCTTATTTTAAATTAAAGTTTCTTTTTTAGCAAGCAATCCCCAACACCATTTTGCAAACATTATAAAGGGGATGTATATTATTATTATATACATATATATATATATATATATATATTTATTTACATGTACTTTTGGCAAGATCAAATTTCAAAACTAAACTTTTTATCACTGGCCTTATTATTATATACTATATGTTTTTAAATTGCATAACTAGTTCGGTACTTTACATGAAAATGCATGCGAACTAGTTAGATTGCTTTTATGCTCAAACATTCTATTTGGTATCATATGCCGTGTACTTTTAAGTCAAATCTTTCACGGGTCTTATGATATATTTCAATTGCAATGATTTGTGTATATTTCTGGTCTAATCATGTTTGTTATGTCATTTGAACCTATTAATGACCAGTTATACAGTTTGTATGTTTCATTGCTATATTTCATGCTTTGTGAATTTGGTTATTTTGCAATACATAATTCTCATATCTATTGCATGATAATGATTCTATTTACGTTTTATGTCTTGATCATACTGGAACGGGTTGAGTTGAGTAGTTTTGAATAAACTGTTAGATCTTAAAACTCAAATTAGGTCATTTTCATACACGTATTTTTGAAAAAATGTCCTATTTTCAAATGGCATGCTGCTAAAATTTTTAAAAATTTTCTCAATCTTATCGTGTATTTAAATGATTCATACCCAACATCTTTGGCTATTTATGTTTTTATCCTTTTTTACTGTTGCCAAAAGGGGGAGATGGACAAGAGGCAAAAATTGGGTTGCACTTAAGAAAAATAAATTGCATTGACAAACTTTTACATAATGCACATTGTTAGGGGGAGTCTTCTAAGGCTATACCCATTTTTTGCATGATGTATTTGTCATCATCAAAAAGGGGGAGAATGTTGACCTTATAGGTCACACCCGGTTTTGATAATGACAAATACCTATCGTATTTGATGGCTATTTAAGGAAATGTGCAGGTATATAATTTGTAAATCAAAGTGATGGCACATGAAGGAGAGCGTGAAGACCATGAAGACTATATTAGTGTTGTACATTTAAATTCATTTTATATAATGCGGGTCTATAATACTAATTAGGAAAAATGGTTTGTAATAATCAAACGCACTACATGCATGATGTAACGTCCCTCAATTTCTTAATATAAAATGTCACATAATAGATCAAATGGTCAACCCGAACCCGTGGGTAGCAGGGACACCTGTCAAACACAGCGGAAAACCTAACAGCAGTAAACATAAAATCTCAAACATCCAATCATAAAACATAATACCAGAGCTTTCTATAACATCAAAATACTATTATTATATACAACCTCCAAAAGTCAAAATAACACTAGGATCAAATAACAAAAACTCCCGATCCTAGTTCAATGCTTACCCTTCTAGTAGGGAAGCTCCAATCACTCAATGGCGGCTCTGGCCCGCCGTTCTCACTGGATTTCCTGAAAATCATTTAATGTTCGGGGGTGAGACATTTCTCAGTAAGGGAAAATAAACTAAATACAGCTGTGTGGCAACATGAATATTTAATGCATTTATACGTTTACAGTACATTTCATAATTCTATAAACATCATTATATCGTATTGGGTAAACATATATTTTCACATCTGTTAATAAATCATAACATACATAAAATCATCTATTATAACTGTAGTACTGAAAATAAATCCAGGATGAATAGCTAGCTGGTGTCATGTATTACCCCCCATGACGGGTTGTGCAGCCCGAAGGCGGGATCCGACAATGGCTGGCTGACCACTGCTGAATCAAGTATGTCTGTAAGTACGATGGGCACGCCACACCCGGGTCCAGACTGCTAGGTGGACGTCCACACTCTACTGAAAGCCACATCGACTATCCATCTCCCATCCCCTCATGGGATAGTTAGCACTAATCTGACGTAGATATCTGATCTATAATATAGCTACGGTACCGAGCCCTTGAACTAGACTAAACTAACATCCTAGTGGTGATAACCTATAATACATGATCATATATATAACATCATTACGGCCTCGTGCCAAAAATATAGTAATTATGGCCTCGTGCCGAAAACATAAATACATGGCCTCACGCTAATAACATAAATATGGCCTCGTGCCGATAACATAAATACGGCCTCGTGCCGATAACATAAATACGTGGCCTCGTGCCAATAACATAAATACGGCCTCGTGCCGATAACATAAATATATGGCCTTGCACCAATAACATAAATACGGCCTTATGCCGATAACATAAATATATGGAATCGCGCCAAAATTGTTTCAGGTATATATATTCTGAAAATACATCATTTATCATATAATCGTCAAAACCATCACTACATAATTCATCTTTTCATAATACCTGAAAACATGTTTCGTTCGTAAAATTTTTTAAATCATAATACATTCCACGTAAAACAATATTCATGCCACACATGTGCTGTAAAAAAGAAAACCATACTTCATATTCTAAAATCGTGAATTCCTTACATCTCATACATACATATACATTTTAATCATCATAGCAGTATTTTCCCAATCGTACATTTCATTCGTAATACACAATATAACATATGCTTTTCTGAAAATAAATTTACTCATAATCAATAATAATTTGTATGGAAAATTACTGCTTTAGTTTATTCCCTTACATGGCTACTGAGAAATTTGTTAGGACCCAAAATTTCACGCCCTTGGCGGTCGAAATTTAACTCTTGCATTTTACATTTTCCTCAGATTAATTAATCTATTTCTCCAAAATAATACTCATTTAGCCTTCCCTAGGCTCGATATACCTCAAATTAATATTTAAACTATTATTTAACATCCCCACTTAATTTTTCCAAATTTTTCCTGCAGGTCCTAAAATTACACCCGCGGTACTCACCCGGACTCTAAATTCCAGAAATCCTACTTCAGCCCCAGATGCTTAATATTTTAGCATTTCTAAATTAATTGTAATTAATTAAAAATAAGCCCCTTAATAACCGTCGCACCCCAAATTTGGGGTTTTGGTCCGACACCCCCACGAGAATTCCATCCCACTAGACTTGTAGAGAATCATCCCTAGATTCTCGTGGTGATGTCCGTTCGTCAATCGGGCTTATATTTTGCAAGAAATTAAAGAAAAAGGGAAAAATGACTTATCCTAGGGAATACGTCTACGCTGCTCCTACCATCGATCCGCTCCGATAGAAATGACGGCAGCGGCGAATGGAGTCCAGTGGTATTTTCGGATTTTCAATCGGGCGAAAATCTGTCACGAAATCGAGGAGAGAGGGAGTGAGAACGTGAGGAGAGAGAAAGAGAGTTCAGAGTGTTGCAGAGAATAATAAAAGAAATGAAAATAAAGAAAGAAGAAGGAGAAGAAGATGGGGGGGGGCTGCCAATTTCCAAAAGTTGAAGCTTCAAGTAATTTAATAATAATAATAATAATAATAATATATTTAATTAATAATAATAATAATAATATATTTTATTAATAAAAATAAATATTAATTTTAATTAATTTTTTTTTCTTTTTTTTAAATCCGATTAATTAATTAGTTAATTAATTATTTTTATTTTTATTTTTTTTATTTTTTTTTGAGAAATTAATCCACTAATCTTTTATATCTCTTTTTTGGGGTTTTTACATTCTCCCCTCATAAAAATTTCTTCCTCGAAATTTGTCATTCCCCTGTTTCCCTTCCTTAGCGAAACACTTCCAATTTTTATTAATTACCCTCACTTATGGCGGAGGAATACCGTGATTACAACAAGGGTTCTGAGAGATTAAAACTATTCAAAATTCTCCCAAAACCATTCACGTTTCAAAACTAAAAAATCTATTTATCTTACGATACACTATACAGATAAAAACTACAATACTATTCCATTCATTTGACTGGCTCAGCTCTAAACTCCACGGAATAAGTGCGGATATCTCTGGCGCATTTGATCTTCTAGTTCCCAGGAAACCTCCTCAATGGCATGGTTGCACCATAGAACTTTTACCAGTGGAATCTTCTTCGTGCGTAGCTCCTGTTCCTTCCAGTCAAGATTCTGCACTGGCACTTCCTCATAAGCTAAAGTATCGCCCAACCCCAGTGCTTCATATCTAATCACATGGGTGGGGTTTGGGACGTATTTCCTCAACATAGAAACGTGGAATACATCATGGATCCTAGATAGAACCGGTGGTAATGCCAAACGATAGGCAATTGGACCCTCTCTCTCAAGAATCTTAAATGGTCCAATATACCTAGGGCTCAGCTTACCCTTCCTCCCGAACCTTATAACACCCTTTAACGGTGCCACCTTTAGGAATACGTGATCTCCTGTGTCAAACTCCAATTCTCGCCGACGAGTATCAGCATAACTCTTCTGCCGTCTCTGCACTGTCCTGATCCTGTCTCTGATGAGTCTGACTTTATCCTGAGTTTGCAGTATCATCTCTGGCCCCAATACCTATCTCTCTCCAACCTTATCCCAGTACAATGGGGATCGGCACCTCCTGCCATACAGTGCCTCATACGGTGCAATCCCAATGCTGGCCTGGTAGCTGTTGTTATACGCAAACTCAACTAATGGCAAATACTACATCCAATGACCTCCAAAGTCCAACACACATGCTCACAGCATATCCTCCAGAATCTGTATCGTCCTCTCTATCTATCCATCTATCTGAGGATGAAAAGCTGTGCTGAACAACAACTAAGAACCCATGGCCCCTTGAAGACTCTTCCAAAAATGAGATGTGAACCGTGAGTCTCTATCTGAAACTATGGACACTGGGACGCCGTGGAGTCTAACTATCTCCTAGATGTATAACTCAGCCAATCTATCCATGGAGTAGCTAACTTTGATCAGTAAAAAGTGGGTAATCTTCGTCAATCGATCCACCACTACCCAAATAGCGTCCTGTCCATGCAATGCTGGCGGTAATCCTGAGAGGAAATCCATCGCTATATGCTCCCACTTCCACTTAGGAATGTGGAGTGGCTGCAAAGATCCCGCCGGTCTCTAATGCTCAGCCTTCACTTGCTAGCACGTCAAACACTGATCCACAAACTGAGCTATCTCCCTCTTCATGTTGCTCCACTAGAAGGACTCTTGGAGATCCCTGTACATTTTAGTGCTTCCCGGATGTACAGTATATAGGGACTGATGTGCTTCCTCCAGAATGACTTTCTTGATCTCAGGATCGGCAGGAACACATAACCTGGTAAGGAACCTCAGGGCTCCATCATCTGAAAATCTGAACTCTGGTTCCTGGCCATCTTGCACCTTTCCCACAAGCTCTACTAGTTCTACTTCATTCCTCTGGGCTACTTTAATCCTCTCCTGTAGAGTCGGCTGCAAAAGCAAGTCAGCAATGAACGCCTAGTGATCGCCCTCTACCAGCTCCACACCGAGCCTCTCCAGATCCATCTGAATCGAATGCTGAATCTCCACTGCAGATACAGATGATTCCAAATTTCCAACTCAAAGCATCAGCAACCACATTAGCCTTTCCCGGGTGGTAGCTGATAGTGCAGTCGTAATCCTTTATTAGCTCCAACCATCTCCTCTACCTCATATTCAATTCCTTCCGCGTGAAGAAATACTTTAAACTCTTATGGTCAGTAAATATCTCACACCTACCCCCATATAGATAGTGCCTCCAAATCTTCAGCGCGTAAACAATCACCGCCAACTCTAGATCATGGGTAGGGTAGTTCTTCTCATATTCTTTCAACTGTCGTGAGGCATAGGCTATTACTCTCCCCTACTACATCCATACACATCTGAGCCCTTTATGGGACGCATCACTATAAATTATGAATCCCTCTTCTCCTGAAGGTATCGTCAACACAAGCGCAGTGATGAGTCGCTGCTTCAATTCCTGGAAGCTCTGTTCACATTCATCAGACCACTCAAACTTCACTCCTTTCCTGGTCAATCGAGTAAGTGGACCTGACAATCTAGAGAAACCCTCAACAAACCTGCAGTAGTACCCAGCCAATCCTAGGAAACTCCAGATCTCGTGCATGTTCTTTGGTCGTACCCAGTCTACTACCGCCTCAATTTTACTCGGATCAACAGAAATACCACCCTTGGATAGAACGTGTCCAAGGAAGGTAACCTGTTCCAGCCAGAAATCACACTTCTTGAGCTTCACATATAGCTTCTTCTCTCGTAACACCTGCAACACTATACTCAGATGCTCTTCATGCACCTCTGGACTTTTCAAATACACCAGTATATCATCAATAAATACTACCACAAACCGATCCAAGTACTGGTGAAAAACCCTGTTCATAAGATCCATAAACACTGCAGGAGCATTTGTCAATCCAAACGACATAACTAGAAATTCATAGTGACCATACCGTGTTTTGAATGCCGTCTTCAAAACATCTTCCACCCTAACTTTCACCTGATGGTACCCGGAGCGTAAATCTATCTTCGAAAAGATCTGTGTCCCGTGTAACTGGTCAAACAAATCATCAATACGCGGGAGCGGGTATTTATTCTTGATAGTTACTTTATTTACTTCTTGATAGTCGATGCACAATCTCATCGAGCCATCCTTCTTCCTCACAACAAAACCAGTGCTCCCCAGGGTGACACACTAGGCCGAATGAACCCCTTATCTAACAGCTCCTGCAATTGTTCTTTCAATTCTTTCAGCTCTGCCGGTGCCATTCTATACGGCGCCTTCGAAATCGGCGCTGTCCCTAAAGCCAGATCAATAATGAACTCTACCTCATGATCAGGAGGTAGTCCCAGCAAATCCTCGGGAAATACATAAGGAAAATCCCTCACCACTAGGATATCCTCCACCCTCAGTTCCCCTTCTGATACAGCCTCCACATAGGCTAAATATCCCTGACAACCTTCTGATAGCAATCTACGCGCCTGAATAGCAGATAATAACTGAGGTGGGGTGCGTACACGTGATCCCACGAATCTGTACTCCTGTCCCTCTAGAGGTCTGAACACTACCACTCTCTGATGGCAATCAATGCTAGCATAGTGAGCAGCTAGCCAATCCATGCCCAAGATTACCTCAAACCCATGCATGTCTAAAACCATTAGATTAGCTAACAAAAACCTCCCCAGACTATCCACTGGACAGTCCCTGAGTACCTTTCTACACACCCCTACGGTCCCAATTGGCGTAACAACAGACAAACTAATTTCTAACTGCTGAGGCTCAAACCCACATAATTTAACATAATCCCGGGCGATAAACGAATGCGTCGCCCCAGAATCAAACAAAATAGTAGCTTTAAATGACAGTATTGAAACAATACCTGTCACCACATCTATTGTCGCCTCAGCATCTCTTGGCGTCAAAGTGAAAACTCTAGCTGGGGCCATATTCCTCTGCTGGCCTCCTCGTGGCGCTTAATAACCTCCTCGGGTAGGTCTAGGAGCAATACCAGTCTGTGTCGGACACTCCCTCATCATATGTCCTGGCACCCCACACTTGTAGCAGACACCTCGCCCAGCATGGCACTCTCCCAGGTGTCTCTTCCCACAAGATGGGCAAGCTGGAGATGGCTGCACACCCTGGAAACCACAATTCCCGGTCTTCTGTCTCTAATCTTAATAATAGCCACCTCTCTTCCACGCGGCATGGCCGACTCCCTACTGGAAACCAGAAGGTGTAGATCTCTTCTTCTGCCTCTGCTCCTCAGCCTCCAACCGATCACCAATCTTTGCTATAGTGGCTCTATCCACTAGTTCAGTAAAATCGTACAACTTCAGAATCGATACCTGCTTATAAATTTCTCTCCTCAAGCCTCTTTCAAATTGTCGTACCTTCTTCGCCTCACCTGGAATAATGTACGGGGCGAAACGAGATAGCTCGATGAACCTCGCCGCGTACTGCTGCACTGATAGCTCTCCCTGCTTCAGATTCAGGAACTCCTCAATCTTAGCCTCCCTAGAAGAGGCTCGAAAATACCTATCGAAGAATGTTTCTTTAAACCGTTCCCATGTCATCTCCACAGGAACAATCCTCTGTTGCTCTAACAATCTCACTGCTGACCACCATCTCTCAGCCTCCCCAGTTAGTCTATAGGTGGCAAACAGCATTCTCTGCTCCTCTAAACACTGCAGCACTGCAAAATATCTTCTTCATCTCCTGCACCCAATTCTCAGCGACTGCAGGATCTGTCCCACTTGAAAAAGCTGGAGGACTCATCTTTATAAACTTCTCTATCGAGCTACCTTGGCCTCCAGACGAACCACCCTGTTCCTTCAAACTTCTAGCAATCTCTGCCATCACTTGTTGTGCTATGCTGCGTAAAACGGCATCTGAATCACTACCCGTAGCGCCTAAGGGTCCAACACCCTCACTCCCACTGGCGTGGGCACTATTGCCACCAAGGTCCATCCTGAAAAACATATAACTTAACTCAAAACCTCATTCTCTATACATATCACTCAACTCATATGGTATATTTTCCTAATTAACTCGTCACTCTTGATCTTAATTTAAGGTTCAATCCTGCACCCTAGATACCTAACCTGACGATAGTTTACAAAGAATTTCCTGAAGTCATCTCGGGAAAATCACACAAACCACCACGGAAGTCCTGCATCTAGACTACAAAACTAGACCTCAAATTCCCTTATCCTATACTCCGGTACTATTACTGCTGCACTCTAGAGTCTACAGAACCTAGTATCCTAGGCTCTGATACCAAATGTAACGTCCCTCAATTTCTTAATATAAAATGTCACATAATAGATCAAATGGTCAACCCGAACCCATGGGTAGGACACTTGTCAAACACAGCGGAAAACCTAGCAGCAGTAAACCTAAAATCTCAAACATCCAATCATAAAACATAATACCAGAACTTTCTATAACATCAAAATACTATTATTATATACAACCTCCAAAAGTCAAAATAACACTAGGATCAAATAATAAAAACTCCCGATCCTAGTTCAATGCTTACCCTTCTAGTAGGGAAGCTCCAATCACTCAATGGCGGCTCTGGCCCGCCGTTCTCACTGGATTTCCTGAAAATCATTTAATGTTCGGGGGTGAGACACTTCTCAGTAAGGGAAAATAAACTAAATACACCTTTGTGGCAACATGAATATTTAATGCATTTATACGTATACAGTACATTTCATAATTCTATAAACATCATTATATCGTATTGGGTAAACATATATTTTCACATCTGTTAATAAATCATAACATACATAAAATCATCTGTTATAACTGTAGTACTGAAAACAAACCCAGGATGAATAGCTAGCTGATGTCATGTATTACCCCCCATGACGGGTTGTGTAGCCCGAAGGCGGGACTCGACAATGGCTGGCCGACCATTGCCGAATCAAATATGTATGTAAGTACGATGGGCCCGCCACACCCTGGTACGGACTGCCAGGTGGACGTCCACACTCAACTGAAAGCCACATCGACTATCCATCTCTCATCCCCTCATGGGATGGTTAGCACTAATCTGACGTAGATATTTGATCTATAATATAGTTACGATACCGAGCCCCTGAACTGAACTAAACTAACATCCTGGTGGTGATAACATATAATACATGATCATATATATAACATCATTACAGCCTCGTGCCGAAAACATAAATGCATGGCCTCGCGCCAATTACATAAATACGGCCTCTTGCCAATAACATAAATATGGCCTCGTGCCGATAACATAAATACGTGGCCTTGCGCCAATAACATAAATACGGCCTCATGCCGATAACATAAATATATGGCCTCGCGCCAATAACATAAATACAGCCTCATGCCGATAACATAAATATATGGCCTCACGCCAAAATTGTTTCAGGTATATATATTCTGAAAATACATCATTTATCATATAATCGTCAAAACCATCACAACATAATTCTTCTTTTCATAATACCTGAAAACATGTTTCGTTCGTAAAAATTTTCAAATCATAATACATTCCACGTAAAACAATATTGATGCCACATGTGCTGTTAAAAAGAAAACCATACTTCATATTCTAAAATCGTGAATTCCTTACATCTCATACATACATATACATTTTAATCATCATAGCAGTATTTTCCCAATCGTACATTTCATTCGTAATACACAATATAACATATGCTTTTCTGAAAATAAATTTACTCATAATCAATAATAATTTGTATGGAAAATTACTGCTTTAGTTTATTCCCTTACATGGCTACTAAGAAATTCGTTAGGACCCAAAATTTCACGCCCTTGGCGGCTGAAATTTAACTCCTGCAATTTACATTTTCCTCAGATTAATTAATCTATTTCTCAAAAATAATACTCATCTAGCCTTCCCTAGGCTCCATATATCTCAAATTAATATTTAAACTATTATTTAACATCCCCACTTAATTTTTCCAAAATTTGCCTGCGGGTCTCAAAATTACACCCGCGGCGCTCACCTGGGCCCTAAATTCTAGAGATCCTACTTCAGCCCCAGATGCTTAATAGTTTAACATTTCTAAATTAATTCTAATTAATTAAAAATAAGCCCCTTAATAACTGCCGCACCCCAAATTTGGGGTTTTGGCCCGACACCCCCACGAGAATTTCGTCCCACTAGACTTGTAGAGAATCATCCCTACATTCTCGTGGTGGTGTCCGTTCGTCAATTGGGCTTATATTTTGCAAGAAATTAAAGAAAAATGGGAAAATGACTTACCCCAAGGAATACGCCTATGCCGCTCCTACCACCGATCCGCTCCGGTAAAAATGACGGTAGCAGCAAATGGAGTCCAGTGGTATTTTCGAATTTTCGATCGGGCGAAAATTTATCATGAAATCGAGGAGAGAGGGAGAGAGAACGTGAGGAGAGAGAGAGAGAGTTCAGAGTGTTGCAGAGAATAATAAAAGAAATGAAAATAAAGAAAGAAGAAGGAGAAGAAGATGGGGGGGGGCTGCCAATTTCCAAAAGTTACCTGAAGCTAATTTAATAATAATAATAATAATAATAATATATTTAATTATTAATAATAATATATTTTATTAATAAAAATAAAATTAATTTTAATTAATTTTTTTTATTTTTTTATTTTTCTTTTAAATCCGATTAATTAATTAGTTAATTAATTAATTTTTTTTTTTTTGAGAAATTAATCCACTAATCTTTTATATCTCTTTTTTGGGGTTTTTACACATGATATGATAAGTAAGCTCAAAAAGACCTAGAATGACCCTAGGATCCACATGCATGCATAAACATAAATGCTTATATGGATAGGGTGATTGTATCAGGAAATAGAACCGAAATGCATTAAAAATGCATGTTTAGTCGACCGAACCTGAATGTATAAAAAAATTCAGTCGACCGAATCGATCAAAAGGTTAACAATTTGACCATAGCTCGGTCGACCGTAACGTGCCAAGTTCATATAACTTGGTTGACCGAACTCCCACCAAGTCAACATTTGACATCTCAATCGACCGACCAGATTTATACGGGCAACGCCCTGGTCGACCGAACCCCCACGTGGGTCAATCCAATTGCCTAGTCGACCAAACTTCATAGTTCAAAATCACCTTATTGACCAAACCACGCGGAAAGGGAAAAATCGCCCTTGAGACCCTTAGTCCGGTCGACTAAACTCCCAGTTCAATATTTAAACGGTCGACCGAACTTTGTCACTTGGTCAACCGAACCTCAAGTCTGATCGACCAGTGCTCTCGGGTTGGACAATTATTTTTACCGCGGTTAAATTTTTTAAATAGGATTAATTGTGCTAAAACGTTTTAAAACAATCACAATAATACCCTATGTATCCTTAACGATTATAATTTTGGGGTACTCTATATATACCCCCTCATTTGAAAAGATTAGTCTGAGATTAGCAATCTTAATTTGCAAAAATTCTCTGAAACTTAAAATCTCCTATACTCATTTCCAAGCCACCTACACTCACCCTTACTATTTCTTATTGCTAAAATCCTCTTGTAAGTGTGCTTGAGTGTTATTACCAATAGGCTTTTTGTTGACCTTATAGGTCGTGCCCGATTTTGATAATGACAAATACTAATATTTGATGTTTGACAAGTACTTGTGCAGGCTCAAATTAATATCCCAAGGAAGGACACTTGTGGAAACAAGAAGACCGCAAAGATTTGTAACTTCTAATTGTAATTGTAATTCATATTGGTCCGTAATAATTCAGATGGGTCTATAATAGTAACTTAGGTTGTAGATGCATGCTCATCACCTGCACATCATGCATACAAAATATAGTGTAAGCTCAGCTAGACCATAGCAAGACCCTAGGCTCCAACACTCACACATACATAGCATAAAATATATGAGTGTGAAATAATTGCGCTGAAAACTGAACATATCTAAGCAAGCTAAGAGGGGTCGGGCGACCGATCTTTGGAGTACAAAACTCCTCGAGCGCCCGAACATAGACAAAGTAAAAAATGTGACCATCCCTCGAGCGACCGAACCATAAATGCATGTATCTTCTCCGGGCGCCCGAACCCTTTGAAAGGTACTGGTCACCAACTCGAGCAACCAAAGATTTCAGTTCAAATTAGCCCCGGACGACAGAACACAAGAGTTCAGGTATGCAAACCCAGGATCAAGCACCCGAACCTACGAACAAATGTTTTTGACTTTTGTTCGGGCTGCCGAACCAAGACACGGGCGACTGAATTAGTTTAGAACACTTTTATTGTTGTGTCTATTCAGGCGACCAAACCTCAGTTCAGCCACCTGAACTTCAGCCGGTTAAAATAAATTAACTGCGGTAAAAAAAGGTTATTTCAGGCTAATTGAATTTTAATCCTTTGAGACTTTTTAATAATGCCCAAATATCCCGAACGGTAATAATTTTTTACCTGGCCATAAATATGAGTCCATTTGCTCAATTAAAAGGATTTTTTTAAGAAAAGTGATTAGCAAAAATTCTCCCTCTCTTGAAAATCCATTTTGTGCCCTAACACTTTCAAACTTGCATCCTCTTGATAAAATCCGAAGATTATGAGAGTTTCATTCATGTTTTGTTTGATTGTTGCTTAGAGCTAAGCCTCCCTTTGTTGTGAATACTTGATATTTAATTTTTGGGAGCATAGCTTTGGTTTGTCCCGAAGATTTGCTTATTATAAATCTTGTGTGGGATTAAACCAAGAAAGCTTAGGAAATTTGCATTTCATTGCAAGTGTCCAAGAGCTTCGTTTTTGGTGTGCAAAGAATTTTTCAAACAAACAAACAATCCTTTCAAACTAACTTTGTTCTTATTTCATTGAAGAAAGTCATCTTGAAACTAGTTTGATTATCTATGTAGTAAACTTGGAATGTTTTTGTATTGATTGAAATATACTGTTTAGATTCCAAGTCATTGCTTGTGTTGATTATTCTTGAGCATCATACTGATTGTACTGCGTCAAACACTCTTGAGCTTCATATTGACTATACTGTGTTGAGTGTTGGTAGAAAACGTCTTGCATCACTGAGCTTACAATATATCCATGCTATTGAAGCTCATTTGATTGAGCTTATTATTTGGGTATAAATCTGCTTTGTGTGAAAGTACTATTTCATTGTACCATTTGATTGTAAAATCTGAGTTTTTCCATGCGTGGCCTGAGGGGACGGTAATCCAGTCCGGTAAGGATTGTTGTAAAGGTTGAGGTCAACTCTGTGCTAATTGACTTGGTTTATATAGGTTCCGCTCCACCGGTTTAAGTGAGCATTATAGTGGTAATCCTTATGCTTGTTAGCCAAGGCGAGCACGTTGGCAATTGGCTGAACCTCGATAACATTTCTGCGTGTCACCCTTTCTTTACTACTTTCTAGTACTTGTGTGATTGATTAAATTGTTTTATTTACTTTTTGGTATACATTTACTTTACTTGCACTAGATTGACCATAAGATTGTGAATATACTGGTGTTAGGAGATTGACCTAGGGATTAAATTTTAAAAATACCAATTCACCCCCCTCTTAGGATCATGGTAAAGCTAAAAATTGGTATTAGAGCCACGTAGCATAGACTAGTTTCTATTTTGCTAAAAGATCATTCATGGCTCATAGCTCCGTGACCCCTTTCCCTGAGGGACCATCTTCCATACAACCTCCTGTTTTCAGTGGTGTTAATTACACCTTCTAGAAACACAGGATGCACATCTACCTTCAGAATACTGATTGGAAGGTGTGGAGGATTGTCTCTAAGGAAAACTATGTCCCTATGAAAACTGACGGTGCAGCTAGGGTTCCTAAGACTGAGGATGAATATGATGATGATGATATGAAAATTGTTAGTCTTAATGCCACTACCATGAATATTTTATACTGTAGTCTTGATGTAAATGAATTTAACAGGATTATGGCATGTTCTACTGCAAAAGAAATATGGGATAAGTTAGAGGTCACATATAAGGGTACTAGAGATGTGAAAGACAGTAGGATAGATGTGTTGACCAGTGAGTATGAGGCCTTTAGGATGAATGTAGGTGAGTCCATTCAAAGCATGTACACTAGATTCACACACATCATAAACTCACTGCATGCATTAGGACCTATCCCACATATGAGATGATTAAGAAGATCCTTAGAGGCTTACCTCCTATTTGGGAAGCCAAGGCTACAACCATTGCTGAGGGTAGAGACCTTAAGGCCATGACCTTAGATGAATTGATAGGTTCCTTGATTACTTATGAACTATCCATAAATGAAAGACTTAATGAGCATAATAGGGCTAAGAAAGTGATTGCACTGAAAGCATCTAATAACACATCTAGTGAGTGCAGTGAGTCTGACATTTTCAAGAAGAACATGAAGCCATTTAAAAAATATTGAGACTCTACTAATGAAAAGGGAGAGTCCAGCAAAAGAAAAGAAAAATCAAATGCTCCTATGTGCTATAACTGCAACAAGGTGGGGCACATCAAACCCGACTGCCCACTGCTGAAAAAGGAGGCTAAGAAAAAGAAGAAAGCCATGAAGGCTGGGACGTCATGGGACAAATTCAGCAACAGTGACTCAGATTTAGATCATAGTGACACGAAGGTCGCTAATTTGTGCTTGATGGCACACGAGGATGAGGTATGCCTAAGATCGTCCTCCTCCAAGAACAGATGGTACTTGGATAGTGGGTGCTCAAGGCACAAGACTAGCGACAAGGGAAAATTCACATCAATTGTTCCCAAGGATGGAGGCTATGTAACATTTGGGGACAATGCCAAAGGACGTATCATTGGGGTAGGTAAGGTTGGTAAGGATTCCTCTCTTACTATTGAAAATGTCTTGTTGGTTGATTGATTGAAGCATAATCTACTTAGCATAAGTCATTTGTGTGACATAGGATATAAAGTATCTTTTGAAAATGACAAATGCATAGAAGAAAATAAAACAGATCATAAAGTGCTCTTTACTGCTAATTGACATGAAAATGTTTGTACTACCTCTCTTGATAATTTAGCTTCACAACAAGTAACATGTTTTTTTGCTATAAATGAAGTTGGTTGGTTGTGGTATAGGCGTTTAGGACATGCTAGCATGGATTTACTGTCTAAACTTGTTAGAAAAGAATTAGTTAAAGGCTTACCTAAGATGTCTTTTGTAAAGGATAAAATCTGTGATGCATGTCAAATGGGTAAGCAAACAAAATCTAGTTTTAAGAAAAAGAAATTCATATCTACTACGAGACGTTTAGAGATGCTTCACCTAGATCTGTTTGGACCTAATTCTGTGCAAAGTCTTAGGGGTAAATCTTATGCCTTTGTAATTGTGGATGACTTTTCTAGATTCATATGGGTGTTGTTCCTTGCACATAAAAATGAATCATGTGAACAGTTCACCAAACTTTGTAGGAGAATCCAGAATGAAAAGGAATATAAAATTAAACATATAAGAAGTAATAGAGGCACGAAATTCAAAAATGAAAACATAGAAAAATATTCTGACTTAGAGGGCATATCACATAACTTCTCTGCACCTAAGACACCTCAACAAAATAGTGTAGTAGAAAGAAATAATAGGTCACTGCAAGAAACGGGTAGAATTATGTTGAATGAGCATAACTTACCTAAATATTTTTGGGTCGAGGTCATCAATACTGCATGCTATGTTATGAATAGGGTGTTGATTAGACCTTCGATTAATAAAACTCCTTATGAATTGTGGAACAACCATAAGCCTAATATTTCCTATTTTCATGTGTTTGGTTGTAAATACTTTGTGCTTAGAAATAATGAACATTTAGGAAAATTTGACTCCAAATCTAATGAAGGCATCTTCCTAAGCTATGCACTTAATAGTAAAGAATATAGGGTTTTCAATAAAAGAACTATGACTGTCATTGAATCTATTCATGTTGTGTTTGATGAAGCTAATCCATTTTTTAAGAAAAATGATGAAGATGATATTAATATTAGAAAATGCTTAGACAAACTATCTATTGAAAATAATGCAAGTGAAAACCCGGAAGAAAATGAAAAATCATCTGAAGATAATGAACATTCGGAGTTGCTTAGAGATTGGAAATTCATTAGAAGTCATCCTATAGATCAAATCATAGGTGAACCATCCCGTGGAGTAGCCACAAGATCCTCCTTGAGAAATATAGTGAATCATTCCGCTTTCTTATCCTAAGAAGAACCTAAAAATATTTAAAAAGTCATAGAAGATGAGTCTTGGGTGATGTCCATTCAAGAAGAACTTAACCAATTTGAAAGAAGCAAAGTATGGACCTTAGTTCCTAGGCCTAATGAGCACACTATCATTGGAACTAAATGGGTATATAGAAATAAGAAAGATGAGAATGGGGTAGTAACTAGGAATAAAGCTAGACTAGTTGTCCAAGGGTATAACCAACAGGAAGGGGTTGACTTTGATGAAACATATGCTCCTATTGTTAGGTTAGAAGCCATTCATATGCTTCTTGCCTTTGCCGCTTTTAAAAATTTTAAATTATTTCAAATGGATGTTAAAAGCGCGTTTCTAAATGATTTCATTAATGAAGAGGTGTACGTAAAACAACCACCCGATTTTGAAAATCATAAATATCCTGATCATGTGTACTAGTTGTCTAAAGCCTTATATGGATTGAAGTAAGCTCCTAGAGCTTGGTACGTGATGCATAGTGGTTTTCTACTGAAAAATGGGTTTACCCGTGGAAAAATTGACACTACACTTTTCATCAAATCTAAAAATGATGATATGCTCTTTGTTCAAATTTATGTGGACGATATCATTTTTGGGGCAACTAATGATGAGTTATGTAATGAGTTGGTTAAATGCATGCAAAGTGAATTTGAAATGAGCATAATGGGTGAACTTAGTTTCTTCTTAGGGCTACAAATTAAGCAAGCTAATCATGAAACTTTCATATGTCAATCTAAATATATCAGGGACTAGCTAAAGAAATTTAATATGGAAGATTGCAAAATTCTTGGTACACCTATAAACTCTTCCATTAAGCATGATAAAGATAAGCAAGGAATCCCTGTTGACGTAAAATTGTATCGTGGCATGATTGGGAGTCTCCTATATCTCACTGCTAGAAAACCTGATATTATATTTAGTGTGTGTATTTGTGCTAGGTTTTAGGCTGCCCCTAAGGAATCTCACTTAAAAGCTGTCAAACGAATTCTTAGGTATCTAGTTGGGACTATAGAATTAGGCTTGTGGTACCCTAAGCATACTACCTTTGAGATTTTTAGTTACACTGATGCTGACATTGCCGCTAGCAAGGTTGATAGAAAAAGCACTAGTAGCACTTGTCATTACTTAGAACAATCTCTTGTTTCTTGGTTCTCCAAGAAACAGAACTCAGTTGCCTTATCCACAGTAAGCAGAATATATTGTGGCTGGAAGTTGTTGTGCCCAAACTCTCTATATGAAACAATAACTTATGGATTATGGATTGCACTATGATACGATTTCGATTAAATGTGACAATACTAGTGCAATCAACATCTCTAAAAATCCTATCTCACATTCACAAACTAAACACATTGAGATTAGACATCATTTTCTTTGTGATCATGTACAAAAAGGAGATGTTTCACTTGAGTTTGTATGCACCAATGAACAATGGGCCGACATATTCACTAAACCACTTGCCGAGGATAGGTTTATACAAATTAGACGTGAGTTAGGCTTATTGCATAGTAGAGAAGCTTCCTAAAATTAAGTGTTTCATAACTTGCATAAATTTAGGGGGAGCACTCAAATGAGAACTTTCTAAGTCTTAAGAACTAATATTATTGTTGACTTGCCTTTTTGCTTTAGACTTTGCGAAAGCTAATTATTGATAGTGTACAAATGCATTGTATTTATTTCATGTTCATATTGAAACTTTATTTACTGGTTGGACCATACTGAACTCTTTGAGTAGTTGTGGATAAACTGTTAGGGAATATAAACTCAAACAGGTTACATTTTATATAGGATTTATTTTGGAAAGTTCGGCTTATAAATGACACTCTGTCAAAAATTTTGTAAATCTTTCCAAAATTTCTCATGTATAAATGTAGCAGGTACCCATTGCCTAGAATTTCCACTCTTATAGCCCTTTTTGTTGTTTCCAAAAGAAAGAGATGGAGAGGCAAAAATAATTGGGTAAGGTTGAAACACATGATGCATACTGTTAGGGGGAGCTTATTTAAGCTATACCCAATTTTTGAAAAATGTTTTTGTCATCATCAAAAAGGGTGAGAATGTTGACCTTATAGGTCGCGCCTAGTTTTGATAATGACAAATACTAATATTTGATGTATGACAAGTGCTTGTGCAGGCTCAAATTAATATCCCAAGGAAGGACACTTGTGAAAACAAGAAGACCGCAAAGTTTTGTAACTTGTAAATGTAATTGTAATTCATATCAGTCTATAATAATTCAGATGGGTCTGTAATAGTAACTTAGGCAGTAGATGTATGCTCATCACCTGCACATCATGCATACAAAATATAGTGTATGCTCAACTAGACCATAGCAAGACCCTAGGCTCCAACACTCACGCACACATAGCATAAAATATATGAGTGTGAAATAATTGTGCTGAAAACTGAACATATCTAAGCAAGCTAAGAGGGGTCGGGCGACCAAACCTTTGGAGTACAAAACTCCTCGGGCACCCGAACATAGACAAAGTCAAAAAGTTGACCATCCCTCAGGTGACCGAACCATAAATGCATGTATCTTCTCTAGGCGCCCGAACACTTTGAAAGGGACTGGTCACCAACTCGGGCAACTGAAGATTTTAGTTCAAATTAGCCCCGGACGACCGAACACAAGAGTTCGGGTACCTGAACCCAGGACCAGGCACCCAAACCTACGAAAAAATGTTTCTGACTTTTGTTTGGGCTGCCGAACCAAGACACGGGTGACCGAATTAGCTTATAACACTTTTATTGTTGTGTCTGTTCAGGCGACCGAACCTTGGTTTAGCCACCCGAACTTCAGCCGATTAAAATAAATTAACCATGGTAAAACATGGTTATTTCAAGCTAATTGAATTTTAATCCTTTGAGATTTTTTAATAATGCCCATTATATCCCGAACGATAATAATTTTTTACCTGATCATAAATATGAGTCCATTTGCTTAATTAAAAGGACTTTTTTAAGAAAAGTGATTAGCAAAAATTCTCTCTCTCTTGAAAATCAATTTTGTGCCATAACACTTTCAAACTTGCATCCTCTTGATAAAATCCGAAGATTGTGAGAGTTTCATTCGTGTTTTGTTTGATTGTTGCTTAGAGCTAAGCCTCCCTTTGTTGTGAATACTTGATATTTAATTTTTGGGAGCATAGCTTTGGCTTGTCCTGCAAATTTTCTTATTATAAATCTTGTGTGGGATTAAATCAAGAAAGCTTAGGAAATTTGCATTTCATTGCAAGTGTCCAAGAGCTTCTTTTTTGGTGTGCAAAGAATTTTTCAAACAAGCAAACAATCCTTTCAAACTAACTCTGTTCTTATTTCATTGAAGAAAATCATCTTGAAACTAGTTTGATTATCTATGTAGTATACTTGGAATGTTTTTGTATTGATTGAAATATACTGTTTAGATTCCAAGCCATTGCTTGTGTTGATTATTCTTGAGCATCATACTGATTGTATTGCATCAAACACTCTTGAGCTTCATATTGACTATACTGTGTTGAGTGTTGGTAGAAAACATCTTGCATCACTGAGCTTACAATATATCCATGCTATTGAAGCTCATTTGATTGAGCTTATTATTTGGGTATAAATCTGCTTTGCGTGAAAGCACTATTTCATTGTACCATTTGATTTTAAAATCTGAGTGTTTCCAGGCGTGGCCTGAGGGGGCGGTCATCTAGCCCGGTAAGGATTGTTGTAAAGGTTGAGGTCAACCCTGTGCTAATTGACCTGGTTTGTATAGGTGCCGCTCCACCGGTTTAAGTGAGCATTATAGTGGTAATCCTTGTACTTGTTAGCCAAGGTGGGGACGGCAATTGGCCGAACCTTGATAACATTTATGCGTGTCACCCTTTCTTTACTGCTTTCTGGTACTTGTGTGATTGATTAAATTGCTTTATTTACTTTTTGGTATACATTTACTTTACTTGCACTAGATTGACCATAGGGTTGTGAATATATTGGTGTTAGAAGATTGACCTAGGGATTAAATTTTAAAAATACCAATTCACCCCCCTCTTGGGATCACAATAAAGTTAACACTTTTGCTCTCTCTTGCGTGATTAATTGAGATTATTTTCTTGGAGAGCAAAGCACTAAGTTTTTCCTCGGAGATTTTAAAAATAAATCTTCCGTAGGAAAAAACTTCATTGAGATTTTGAGTACTGCATTTTCATTGCAATATTTCAAGGAGTTCACGTTGTATTTTGATTACTAAAAATACTTTTTAAATAATCTTCAAATATCTCATGTGGTTACATTGAGAAATATTTGTTGAAATATTCCTCCATGTGCTAAAAGATCTTTGTAGAAATATTCTTTGATTGATTTTATCATTTTGAACACAAAGATCAAATCATTTTTACAAACTAAATCTGAATATCTCTTGAGGTTTATATTTTGAGAAAAATATTTGTTGAGATATTTAAAGTGTGCCTAGGATCATTGTTTGTGCATTGTGATTGAAATCATTATTTGACACAAAGATCATATCATTTACACTCTCACATACAAATTGCAATATTTGCATAAATCTTTGAGAATAGACTCTAAGATTACATTGAGCTTATCATATCTTATCATTTCGTAGTGTGTTGATTATATTAGTACATATCAGCTTGTGTAAGAAGCATTTCCGTCTATGCAAAATTTTATACAAATTTGTTGTATTCGAGGCACGGGGCTGAAGAGGGAGACTTGCTCTGTTGAATAGTCCCGGATTGGCTTAGACCTGGTTAGTAAAGCTAGGTACACCATCCTGGTAAGGTGTAGGTTGAGGTCAGCCCCATTAATTGACCTAGTTGTAACTGGTGCCACTCCACCCGTTAAGTGAGCATTAGTGGAATCCTTGGGCTTGCGAGCTAGAGGTGGGGACATAGGCACAGTTGGCCGAAACCCGATAACATATCATGTGTGCACCTTATTTTACCGCAATTTATTTACTGCACGTGTATGTTATTCTTCAATTGTCGGTGAATGATGCGCATGAATTAAATTTCCGCATATTATATTATCTGCACATTTGGAATTGCATATAAATACCCTAGATTGTGAAAATTTGCTAACCTCTTGTTTAACCTAGGAATAAGTTTTAAAATTCCAATTCACCCCTGAAATTAGGATAGCTTCCCAAGAGGGGGGTGAATTGGGAATTTAAAAACTTTCTTTTTAATTCCTTTTAAGAATACTTAACTTCTTTTATTGTTTAACCAATTCTTTTACTTGTTTTTTTAATTTGTCAAACACACAATAACTTGGTTTCTTTTATACAATCAACAACACAAGCACTTAAACAACTAAATCACCACACAACCTTTCAATCAACCACCCTATCCAAACTAATCAAACACAATTTGAAAGCAAACAACCAAACCAAAATTAAGATATACAGTAGTAAGAAATTAGGACGATTGTTTGTTTATGTATGCCTTATAAATATGAATCAAGCCCTGTAGTTGAATGATATGCTTGTTAAAATAAATTTGCTTCTTTTATATGATTTACAACCACACATCCACACTCTTCCCAAAATTCAGAATTCAAGTAAACTATTAGTTAATTTTCTTTGGGTGTTTTAACCAAGTAACGTACTCCCGTATGATTTCCGCAAAGTATGGTTTAACCAACATACTCCCTTTCGGTTTCTGCAACCCAAATCAAAATTAAACTTTAAGTTTGTTTGATTTTCAAATATACGTAGTGTATATGATTTCAAATTTAAACCATCCACGCAATATAAATATGCTGAAAATAAAAAGTAAGGGAAAGAGAGAGTGAGACATAGGATTTTACGAGGTTCGGCTTCAACACAGCCTACATCCTCGCCTTTGGAAAAACCAGCAAAGGATTCACTAAAACTATTCCTTCACTTGGTGGAACAGTACCTTTACACACTCCTTCAGAAGGCTAGAGCAGCACCTCTCTAAGCGATAATCCCTCGCCTAGCCAATGGTCCAGAAAACCTGGAATTGTCACAATCTACAAGAATATAATATAAATTCTACGTACAAAAAATACTCTCAAAATTTAGAGCAGGTTGTACAAATTGAGATATAAATTGTACTTCAAAAAACAAAGCAAATTAGAATATATATGAAACTCTAAAGTTTTTAGAAGTCACCAATGGTTCATTTAAAAGAGAAATGGAATTGCAAACTAGAACAAACTTTGAACCAAAATTGTAGAATTCCTTTCCAACAAAAGATGTAAGCAAAGAAGAACTTTAGGAGAATTTCAGCATAAGATGAATTTCAAATTTTGTCTGATTTCTCTTTTTTCTTGTGTTTTCTCTTTCTTTTTCTTTTTTTCATTACCCAAAGAGGTATTTATAGGCTTTTTCAAAGAATAATGTCCTCATTAAATTAGGTAACATTAAATTATTGAAATAATTTTGAAATTCAAAATTTTTCAAAAAACAATTTTCTCATTTAATTAGGTAGCAATAAATTATTGAATTAATTTTGAAATTTAAAATTTTTCCAAAGAACAATTTCCTCATTTAATTAAATTATTGAATTAATTTTGAAATTCAAAATTTTTCCAAGGAACAATTTTCTCATTTATTTTGGTAGCATTAAATTATTGAATTAACTTTGAAATTCAAAATTTTTCCAAAGAACAATTTCCTTATTTAATTAAATTATTGAACTAATTTTGAAATTCAAAATTTTTCCAAAGAACAATTTCCTCATTTAATTAAATTATTGAATTAAACTCTTCTTTGTTAAATTAGTCTTGGAATGTTAACTTGTTTAACCTTGAAAAATGTGTTTCAAGACTTAAACTAAAGTTTCTAAGTCTCTTTGCCTAATGAGCTTTAAAATGAAAAAGAAAAAAGAAAAAACATATTTTAAACTCTTTTAACAAGATGTTTCTTAGTTTCTTTTGACTTGTGAGAGCTTCACATATCTAACTAGCATTTGGCTTTGAAGTACTTAAAACAATTCTTCTAATTATGGTCTTCTTAAATTCTTCGGCCTCCTTCAACCTTTTGAGGTTCACTTTTGACTCTGGGTTTGCTTGCCCTTAAACTTCTTCATTTGTCATCCATTGCCTTCAATATTCTGAGGAGCTTTCACTAGATTAACATTGAGCTTCAACCTATCAACCTTGAGAGTTCTTTTACGTAAAACACATCACTTAAAATCATATGTTAAAGCATCCTTCATTTTGTTATCATCAAAATAGGATTGAAAAGTCTAGTTAGGTCAACAATCTCCCCCTTTTTGATGATGACAAATGAGGAACAAAAAAATATGAATACGCATAAAAAATCTCCCCCTTACAACTTGCTTTATTCTACTCCCCCTTATGATAAGCGTTTCTTTAACAATTTGTAGATTCAAATCCAATCATGCTCATTGCTCAATTTTCTTATTACTTAAATTTTTCATTCTAATCATACTCAACATGCTCAAGTTTCAATATCATGCTATCAATATCATGCTTTATCATGCTTGCTTTATCATGCCCATCAAGCTCACAATCATGCCAAGATTTTGCTCAAATACTATTCCCCCTTTTGACATCAATCAAAAAGGTTAAACATTAAAATGTACATATGACCACACACTCCTCAATCATGCCAAGATTCAATATCATATTTCATATTATGCATTCTTATTTCATGTGTTGTGACATCTTGGAATTTTCAATCATGCATATGGTGCTCAATATTCATATTTGTGAAAAAAAAATTGAAAAAATTTGTCATGCATAATGCATCATTTAAATACCAAGATCATGACAATATTATCAATGCTCATAATCATGTTGTATTGCTTAAAGATCAAGTGATATATTCATGGATACCAATATACATATTAGTTATTCATATTGAAATTTTATCATGCACTTCTCATAGATTCTAATTTTTCATTCTTTCATGTGATCATAAGCATACATGGTCAAGATATTTAAAAAATAACTTTATGCTTAGATTTTCAAAATACAAATTTCAAGATGCCAATTTTTCAAACATCTACATGTAGCATGCTGCATATCACATATCATGAGTCTATTTTACAAGCAACAAGGAAAGCAATTCAAACTCGGTGTTGAATTATACAACACATCAAAGTACATGCCAAAACAAATTTTGATCACTTAAAAGAGACAAACCCTAGGTGATCCTAGAGATTGTAGATATTTCTTTAAGTCTGGTTCCTTTTAGTTTACTTCTCTACTATGTAGTAAACCAAGTTCTCTTCTTATGGTTATAAATCTATCTTTTGAGAGTGGTTTAGTAAAGATATCAGCCCATTGGTCATTTGTATTGATGAATTCCAGATTTATGTCTTCTTTTTTAACATGATCTCTTAAGAAGTGGTGTCTTATTTCAATGTGCTTTGTTCTTGAGTGTGAAATAGGATTTTTAGATATGTTAATCGCACTCGTGTTATCACACTTAATTGGTAGAGTTGTGTAGTTTTAATTTAAAATCTCTTAATTGTTGTTTCATGTAAAGAGTTTGTGCACAACAACTACCAACTGCTACATATTTGGCCTCAGTAATTGACAAAGCCACGGAATTTTGTTTCTTAGAAAACCAAGAAACTAAAGATCTTCCTAAGAAGTGGCATGTGCCACTTGTACTTTTTCTATCTTACAACTAACATAGTCCGCATCTGAATAACTGATCATTTCAAAACCAGTGTCTTTAGGATACCATAGTCCTAAGTCCATTGTGCCTATTAAGTATCTTAGGATTCTTTTAACGGCAATTTGGTGTGATTCCTTAGGTGCTGATTGAAAACGTGCACACATACACACACTAAACATTATATCGGGTCTACTGATTGTTAGATATAATAGACTTCCAATCATGCCTCTATAGTGCTTTGTGTCTATGGATTTTCCATTTTCATCTTTGTCTAGGCTGATGAAGGTACTCATAGGTGTGCCTATGGGTTTACTATTTTTCATACCAAATTTTTGTATCATATCTTTTATATATTTTGTTTGACTTATAAAAGTCCCATTTTTTGCTTGTTTAATTTGCAATCCAAGAAAATACTTTAATTCCCCCATCAAGCTCATTTCAAATTCTTTACATAGATGTTCATTTGTAGCACCAAATATTATATCATCTACGTAGATTTGAACTAAAAGTATATTATTTTCCTTATTTTTAATGAACAAGGTGCTATCAATTTTTCCTCTTAAAAATCTCTTCTCAATTAGAAATCCACTAAGTCTTTCATACCAAGTCCTAGGGGCCTGTTTAAGTCCATACAAAGCCTTAGTTAGTCTAAATACATGGTTAGGATTTTCAATATTCTCAAAACCAAGGGGTTGTTCAACATATACCTCTTTATTGATATATCCATTCAAGAATGCACTTTTGACATCCATTTGGTATAACTTAAACTCTTTGTAGGAAGCATAGGCTAACAACATTCTAATAGCTTCCATTCTAACTACAGGGGCAAAGGTTTCATCATAGTCTATTCCTTCTTCTTGATTGTACCCATTTGCTACAAGTCCATCTTTGTTTCTAGTGATTATACCATTTTCATCCTTTTTATTTCTAAATACCCATTTAGTTCCTATGATTGAATGATTTTCCGGTTTGGGTACTAATTTCCATACTTGACTTCTTTCAAATTGGTTTAATTCTTCTTGCATTGCAACTATCCAGGATTCATCCTTAAGGGCTTCTTCAATATTTCTAGGTTCATTTTGGGATAGGAATGCATAATAATTGCAAAGGTTCTTTAGTGAAGATCTAGTAGTCACACCTCTAGATGGTTCACCTATAATTTGTTCTTGAGGGTGATCTTTCTTATATTTCCATTCTTTTGGAAATTCCATATTTTCTATGAGTTCATCTTTTGAATTTTCTTTGATTATTTCATTTTCCTCCTTGATTTCTATCTCATCCTCCTTTTTGAATACATCATCTTTTTCTTCATTTTTAACCTCTCTTGAAAGAGGGCTAAATTCATCAAAGTCTACGTGAATTGATTCAACTATGGTTAGAGTTCTTTTGTTGTAGACTCTATAGGCTTTACTATTTGTAGAGTATCATAGGAAAATGCCTTCATCCGATTTAGTATCAAATTTTTCTAAGTTGTCTTTGTTATTTAGGACGAAACACTTACATCCAAAAGCATGAAAGTACTTTATGTTAGGCCTTCTTCCTTTCCACAATTCATAGGGTGTTTTGTTTAGGTTTGATCTAATGGAGACCCTATTAATTATATAGCTAGCTATATTTACAGCTTCGGCCCAAAAATATTTGGATAGGTCATTTTCATTAAGCATTGTCCTTGCCATTTATTGGAGAGTTCTATTTTTCCTTTCCACAACTCCATTTTGTTGTGGGGTTCTAGGTGTCGAAAAGTTGTGATTTATGCCATATTCATTACAAAAAATTTCAACATTTTGATTCTTAAATTCTCTTCCTTGGTCACTTCTAATATTTAAGACATAATACCCTATCTCATTTTGAAGCTTCTTACATAAAGTGATTAATGAGTTGCAAGCTTCTTCTTTGTTAGTTAGGAACAACACCCATGTGTATCTTGAGTAATCATCAACAATTACAAAGGCGTATTGTTTTCCTCCTAAACTTTGGGTTCTAGTAGGACCAAACAAGTCTAAGTGTATGAGTTCTAGGGGTCTACTAATTGATATGTGTTTATTCTTTTTGAAACTTTTCTTGGTTTGTTTTCCTAATTGACAAGCATCACATGCTTTATCTTTGACAAATTTTGTTTTAGGCAAGCCTTTAACTAAATTTTTTTTGGAGAGTTTGGATATAAGATCCATGTTAGCATGTCCTAACCTCCTATGCCAAAGCCAACTATTTTCACTCATGGCTGCTAGGCAAGTTATGTCTTAAGAGATTAAACTATCAAAATTTATGTAATAAACATTGTTCATTCTAAGTGCAGTGAATAACGTTTTTTGATTCTTAGAATCTCGTATTATACATTTGTCTCTCTTAAACATTATTTCACATCCTTTGTCGCTAAGTTGACTAATACTTAGTAAATTATGCTTTAGACCATCTACTAACAAGACATCATCTATAGAAAATGAAGAGTCTTTACCTATTTTACCTATTCCAATGATCTTACCTTTTGCATCGTCACCGAAGGTTACAAATCCTCCATTCTTTGGAGTGAGAGAGGTAAACTTAGATTTATCTCCTATCATATGCCTTAAACATCCGCTATCCAAGTACCATTTATCCTTAGACAGAGTGGTCCTAAAGCAAACCTACAAGAAATGATTCAAGTTGTTACTTTTGGAACCCAAACCTTCTTAATTTTCTTTAAATTTTTTCTATTTTTAGTATTTATCTTCCACTCATCTTTTACTTTAGTATACTTTTTCTTAAGTGGACAATTAAACATTATGTGTCCTTTCTTTTTGCACATGTGGCAAGTGGTGTGCTCATGAATATTTGTTGATGAACTTGCATAATATTTAGATTGATTTACAAAATATCCCATATACAAGTTTTTCTTTCTTTTGTTTGAGACTCCATTATATCCAATTCCTTCTTTGTTGTTTGTCATCCTTTGTTGTCCTACCATCTTTTCAAAATTATCCTTTCCTCTGGTAAAGTTGTAGATAACCTTTTCTTTCTCTAGAATTTGGTTTTTGAGATCATTCATTTCTTGCATTTTCTTGCTATCTCCATTCTCTTGAGACTTAGCTAGTTTTTGAGATAAAGTATCTATTTTCTTCTCAAGTTCTTCAATTTTTAAGTCTAGTTCTTTTTCAACATGTTTTGCAGATTCAAGTTGATTTTTAAGTGTCTCGTTTTTTTGTTTCAAGCTAATGTTCCTTTTTAAGACTTTAATAAACTTGTTATGTAGAAAGAGTAATTCATTTTGAAGGTCTTTGTAAGAGGACATACTTTCACACGAATTACTACAAGATTCATTACACAAATCTTCAGTGAGGAAATAATAAGAGTTTACCTCTTCATTATGCGCTATGAAACACATGTTTGCTATTTCTCGATCACTTGGTTCACTTTCCAATTCACTCAAACTAGTGTCATCCGAAGTTGCCTTCATTGCAGGCTTCTTCTTCTTCTTGTCCTTCTTGAGTTGTGGGCATTCCGGTTTGATGTGCCCAACCTTTTTACAATGATAGCAAGTGGGAGGATCATTTTTATTTTTGTATTCCTTTTTATTGCTTTCTCCTTTTTCAGCTTTTGATCCATTAAATTTTCTAGTGAATTTTTTGTTTCTTCTTAAGAATTTTCCAAGCCTTTTAGTTATTAGAGCTAAGCCATCGTCTTCTAATTCACTAGATTCATTCTCTTCCTCACTTGAATATTCTTTCAAAGCTTTTAGAGCTATAGACTTCTTATTTTTGTTTTCTGTGCTTCTTTCTTTCAACATCATTTCATAGGTTAGAAGAGATCCTATGAGTTCATCTAAAGAAGTTGTTTTAAGATTTCTTCCTTCCGTAATGGCTGTAGCTTTTGGTTCCCAAATAGATGGGAGTGCTCTTAGAATTTTACGGATCATCTCATGGGTGGAATAAGTTTTTCCTAAGGCACTAAGTGAATTTATGATATGAGTGAACCTAGTGTACATGCTTGTTATACTCTCATCAGAGTTCATTCTAAAGGCTTCATATTCACTGGTTAGCATATCAATTCTACTTTCCCTAACATCTACTGTGCCTTCATAGGTTACTTCTAATTTATCCCAAATCTCTTTGGCAGTTTTACATGCCATTACTCTGTTGAACTCATTTGCATTAAGTGCACAGTATAAAGCGTTTATTGCACTTGAGTTAATTTGCAACATTTTATAATATGAGTCATTTAGTTCTTTATCTTCTTTAGGTACTTCTTTTCCATCAACTAGCTTAGTGGGGATTAAATTTCCATTTGTTACAACATTCCATGCCTTCCAGTCCATAGTTTGAAGGTAGATTCTCATTCGTTGCTTTTAGAAGGTATAATTTAATTCACAAAAAATAGGTGGCCTAGTTGAGGATTGACCCTCACCAAAGGGAGCTACTCCTATTTGTGCCATTTAGATTTTTATATAGCTACTTGTTAGGTTTTGCTATAACTGGGCTATGATACTAATTGAAATTAGGATAGCTTCCCAAGAGGTGGGTGAATTGGGAATTTAAAAACTTTCTTTTTAATTCCTTTTAAGAATATTTAACTTCTTTTATTGTTTAACCAATTCTTTTACTTGTTTGTTTAATTTGTCAAACACACAATAACTTGGTTTCTTTTATACAATCAACAACACAAGCACTTAAAAAACTAAATCACCACACAACCTTTCAATCAACCACACTATCCAAACTAATCAAACACAATTTGAAAGCAAACAACCAAACCAAAATTAAGATATACAGTAGTAAGAAATTAGGACGGTTGTTTATTTATGTATGCCTTATAAATATGAATCAAGCCCTGTAGTTGAATGATATGCTTGTTAAAATAAATTTGCTTCTTTTATATGATTTACAACCACACATCCACACTCTTCCCAAAATTCAGAATTCAAGTAAACTATTAGTTAATTTTCTTTGGGTGTTTTAACCAAGTAATATACTCCCGTATGATTTCCGCAAAGTATGGTTTAACCAACGTACTCCTTTTCGGTTTCCGCAACCCAAATCAAAATTAAACTTTAAGTTTGTTTGATTTTCAAATATACGTAGTGTATATGATTTCAAATTTAAACCATCCACGCAATATAAATATGCTGAAAATAAAGAGTAAGGGAAAGAGAGAGTGAGACACAGGATTTTACGAGGTTCAGCTTCAACAAAGCCTACATCCTTGCCTTTGGCAAAACCACCAGAGGATTCATTAAATCTGTTCCTTCACCGGGTGGAACAATACCTTTACACACTCCTTCAGAAGGCTAGAGCAGCACCTCTCTAAGCGATAATCCCTCGCCTAGCCAATGATCCAGAAAACCTAGAATCGTCACAATCTACAAGAATATAATATAAATTCTGCGTACAAAAAATACTCTCAAAATTTAGAGCAGGTTGTACAAATTGAGTTGTAAATTGTACTTCAAAAAACAAAGAAAATTAGAATATATGAAGCTCTAAAGTTTTTAGAAGTCACCAATGGTTCGTTTAAAAGAGAAATGGAATTGCAAACCGGAACCGAGCTTTGAACCAAAATTGTAGAATTCCTCTCTAGAAAAAGATGTAAGCAAAGAAGAACTTCGGGAGAATTTCAGCACAAGATGAATTTCAAATTTTGTCTGATTTCTCTTTTTTCTTGTGTTTTCTCTTTCTTGACTTAAACTAAAGTCTCTAAGTCTCTTTACCTAATAAGCTTTAAAATGAAAAAAAAAAAAAAAAAAAGCAACATATTTAAAACTCTTTTAATAAGATGTTTCTTAGTTTCTTTTGACTTATGAGAGCTTCACATATCTAAGTAGCATTTGGCTTTGAAGTACTTACAACAGTTCTTCTAATTATGGTCTTCTTAAATTCTTCAGCCTCTTTCAGCCTTTTGAGGTTCACTTTTGACGCTGGGTTTACTTGCCCTTAAACTTTTTCATTTGTCATTCATTGCCTTCAACATTCTAAGTATGTCATTTTTATATTTATTATGGATTTACTTTTTGGGTGTTACAATTGCATAATCTATTATGATCTCCTTCTATTCAAAACTCTTTAGCTTTAAGGTTAGGAACTTGTTAGGATTCCCAAATCAATTAGATTTCTAACTAATATGATTCCCAAATCAGTTAGGATTCTATTTAATGTTAGGATTATTTGATGTTTGTCAGTAAGGTCCCAAATCAATTGGAATTTCTAATTAATATGAGTCCTAAATCAATTAGGATTCTATTTAATGTTAGGATCATTTAATATTTATTAGGATTCCCAAATCAGTTAGGATTTGAGGGGATATTTTATAGTTCTAATAGGAACCCATTTTTGTACCCTATATATATAGATATAACCCCTACAGGGCTTTTAATATTCAAACAAGCAATGAAACAATAACATAATTCATAGCCTTTGGCTAATTTGGAGGTAGATCCCCTCGAAGTGATCAACCTTATTTCTCTTATTATCTTTTGTTCTTTAAATTTTCCCAATTTATTCTATATATATATATGAACCCAACAGAGCTATCAACATTCAAACAAGCAATGAAACAATAACATAATTCATAGCTTTTGGCTAATTTGGAGGTAGATCCCCTCGAAGTGATCAACCTTATTTCTTATTATTTTTCATTCTTTAAATTTCCCCAATTTCTTCATGATAAAACCCCAAGATCTTTTCATTTGGTATTAAAGTCAGCGTTCTTGTGGATGCTATTAACTTGCCAACAAAAGCAAGGTCTTATAATTTTTTATCTTCACTCATATGCAATGACCTCAGAGAATTCATCAAAATCCTAGATGGAAGCTAGGCTAATGAAAGCCCATTTCTGTACCCTATATATAGATATATATATATATGACCCCCTATAGGGCTTTTAACATTTAAGCAAGCAATGAAATAATAACATAATTCATAACCATTAACCAATTTGGAGGTAGATCCCCTCGAAGTGATCAACCTTCTTTCTCTTATTATTTTCCATTCTTTAAATTTTCCCAATTTCTCCACAATAAAGCCCCAAGATCTTATCATTTGGTATTAAAGTTAGAGTTCTTACGGATGTTGTTAACCTGCCAAGAAAAGCAAGATCTTGGAGATTTACAGAATAGGTTGCACACCTATTTATACCCGTTCCAAGTCAAACTTGGAGTTACCATTGAACCCAAATGGTCCCCAAAACATAACTACTCTTAATTTGTCTAATAATTGATAAACATTCTTAGCATAAGTAGGGTCTCCATCAATGTTGACACCTTAATACAGTTGACCTTAGCTAATTATTTCCTTATTTTGAAGCAAACTGCATTTGAAATGTTCCTAGGGTCAAATATGTACATTCAGTGTCTAAGGCAATTTTATGACAAGTTTAAGATGAGAAGTTCATGGCTCGCCTCATTCTCCCTATTCCCTTATTCGTCTCTATTAAACTAATAAGTCAAGGTGAATCTTCATAGGTGAGTACAATCTTGGATAGGAGATCTTCAAGTGAAGCAAGGGTGGTTGAAGACTTTCAGTTATCTAGTCCTATTTTTGTCTATACAAACGCTTGCTATCTAGAACGATGTTTCACCTAGGCAAATAAGGCTCAGATAAATAAGGCGACCCTCCTTGGTAATTGTATCCTTATAGAGGAAGTGCATAAAGACTACACAAACAAGTTTACGATGTCATGGTTCATATTATAGTTAAATACTATCCTAGAAATTCCTTCGAGAAATTCTTTGCATATGTCGTTGGCTTATTTTTATCATTACGAAACACATACCTAATGCATAGTCACTAGATTTTCTTCATCATATAAATATTAGTTTTATTTCCAATGTGGAGGACTTGATAGATGACATCTTACCAAGGCATCTTCGAGCCTCTAGCTTGTCTTTTAGTATTCATGCAAGTTTTGCGATCCCTTGGGTATTAATCATTTCTAAGCTAGATAATACAATCGAGGTTACTTTAAATAATGAGTTTATTGATTCTTCTTAGGGTGATTTTTTAGGATATTTGGTTCAGTAGAGAAATGGAGCCAATTCACATATTACATGACTTATTGAATTATAAGGTTTGTGAGATGACACCGTATATGCAAAAGTGATAGTTGCAGTTAATATCTTTTAAGTAAAGTTCCATTGTATGACAATGGAAGATCACTATTGCCACTTAGGCTGCCCATTTGGCATATTTGTCTTATGTGTAGGCATAAGAATCTATAAATTATGTATTGAATTTCAAAAATATATTTTTTGTTTTTTATTTAAATTTATTTAGAAGTTGTTGTGCAGTTATATATTTTACTTAATTGTAGGAAATGTAAATACTTCATGTGTATTATAGAACAATTAATTGGTAATTTAATAAAATTCAATAAGATAGTGTTTGAAAGTTTATATTTCAACCCTTAGATTTGGATTTGTGTGGAGCTAAATAAAATTCAAAAGAATTTTGTATTTTCTTTTGTCCAAATCCATACAAATACAAATACAAGTCCTAAAATTCATGCCCCCAAATGCAAAATAAGGAAACTTTCCCCTCTAATTGTCTTTCCTCTCCTTATTTATAGCCATTTTCCCTCTCTTTTCTCATTGTATTTCTTCGTTCTCTTTCTCTTCTTCTTCCTAATATCTTCTTCTTTATCTTTATTCTACATCACATCAAATTAATCTCTAGATCAAGTATCATTTAAGATTAAAATTTTAATAAAATATAAGTACAATTGAGAAAATATAAAATTAATGACGCACAAAGAAAATTTTTTGTTCTTCTATTTACCATATATTTTGTTTTCTTTTCGCTCATCCTCAATGTCTCAATATAAAAAAGTAAATTCTCAAATTTCTTTCCTTATTATTCATGTTCCAAGTAGAGCATAATGAAACAATTTTGTATAACCATCTTGTAGCACACCGAACCTAGTGGGGCCTGGAGTGCTATTCTCCATACATATATCTCTGATACCATCATAATTATACCGCCCCAACCCAAAGTGGGTTCCCAGGTGAATGCTTTTCATAACTCAATTTAAAATCATACAGCGGAAAATATTTTAAACCTCAAAACTATATCAGAGTTCTAATACCACCATAATTACACATGTACCTCCAAGAATTCATACTACATCCCAAATAGACAAAAAAACATATCTATATACATATCAGTGTCTCACAAGCACTCTTTCTAAGCTTTAATAACTAAGCTTCCCCTAGAAGCTCGGTAAGCTCAGCTCCCTGTATTTCCTAAAATGTGATAAAGTTATTGGGGTGAGACACCTCTCAATAAGACAAAATAGATTATTATCAGTGTGTGGAAAATGAGTTTTTATGTAAGCAAAATATAATTCATTAATTTAACTTTAAATGAAATAGCATTTAAAATTTGTACTCACACCTATATAATTAAAAATATTCATTTTCTTCTCAAAACATACTTTGACTCAATAAATAACTCCATTTACATAAATTTACATATATGCATAGAAGAACCCCCCTGATTGGACAATCATATAACATCATGCATTAACCTCACATGATCGGGTTGTGTAGTCCAAAGACTAGATTTAGCCATGGCTGCCCTACCACCAAGTTAAGTCAAACATACTCGTATGTAGTACGATTTGCTTACCGCAGCCTGGTCCGGACTCCCGGGGCGGTCCACAACTCTTTGTAGGCCAAATCGACTATCTATACACCAACACTCTTAGAACAGTGTAGCTGCACTAACTCATTCACTAGCTACGGTACTGAGCTTCCTTTACATATCTGGTCCATCAGGGTTCATATATTATATAATGCAATTACATAATAAAACTGATAGCATGATCATAATTCCCAACATACAATTCACAATAACCTTTCCAAAATTTTCCAACCATCCACATGATCGGTATTAAACCAACGAATTCACAATATCTGCATTATTCCAAAAAATTCCAGAAATCAATATAATACCACAACTCTTGCCATATAATACCATAAAAATTCCAACATGTTTAATTATACAACAATAAAAATAAATAAATCATTCTCATGCCACACAATTCATATAATAATTATATTTTCATAAAGTACCCGAGAAATTTTCACAAACATATATTCAGTAACTTTAAATAAAAACATGAGTATAATCAATTTCACAAATTTAATTTAATTCCTATTCCCAAAAACCCAATTTGATCAAATCCCCATAGTTTAATTTAATTACAAAATATTTCCAAAAATCTGATATAATAAAATCCCTATAGTTTAATTTAATTCAAACATATTTTTAAAATAAATTCTAAACATAGATATAATTAATTTCACATACTCAATTTAAATCGGGCATATTTTAATTAACATAAATCTAATTAAATTCACGTACTCAAATTTAATTGGGAATATTTTAAAATAAAGCTGACATAATTTCTTTCCCTTATCTTAATCCTAGAGTGGTGCCTACAACGTCCAAATGACGAAATCTCTCCGGTTAAATTGTTGAGGAACGAAGTTAGTACTCGGAAACGATGTTTGTTTTTCGATTTGGAAGGGAAATTAAGAGAAATTTTAGAGAGAGAGAGAGAGAGAGAGAGAGTGCTTCACGACCATCAGGGGGGTTCAATTGCAAGATTGAAATTCAATCTTCCTAGATGTTCAGGAAGATTGATTCATTACATATACATATATATATATATATATATATGCGTGTGTATTATATTATAATATTATAATTAATTAATTATTATATTATATTATAATATTATAATTAATTAATTATTATTTTTTAGGATCACTACACATCTAGCCTTAAGCCCTCTAAGTCCCCTTTGCCACTATTCTACATGATGTAGGATAAAATCCTAAAAAAATAACATTATCAAGTCTTCCTTCACTACATTTGTCTAAGTTATCTCATTTAGGTTTACCTCTCTATAATCCTTTATAAAAATTAATCCATAGGCACATAGACATGAATTAGTTTATGATCTTAGATCAGTGTACCTTGCACCATGGACTCCATTGGGTGTGTTTTAGATCTTCTACAGAGTTTCGAAGAATATGACTACTTTCTTCCCTACTTTGATATATGATTTTGATGGGGAATCACACTTGAATTTTGGTAAGGCATGACCTCTCCCTGTTGTTTATATATTAGCACATGGAAAAGCCCTATCCATCATGGGTTCCTTGTGCAAACAAGGCTTGCGCACAATATCGTACCATAAACTAGTGTTTTAAGGCCCATAACAATACTATGGTGATCAATTTGACCTTTTTATCCAGGCTCCCTTATGTCCGATATTGAATTTAATCTAAGTTTTATATGAAAACACACTATATAAGTCCATAAAATTCTAACAATCTCCCACTTGGACAACATAGTTAAGTTTGATAATTAAAAAAAAAAAATTTCTCTAATTAAAATACACAACATGTGGCCACAACAAAGAATATCGAATGTGAGCAAACACCATCCAATATATATAACGATCCATAATGATATTATGCATATCCAACCTTGTAGATAGTCATATCCAAATAAGGATATTGACATTATACATGTCAAAGTACACATAACCTCGTGATCATGCACTAGGTCTAGCATGAAATCATATATATCCAACAAGGCAAGTATACATACCCAAAAAAAGAGTTAACTATACACTATCAAAACTTACACAATCTCGTGACATATTTGCAACATAGGAGTGCGGTCAAAACAACTTGGCAAAAATGTTATCAACATGACTGTTTTGCAAATGATCTGAGCATTTTCCCAAGATGCTCCAACTTCAAAGAAGCTCATCGAAGCTAAATTGTACTAATAACTCGATACATCACACAAGAAGACTAGGCCAAAATGTCTCCAATAGCCTTAGCATCCTTCACATTGTATACACTTCTAATAGAACCAATCAAGACCAATATCAAACCTCTCTTTGAAACATACCATGATCAGACTAAACCATAATGTCTCTGTGTTTCACAAATGAGCCTTACATCAATGTATTTAATTAAGATCAATATAAAAAAAATGTCTCCAATTTCATCATAATAAGATTACAATCTCAACATTTCATAAATTAACCAAACAAACGTCTCAACATATACATATATAAGCCATAATATGGCCATATCAAATTTACACAAGTGTGCTCACGTCATATCAAGTAACCATTAAATTGATCAATTTTATTGTTCTCATGAATAATACAATCATAAATGCATATTGGATTCTATCATTATAATGCACTCCCACCCGCTTAAATACATCAAAGGGTTTCAACTACGCCCATGCTAGTCACATGTTCCTGAAAGACTTTAGGGGTCAATCCCTTAGTCGATGGATCTGCTATCATCTATTCTATGGCTATGTGCTTAATATGAGTTTGTTTCACCCTGATTTTTTCTCTAAAAAATAAATATTTGATATCTATATGCTTTGACTGCGAAAAACTCTTGTTATTATAAGAGAAACTAATGTTATTATAAGAGAAACTAACAACAATAATATTATCATTATATATTTGTAGAGGTCTTATGATGGAATTAACTACACAAAGTCTTGTAAGAAATTCTGCAGCTAAAAAGCTAGACAATCAAGTCACCTCATAACAAGCAATAAACTTTGCCTTCATAGTTGAGGTAGTTGTAAGAGTTTGCTTAAAACTCTTCCAAGATATAGCCCCTCCCACCATCATAAAAATATAACTAGATGTGGACTTCCTATCATCCAAGCATCCAACATAGTTTGCATCATAATATCCAATCATCTCAAGGTGATCTGATCGCTTGTGAGTAAGCATGTAATCTTTAGTACCCTGCAAATATCTCATGACTTTCTTTTTAGCCTTCTAATGACTCACTCGAGGATCATTCAAATATCTATGAATCACACCAATATAATGGCATAAGCAATGTCAAAACATGTGCACACTTAAGCATGCATAAGACTACCAACAGCCAAAGAATGAGGGACCTTTTTCATGTATTTTCTATCACCATCATTTTAAAAAACTGTTTTCTTGTGAGTTCTCACCCTTCACTAAGGGTGTTGCACATGTGAATAGGATTGCATATTAAATTTATTTAGAACTCTCTCAATATAAGTTTTCTAAGATAATCCAAGAACACCTCTTGATCTATCACAATGTATTTGTATATCTAAAACAAAACAGGCATCACCAAAATCTTTCGTATCAAACTGCCAGGAGAGCATCCTTTTGGTGTCACTCAAAAACCTCCATCATTGCTAGCAAGTAGTATATCATCAGCATAGAGCATAAGAATTACAAACATGCTCCCACTCATCCTCAGATATACACAAGGATCAATTGCAGTTTTTTTAAACCCAAAAAAAGGTGATTATTTCATCAAATTTCAAATATCATTGTCTCGAGGTTTGTTTCAATTCATAAATAGATTTCTTCAATTTGCACAATAGGTTTTCTTTCCCAAGCTCCTTAAAACCATTTGGTTGTTCCATATAGACATCCTCAACCAAATCTACATCAAGAAAAGTTGTTTTAACATCCATTTGGTAAAGTTCTAAATAAAAATGAGCCACCAAGGCCATTAGAACACAGAATGTATCCTTCTCAGATATTGAAGAGAAGGTTTCTTTGTGATCAATGCCCTTTTGTTGGTTGTGGCCTTTAGCTATCAGCCTAGCTTTGAATCTTTCAATCTCACATCTAGAATCATATAAGATTTTGAAAACCTGTTTACAACCAATTGATTTACACCCATTAGGTAGCACTACCAAGTCCCATACTTGGTTGTGATCCATTGATAGCATCCATCCACTAAGAAGCTTTGGGGCTATTTGCAGCTTCTTGGAAATTAACTGGATCATCACCAATTCCTATATCATATTCATGTTCTTGCATATATAATATAAAATCTTTTGAAACTGCAGGCTTTCTAACTCTCTAACATCTTCACAATGAAGGATTAGAGTCTATAGGATCTTGACCTCCATCATCAACTAATATAGGATCGTAAACTATCACTAAAGTAATAACAACATCCTTTACGTGTGGCAACACAACACCTGAAAAAGGAACTATTATTATAGGGACTATGACATGTTCCCCTTGAAAAACAATGTTGTGGTTGTCTATCATCTCTAAAAATTTATGAAAATAGTTCAATCTGACTCAATTACTCTTGTAGTGTTAGAAGAACAATAAAATCTAGAGCCTCTTGAGCCAATGCAATCCAATGAAATAGCCACTAACTTAAGATCAAGCTTCTTTGACTATGGATTATAAGGTCTAATTTTTGGCCTTACAAGACTTAACATCTTGTTTTGATGCCAACAAACAAGTGGAACTTAACATATTTGGTTAAGTGATGACATTTCAGGACTCAATTATGAGAAAGTAAGGTCAAGTGTTAAGAAGGATTCATGAAAGCTTATATTTCAAAGAAGGATGATCATATAAAGTTTAAAGCATGGATTCAAGGATGATTTAATAAAGGTTGAAGAATATGAGAGCACGGATGTTACAAAAGGACTTTCTAAAAGTTTAAAATATATCAAAGCTTGAAGAAAAGCAAGAGAACCAAAGAAAAGTAAAGCAAGAGAGCTCAAAGAAAAACAAGCATGAAGACTCAAGCACTTAGAATGTTTGAAGTCATAAGAAGTCTTTATGTAAGTACTTCACGTATACACCAATATGAAATTATTTGAAGCTCATTAGATAAGAGACCTAGAGACCTAATTTTTAATCTTGAAAAATATTTTTTAAGTAAACGAATCAAAAATTCAAGATTTGAGAAGCAAATAGAGTTTTTGTAAACAAATCTTAAAAATGACATTTTTGAACTAGACAGAAGCCTGACAAAAAAACCTTCAATAGGCTGACATATTTAATGTTTTTAAAATGGACAGATAGAAGGTCATCGGGCTACTGACCAGACCTTAACAAAAGCCTGTCGTGGTAAAATGAGAAGCCTGACTATATTTTTCCAAGCAACTGTCACCTTTCTGCTTATGAAATTAAAATGAGTTTTAAGTTGATAGGCGCCTGACCTAAAGTAACAAGCTGCTACCACACGGTAAAATTCACATTTTTATAATTGGAAAGTTTTTAAAATTTGATTGCTTGAGGCTCAAACATATCTAAAACTTGGAGACCAAGTAAATTACTTTTCAAAGTCTATAAATAGCCTCCAAGGCCATTGATTTTATACACCAGGCATCAATTTCAGCTCTCAAACTCTCTAAATTGCTCTTATCTTTCAAAGGATCTCTTGTTCACATATTGCTCACGAATTCTACTGAGTTATGCTTACTTTCAATCACTGAGTTTGTGCTTCAATTCTAAATCTTTCATTCATTGAAAGAATTAATCGGTGATAAATTCCCTTGAGCTTCAATTTCAATTTCATATTAATTTACTTTGAAGTATATAGTTTGAAATTGTACTAATCCACCATATCTAAGGGTAATTCTTTGTACACGGATTATTGATCTTGTTCTTGTAGATTTGACGATTCAAGGATTTTTTGGATTGTTGCCCAAGCATGGGGTGTAGTGACCCGAAGAATAATAGCATTTTAATAATTAAAAGGGAGAAAAAATAGATATAGAAATAAAAGAAGGCCGTAGATTTCGTCGACGACATTGCATTTTGGAGATAATATTAAATAAAATCAAAAATTTCATAAAACTGCCAAGCTTCGTCGACGAACACAGGGTTTCATCAACGAAGGTTTTCAGAATTTCGTCGACAATAAAATACCGAGAGAGGGTCTGGGGCGGTCTAAAATTCGTCGACGAATACAAGACTTCGTCGACAAATTTTGTGAAGGACTTGTCGATGAGGTGACGTGTCTTCTCGACAAATTCGGCAGTATAAAAATGGGGAAAACTGGGATTTTGTCATTTCTCTCGCCGCTCTCTCTCTCCTATGACTCTCTCTCCCTTCTTTCTTCATTTTCGGCCCCACCAGTCGCCGGATCGACGATCCGAAGCTACCACGACGCTCCAAGCAGAGTTCTCTACGCATCTACTGGAGCAGATCGTCAGGGAAATAGAGTTGAAAATCATCCCAATTTCAAGGTAAGGTCTTTGATCCAGTTTTTGACTTCCTAACAGTTATAGGAAATGATATAGACGGAAAAATACTGATGTTATGTTCTGGAATATGTTGGTTTTAGGGTGTTTTTGTAGAAGGCCCTGCGGGTATTAGGCTTGTATTCCCTAGGGGCTTTTCAAAGTTAAGGTAAGGGAAATATGCTATGCTAGGAAAATTCTAAATATTATATAGTGTATTTATTTATGAAAATTATGTATTAAAGTATGGTGTGGCTTGTGAATATGTATGTAGTACGAGGATATGTTTTACAAATTGTAGTTTCATGATTTTTATGAATTTTAGTACCATGATTTTATGGATTTTAGTACCATGATTATACGAATCTCAGCACCATGATTATACGAATTCCAGTATTACGAATATGCAGTTCCATGTTATGATTATTCAGATTTTAGTACGTTTTGCAACATCATGGTCATTATGATTACTTCAGAATCATGGTAAATCAGATAAATATGTATAGAAAAATATTATATGATATCAGACCTTGTTGGACTTGCAGCTACAGAGCACGGTACCGTTGCTACAGATATTATGTTACTTTATGAGTGCAACCACCTATTCAGATATACGTGGTAAAGTTGACCACCTAGGCCCTTGAAGAGGTTAGGCTCCCCATCCAAATATGGGTTGAGGTGGGCAAGTCGACTGACGGAGTTCAGTGATTTATTCCTGGTTGGCCAACCAGGGTAAATCCAACCTACAAGCTGCACAACCTCGTCATGAAGGGCATGTCATGACACAGATAGCCACAGGAAACAGTTTCAGTTACTATTACTTACATATTGATTTACAGAAATGGGGATCCTACTATATACACTAGAAGTATTTTGAATTATAACCATAATACTGATATGTCAAGCAATAGGGAAAAAGGGGTGGTGTACTTTATTATTTGTGATGTACTTTTGAACTCAGTTATTCATGTTTATATGAAACAGATTTCATGATATATAGTAGCTCATTTGTCACACACAAGTAATAGCATATTTCTTCTTACTAAACATTGGCTCATCCCAGTGTTTAAATATTTTTCAGGTGATTTAGGTAGGCAAGCAGACCAGGCTCGCAAATAGAGGGGCGTCTGTAGTGCCCTGTTAGAGAGTAAGTATCATTTTTGGGAGCGTTTTTGTATATTGCAGTACAGTTTAGGGAATTTTTGAAAAACAGTTATATATGTATATTTTGGGAAACACAGTAGTATTCTGGTATTGAGTGATATTGGTTCTACATTGCATATAATAGTTATGGTGATGTTTATATGATTCTGCTTCCTGCTGCTTAGGTTAATATCATGGTATTAGAGTATGTTATTTGCTATTAAAAAAAATCAATTTAATAAGCAGGTCGTTACATGGGGTGTCCCTTAGAGAGGCATTGCTCTAACCTAGTGAAGGAGTGTTTGAGCATGGGGTATCGCTTGTAAGGTTTTATTCTGCCCGGAAAAGAACTGGTATAGTGGAATCCTTAGGTGGTTTGCCTAAGGTGAGGACGTAGGCTGGGGATAAGCTGAACCTTGTAAAAAACGTGGTGTCTCTCTCTTTCCCTTACTCTCTTTATTTTCAGCATAGATTAACTGCATGGATTATTTATATTTCTTAATCATAAAAACTACGTGGATTGGATTTTAAATAAGCTAAAGTTTTTTTTTTTTTTTGGATTGCGGAAACCAAAAGGGAGTATGTTTGTTGATCAATAATTTGCAGAAACCTTAAAAGAGTACGTTGATTGGTTAACAACCCTAAACTTATTAACGGAAGGTTTATTTGAAATCTAAATTTTGGAAAGAGTGTGGATGTTATATTGATTATCATATTGAAAGATCAATTACATTAACCACAGGTCTTGAATCAAATAATCATATATACAGGGCTACATACAACTCAATATCTTGAATTTTTGAAAAGTTGTAAATTACCAAAAGAAGTTGCATAGTATATCTTGATTTGAGTATTGATTGGTTTGATTGGTTAATTAAGTTTTGTTTGTGTGATTATGGATTGAATAAAAAGAACTAAGTTTTTGTGTGATTGTTAAATCAACAAAAAGGTTAAGAATTCTTTGAAAGAATTAAGAGAAGTTAAGAATCTTAAAAAGAATTAAAATAAAATTTTAATTAGCCCAATTCACCCCCCCTCTTGGGACTACACCTTAGTTTTCAATTGGTATCAGAGACAAGTTATAACAAATCCTAACAAGTAGTTATATAAATATCTAGATGGCACATATAGCAGTAGCTCCCTTTGGAGAGGGTCAATCCTCAATTAGGCCTCCTATCTTTTGTGGTTTAAACTATACATTTTGGAAACAATGTATGAGAATTTATCTTCAAACAATGGATTGGAAGGCATGGAAGGTAATCACACATGGTGACTTAATCCCAAATAATTAGAAAATATAATGAATAAAGTGGATTAAAAGAAAATAAGGGATAAAGGAAAAAATTTTAAGGAAATGACAGACCTCGTCGATGAATGTCCTGTATTCATCAACGAGTGTCCTTCTAAGCTCGTCGACGAGTGTCTGTTTCTTGTCAACAAAGGAATCTCTAGAGAGCATATTTGGAACTCTGAATTTTTTCGACGAAGGTATCTTCTTGTCGACAAAGTCTCTACAGCGCCTCGTCAACGAATCGATGTGTCTCGTCAACGATGCCCTATCTATAAATAGGCTCTTTCTTCATTCTCAACGCAAGACCTTGGGAATTTTCTTCTTCTCTCTCTAAAATACGGTTTCCCACCTTCTATCTTCGATGTTGGACCGATTTTGTCTCGGTTTGACGATCCGGAACCACCAGAGGGTTCATGGGATGCTCTTCAAGGCTGTAGAAGCTTATCGTTGGGTTGTGAGGTTTGGGAAACATCCCAAAATCAGGGTAAGTGATTTATTTTGAGATTTTCTTAAGGAATATTATTATTTGGAGTCTAGGAAATAGTAAATAAGTATTTTCCTTAAGATTTAAGTTAATTAGAATTTATTGTATTTAAGTTAGGATTTTTGGATTCAGGGTCCAAGTGAACGCTGCGGGTATCAGTTCGGGGATCCTGCCGGTGCAATTTGAAAGTCAGGTAAAGGGGAAATTTATATATTAAATCAAGTTTTTCATGAATTAAAATGAATTATGCATTATTTTTGTATATATGTTTATATGTGGTTTTAAAATGCCAGCAATGAAATTTATGTTTTTTAAGCCTAGTAATGTTTATATAGTTATGTATATATGAAAATAAATGAATGAAAGTGAAAAGGTATTTTTCTAAGGAGGTAAGTAAGGAATGAAATGTATTTTTGGTATATAAATGCTAATTATGGATTGACTTATTTTGTACGAAATGTATATGAATTTTACTGCTAAAATTGTGTGGCATGAGATTATGTGCAAATATATGTTAGATATATGAGATGCAGGTTAAGTAAGTAAAGCTTATGAATAAAATATGATGTGGACAATGCTGTTTGTGTATGTTAAATGCAACCATGTAAATGTAAGACAGCTGAAAGACAGCCATGTTAGCAGATCTAGCACACTTCTATGTAGACTAACTGATGACAGCTAAAAGGAGCTGTGTTAGCAGATCTAGCACGTTTCTACGTAGACTAATTGATGATGGCTAAAGACCAGTTGTAGCACGAAGGAATAACAAGAAAATGTTATGCAACGAAATGACAAAGGAATGACAATGCAATGAAATGAAATGTGAAACGTGAACGATACGAATGGGAAAGAGTCACTTAAAAGTGAAACGAAATGCAAAGTTAAGTTATGAACATGAATGAATGTGCATAAATGTATAATGACAAAAAAGAATGATGTATTACAATGTTAGAAGTATGTATGTACGTAGAATATGTTATGATTGGGTAAGGTGAACTCTTCGCCTGAGGGCTTACTGAGAAAGGCAAGTGCACTAGTAGCTTTATATGTGGCAGTAGTTGCATAACGTACTAGGGTAGAGGGAACCTATGTGTATGGGCTGGTAGATTTCCCTATCCTTAGGGCCTTTGCAAGTAAACTATTGTTAATGCGTGAGTACGGGATTAATCTAACAGTTGAGGGCTTACTGAGTAAGGTAAGTGTCTTGGTATGCTTTAGTTGTGATCTTAGGGTTACCTATGTATCATAGCAGAAGGGTGCTACTTGTATGGGCGGGTAATCACCCCTATCCTTAAGTAATCTCGTGGGTTAAAACTTTGCATGTGATTGTTTAAGTTCATAAAACAATTTTCGAGTTATGTTAATGATTTGCAAATGTAATTAAAATGATATTTATATACCTCATGTTAGCCACACGCTGTTTTAATATGTATATTTCTTCCCTTACTAAGATGTGTCTCACCCGAATATGAATATTTCTTTTTCAGGACATCCTCGAGGTTGAGCTTAGAGAGCTCGAGGGTTTTAGAATTTTGAGGATTGTAAAAGAGAAAGGGTATATTATGATAAACTTTGGGGATGTAAATATTCTATGTTTTACTTTTTTATGTTTAAAGGTTATTGAGTGGAGAATGGAATGATTGTGAATATACTAGAATGTTTTTGGAAATGCAGGTGATGGTTAGATTTTATGGATTTATAGGTAGAAAATAGAACACTCTGATATTACGGTATTATGGTATATATTGTATGGAGATTATATTTATGTTTTCCGCTGCATATGTATGGAATTATGGAATGTCAGGATTTTATCAAGTATAACACGCAGGACCTGGGTTTAGGGGTTCGAGGCGTTACATACTAAACTAGTAGATGGAAAAGAAGTACCCAAAGAAGAAAAAGATATGAATGAAAATGACCATAAGATGTTGAAAGTAAATTCAAATGCTATGAATGCTTTATATTGTGCTCTTGATATAAATGAATTCAATAGGGTCATGGCTTACAAATCAGCCAAAGAGATATGGGATAAATTAGAAGTAACCTATGAATGTACTATTGATGTAAGGGATAATAGGATCGATATGTTAACTAGTGAATATGAAGCCTTTAGGATGAATCAGGATGAAACAATAACTAGTATGTACACTAGGTTCACCCACATAATAAACTCTCTCAACACATTAGGAAAAACCTACACCACTTATGAAATGATTAGAAAAATTCTTAGAGGACTACCACCCATATGGGAACCAAAAGCCACTGCAATAACTGAAGGACGAAATCTTTAAAACACTTCCCTAGATGAACTCATAGGTTCTCTTCTCACCTATAAAATGGCTATGAACGAAAGAAGTGGAAAATCTAAAGCATAAGAATCTATTGCATTGCAAAAATCCTTAGAAATAAGAATAAATTCACAAGAAAAATCAAGAACTCAAATTTTGAATCAAATCAAGAAGAAACCAATAAAAATAAATCAAGAAATAAAATCCCTACATGTTATAATTGCAAAAAGGATGGACACATAAAACCATATTGTCCACAACTTAAGAAGGATTCCAAAAAAAAAGGCAATGAAAGCCACTACTTGGGACAACATGAGTACAAGTAGTTTAGAAAGTAAATCAAGTGACCAAGAGGTTGCTTGCTATGTGGCATGGGACGATAATGAAGAACAAAGCTCCTCATCCAAATCGGCTAATGAGTATAGTAGTGATTCATCTAATGAATCCAATGATGAGAGCAGGTCATCTTATGAAGATTTACAAAATAAATTATTCAAAGTTCATAAGATCCTAGTCAAAGTAACTAAACAATATACTTCATTGAAAAATAAGAATGAATGTACAATAAAGGAGTTGGAATCCCTTAAACTTGCTGAAAGAGAAAAAGATTTAAAAATCAAGAAAATAGAAAATAAGAATGAAGTTGTGATAAAAGAGTTAGAATCTAAAAATCCTGTTAAAAAGGAAAAAGATTTGAAAATCAAGAGATTAGAAAGCAAAAATGAAAAGTTGATGAAGGAATTCGAAGACTTAAGATCCAAATACTCTATGGAAAATGAGAAAGATCAATATATTTCTGAATTAGAGAATAAAATTAGAAAAATATCTCAAAATCAAGAAAATGGAAAAATATAAAAATTCAGAATTTTATGATCTTAAGAGAGAAATTGAGGATCAAGCCAAAATAATCTATAACTTCACAAAAGGAAAAAAAAAATCTTGATAAAATGATTGGGGCACAAAGAATGTCCTTAAATAAAGAAGGCATAGGATTTAATGGGGTTGAGAATACAAAGAAAAAGAATCTCTACATGGGATACTTTACAAAAACCTTTAAAGATTATGCTAACACTTCTTCAAATGCTTACACTCACATCACATGCTACCTATGTAAAAAGAAGGGATACATAAAGTTTGAATATCCATTAAAAAGAAAGGGTGTGAAAACCAAACAAGTATGGAAGTAAAAGAAACATCTCTTGTTAAACCATCTGAACCCAAGAAAGTATAGGTACTAAGATGAAATAAGAAAAAAATCTCAAAGATGAGTTTTTGACTAATGAAAATTGTTGGTCTCAATCAATGAATGAATCATATAAGGCTTAACTTAGAAAGTATTAAAGATGTGGAAAGCAATATGAATTTTAATAATTTATATGAAATCAAAAGTAAGAAAACTGAGCTTATTACATGAGCTTTTGATTAAGAAAAGATATTTGAGAATAAGAAACACTTGAGCAAAATTGTAGCACAATGCAAATAATAATGATATGCTCCCTTCTTACATGTTATGCTACATGCTTACATGCTGATATCTTGATAGTGCTAATGACATGAAAATGATTTGACTTATATTAATGATTTATGGCTCACTATATATTGAAAATTTGAGCATGATTTTGATGCATGAATTTTACATTGATATATGAATATGAAATTAATTCTTGATCATACATGCTAATGATGGATCACATAAATAAGCTTATTTGTCTTGTGCTGCTCCTTGTACTAGACTACATGTGCTTATTGATAATCTTCTTTATGTTAACTAATGTCAAAAAGGAGAGAAAGTTAAATTGAAAAATTGGCATTTAAATAATTTGGTATCCATGAGCAATGCATGATGTGACATCAGCATTGGTATCTTTGAAGTATATTGGTATCCATGAATATATCAATTGGTATTTGAGCAAGACATCATAATTATATCCATGAGCATGTTATGATATTGATGATATTGACATGATATTGGTATTTGATATTAGTATCCATGAGCACATACATGATATGAATCAATATTTGAAGCATGGCATGATAAACTTAAAAGCATAATTGGTATCAAATATGAATGTATTAAATTCAGGAGGAGTATTATGACTTATTACTTGTATTATGAATCTTCCCTAATTTTCAAATTGGTATCGTATGAAATTATCAAATTGGTATCATGAAATAAACAATTGGTATCATGAATTAATGTCAAAGAGGGAAAGAATGTTGAAAGAATGATGAACTATGAAAGACAAATATGACTTTTGAAGTATTTTTAAGCTAATATGAATGTTATGCAACATATGTTTGATTGTGAATTTAAAGATGTTACAACACATGAAATATGAATTACAAATATGAAATATGCATGACTATTTGACTATTGAAGCACACTACATATACTATATTGCAATATACTGGGAAGTCTGTGTTCATATGTTCATATGCTCAAAAATTGATTTTATTTGAACTTAATCTTTTTTTATATCTTACTCTTTTTGATTGATGTCAAAAGGGGGAGAAGTTTTGGGCGAAATTTGAGCATAAACATGATATTAAAAATTGAATATACTATATATATATATATATATATATATATATATATATATATATGATATTAGTATCCATGAGCACATACATGATATGAATCAATATTTGAAGCATGGGATGATAAACTTAAAAATATAATTGGTATCAAATATAAATGTATTAAATTCAGGGGGAGTATTATGACTTATTGCTTGTATTATGATTCTTCCCTAATTTTCAAATTGGTATCATATGAAATTATCAAATTGGTATCATGAAATAAATAATTGGTATCATGAATTAATGTCAAAAAGGGGAAAAATGTTGAAAGAATGATGAATTATGAAAGACAAATATGACTTTTGAAATATTTTTAACTAATATGAATGTTGTGCAACATATGCTTGATTGTGAATTTAAAGATGTTACAACACATATGAAATATGAATAACAAATATGAAATATGCAAGACTATTTGACTATTGAAGCATACTACATATACTATATTACAATATACTGGGAAGTGTGTGTTCATATTGCATGGATTTTACAAAAGGACTTGCTAAAAGTTTAAAATATATCAAAGCTTGAAGACAAGCAAGAGAACCAAAGAAAAGCAAAACAAGAGAGCTCAAAGAAAAACAAGCATGAAGACTCAAGCACTTAGAATGTCTAAAGTCATAAGAAGTCTTTATGTAAGTACTTCAAGTATACACCAATATGAAATTATTTGAAGCTCATTAGATAAGAGACCTAGAGACCTAATTTTTAATCTTGGAAAATATTTTTTAAGTAAACGAATCAAAAATTCAAGATTTGAGAAGCAAATAGAGTTTTTGTAAACAAATCTTAAAAACAACATTTTTGAACTAGATAGAAGCCTAAAAAAAACCCTCAGTAGGCTGACATATTTAATGTTTTTAAGATGGACAGGCAAAAGGTCGTCAGGCTACTAACCAGACCTTGCTAGAAGTCTGACGTGGTAAAATGAGATGCCTGACTATGTTTTGCCAGGCGACTGCCACCTTTCTACCTGTGAAATTAAAATGAGTTTTAAGTTGACAAGCACCTAACCTGAAGTGACAGGTTGCTGCCACGTGGTAAAATTCAAATTTTTATAATGGGAAAGTTTTTAAAATTTGATTCCTTGGGGCTCAAACGTATCTAAAACTTGGGCGCCACTCCAAGTAAACTTGGGGACCAAGTAAATTACTTTTCTAAGTCTATAAATAGCCTCCAAGGCCATTGATTTTATACACCAAGCATCAATTTCAGCTCTCAAACTCTCTAAATTGCTCTTATCTTTTAAAGGATCTCTTGCTCACATATTGCTCACGAATTCTACTGAGTTTTGTTGACTTTCAATCACTAAGTTTGTGCTTCAATTATGAATCTTTCATTCATTGAAAGAATTAATCGGTGATAAATTCCCTTGAGCTTCAATTTCAATTTCATGTTGATTTACTTTGAAGTATATAGTTTAAAATTGTACTAATCCACCCTATGTGAGGCTGATTATTTGTATACAAATAATTGATCTTGTTCTTATAGACTTGACGATTTAAGGATTGTTTGGATCGTTGTCCAACCGTGGGGTATCACTTGGAGAAGCATTGCTCTAGCCTAGTGAAGGAGTATTTGAACGTGGGGTATCGCTTGTAAGGTTTTGTTCCACCTAGAAAGGAACTGGTATAGTGGAATCCTTAGGTAGTTTGCCTAAGGCGAAGACATAGGTTGGGGATAAGCCGAACCTAGTAAAAAATGTGGTGTTTCTCTCTTTCCCTTACTCTCTTTATTTTCAGCATTGATTAACTGCGTGGATGATTTATATTTCTTAATCATAAAAACTACGTGGATTGGATTTTAAATAAGTTGAAGTTTAATTTGTTTTTGGGATAGTGGAAACTGAAAGGGAGTACGTTGGTTGGTCAATAATTTGCGGAAACCTTAAGGGAGTACGTTGATTGGTTAACAACCCAAAACCTATTAACGGAAAGTTTATTTGAAATCTGAATTTTGGAAAGAGTGTGGACATTATATTGATTATCATATTGAAAAATCAATTACATTAACCACAAGGCTTGAATCAAATAATCATATATACAGGGCCGCATACAACTCAATATCTTGAATTATTGAAAAGCTGTAAATTGTCAAAAAAAGTTACATAGTATATCTTGATTTGAATATTGATTGGTTTGATTGGTTGATTAAGTTTTGTTGTGTGATTGTGGATTGAATAAAAAGAACTAAGTTTTTGTGTGATTGTTAAATCAACAAAAATGTTAAGAATTCATTGAAAGAATTAAAAGAGGTTGAGAATCTTAAAAAAAATTGAAGGAAAATTTTAAATAACCCAATTCACTCACCCTCTTGGGACTACACCTTAGTTTTCACTTATGTCATTTTTACAACACCAAACATGAAAATGCCTCAAACTGGGCTTCTCGCCCATCCAAAGTTCATAGGGAGTTTCGGGAACAGTCTTGCTAGACACTTGATTCAAAATGTAGACAACTATTTTTACAGCATCTCCTATAAAAATTCTGGCAATGTAGAATGACTATTGACACATCTCACCATATCGATAAGGGTGCGATTTCGGTGCTCAACTACTCCATTCTGTTGAGGGGTTCCAAATTTCAACATGTTTCATTGTATCTTCTATAATATTCACCTCCTTTATCTAACCTTATTGCTTTTATCTTCTTCCCCATTTTTAGCTCAGTTAAGGCTTTCAATGCTTTAAATGCATCCAATGATTTAGATTTTTCATGAAGCAGTTCAATAAAACCATATCGATAGAAATCATCAATAAATGTAATGAAATATTTGTAACCACCCATGGCAGTATGGGGTAAGAAGACCACAAATGTTTGTATAGATCAATTCAAGAACATTCAGATTTCTGTTAGTCCCTTTGGTTCTAATTTTAGCTGTCATTTTCCCTTTATTGCAATCAAAACAAACTCCCAAAATCAAAAAATTCCAAGTCATGAAGAAAAGCTTCCTTAATCAATCTTTACATCCTCTCCCTCGAATATACCCTAGATGTTTATGTCATAACATGGAAGAACTTTCATTTATCCTACCACAGATGAAGATGTTGTATTAGTGAAAACTAAATCACATTCAAGTTTATACAATCCATCAATTAAAAACTATAACAAAAAATAGATAAATTAAAATTCAAAATGATTTTTCCATTATTAAAATTAAAAGAGTAACCTTATTTGTCTGGAAGTGAAACAGAAGTCAAACTTATCTTATGTACATAAGCAATGTCTTTCAATTCTAGTATGTGACCAATAGTTAGCAAAAGTCTAATAGTTCCCATTTGTTCCACTTTAACTTTCACTCCATTCCCCATGTTCACTTTCAATTCACCCTCATTTGGTTTCCACCAGCTTTTGAGTTCCTGCAAGGAATTCGTAACATGAATTGTAGCACCAATATCTAGCCACCAAGAATTTGAAGGTATATCAACAATATTCAATTCAAAACTAACTAAAGCTAGAGGGGTACCTTTCTTCTCATTCCAGTTCTTAAACTTCCAACAATCTCTTCTTATACCCAAGTTTGTGGCAAAAGTTGCATTTTCCTTTGAAGCTATTAGGCTTAAATTCAATTAATTGTTGAGGTTTCCTATAGTCCTTTTTCTTCCCAGATCAATAGTACTTATTCTTGTCATTTCTCCCAAATTTATTCTTCCCACCAAAAGAAGATGATCATTTGAGATTCATTTCTCTTTCCGTGTGTAGACACCCTATTTTGTCTCAAACCCAATATAAAAAATTTAGGCATTCTCATTGTTCATACAAATACCGAACCGGGGGGGGGGTCTAGAACACTAAATTTAGGAAAATACATCAAAGAAATACAGTGTAATACAAGAAAAATATAAAAGGGAATATGCTGGAATATTCAATTAAATTGAATGATTTATAATTACGCGTCAAAAATGCATAATTAGGCGTTTAAATTCATGCATTGATGATTATAATTTTAATTAAATGCCTAATTATATCTAATATTTTAACGTCAAGCTCATTTGATAATCTTGAGATAAATAGCCCATTTTTGTGATAAATTTACGGCCATTCGTATCCTATTATTGCAGGAAATTTTTTTAATATTAGAGATGTACGCAGGTCGTGCATGAGAGAAACTGTGTATGTAAGTCATGCGCGTGACAAGGAGACTCCGCATGTATAACAAGAAACCGAGCCGTGTTCGTGAAGACGTAGACAGGCCATGATGTGTGGACAATTGAGACACCATGCATGCTAAGTTGAATACCAAGAAGGCTAGCCTCGGGAGTTCTTGGGAGCCTGCATGTGACATGCATGCGTTGAGCTTCAAACGTAGGCTGGCAATACAAAGGGAGGCTGCTGACCGTGAGTGGGCTAGGGCTTGCTGCTAGCCATGAGTGGGCTGAGAAAGTCGTGAGGCGTGAATGGCTTGCTGTGTGTGTGTGAGTTGAGGGCTGAATTGAAAAGAGTGGGTTGTCCGTGTATAGGGCTGGAGCCAAATATGAAAACAAAAAAAAAAAAAAAAGAGTAGGCCAGGTCTTGATTTGACCCGGCCATGCAAAATGTGAAGAGGAGCTGAGGCCCGTGGGTGTGTGGGTGTTTGTTGGCTGGAAGCAGGGACTAGGGGTGAGGGAAATGAAAAGTAAAAGTAAGAAGGGCGGCTAGAATTGTAAAGTAAGTAGCTAGGGTTTAAGAAGATAGCAAGGGGGTTGCGTGGGGAGTCTTCTTACAGGTGCCCTGGGGGGCCTCTGCACCGCAGCAAAGGAAAAAAAAAAAAAAAAAACACAGCAGTAGCTGCTGTGTTGGAGCTCAACCGACGGCCAGCCATCTCCACACTCCATTTCTCTCTCTCTCTCCCTCTCTCATTCTCTCTCTTGTCCATATTATTATTTACTTGTATTATGTTATGTTAATGTCATTGTTGGAACTTGCTGTATTATTTTAGTTTAATGTCATTTTAAAATACCTTGTTGGAACTTGTTGTTTATTAATTTACTTTAATTTTATCTTGATTATCTTGTTGGGCTATATCTATTTTTAATTTTAGTTTATTTGAAGCTCTTAATTATTATTGTGTTTTAGTATGTTGTTTTCCATTTAAGTAGTTAAGATATTGAGTTTATTTTTGTTCGAATTTATTGTTGGATTGATTTTAATTTCTGTTCACATTATTGATGGGGTTATGTCTCCATGTGAAGTTGATGTCGGGATAATTAGTGTGTTTGTTTGGTTTAAGATAATTAGTGATGTTGGGATAATTTCTGTTCACATTTTTTTGGTTTAAGATAATTAGTACATTTGTTTATTTCAGTGTTGTAGCGACCTACTTAATTAACTGATTTTTTTTTTTTTATACCATACGTTCAACATACTCTAATACCATACTGGGATAAACCCAACCATAAACTTAAGCAGCAAGAAGTAGAACTGAATAAACATATCCATATGTAAATATATACAATACCACACTACACAATACCAGAGTACTACATGTTTTCCAATATATATACATACGTTTGTACCCAAAAATATCCTCAATTGGTGAGGGCTATACAAGAACGCTTCCCAAAAATGATACTCACACTCTGACAGGGCACCACTGAAGCCCCTCTATCTGTGAGCCTAGTCTGCTCACCTACCTGGATCACCTGAAAAATGATTCAACACTAGGGTGAGTCAAAGCTCAGTAAGACAAAATATGCTATCACTAGTGTGTGACAAATGAACTATAATACTATGCAAATTTATTTTCATACAATCATGTAACAATGAATCTGTAAAGCACACTGATAGAAATATAGTCTTCATCTTTTCCTGTTGCTTAACATTTCTGTACTTTAGGTTTCCATGTAAAATACTGCTAATACATACATATATATATATATATATATATGTATATATATTCTGTTTCTGTGAACTATATAAATATAATAATAACTGTAAAATTCCCCCTGTGGATAATTGTGTGTCATGATTTAACCCCTCATAACTGAGTTATGCGGCCCGTAAGCGGGATTTACCCTAGTTGGCCAACCAAGGATAAATCACTATACTCTATAATCTGATCAACCTTCGACTACCCATATCTGATGGGGAGCCTGTCCACTCGTGGGCTCTATGCAGTTTACTTTTATACCACGTATTATCTGAATAGGTGGTTGCACTCTATAAACTGTACGTAGTTACGGTACCGTGCTCTATAACTGTATGGTCCAATAGGGTCTGATACTACATAATACACTTCTATATATAATCTATCTGTTTAACCATGATTCTGTATAACTATATTAACCATGACGCTATAATAAACTGTATTTTTGTATCAACTGTATTTCTGTATAAACTGTATTTCTGTATAAACTGTGTTTCTGTATGTCATGGTTCTGTAAAACTGTATAATCATGGTAATATGAAAACTGTAAATACAATTTCCTGTCTGTATGTACTATAAATATGATCCTGAAAATACTATAAAACATCTTTCTATTTAAATACTGTAAAACATAATTCTGTAAGAAACTGTGTAAAATTATGTACTATAGCAATATTCTCATGCCACACAATTAAAATTCATTAAACATAATTTGTTAAGCTATGTAAATTCCTGCTTTGAAAACCGATGAACATATACTATATTTTACTAAAAATCTCTACTTTAACTAGCATATCATATTTCCCTTACCTGTTTCCTGCTAAAAATCCTTTTCTATAATGGGTCCAACACCTGCAGGGTTCTCCACTCAACACCCTGAAAACATAATTCCCCAAAACAAAACATCAATATTTCATGGCCTACATCATTTCTTATAACTGTCATAAGGCCAAAAAGGGACTAAAAGACCTTACCCTGAATTTGGGATGAAATCCAACTCTATTTTCCCAATAATCTGCTTCGGCAGATTTGCAGAAAACTCTGCTAGGAGCATCGTGGTAGTTTCGGATCGTCAATCCAACAACTGGCGGGCCAGAAACGAAAAGTGAAGGGAGAGAGTGACGTAGAAAGAGAGAGAGAGAGAGAGAGAGAGAGAGCTCGGTGAAAAATGAATAAAAATCTGGTTTTTATCTATTTATAGGGCCAGATTCGTTGACAAGACACGTCACTTCGTCAACGAATCCTTCAATAAATTCATCGACGAAGCCCTGTATTCGTCGACAAAATTTAAAGAAGCCCGAACCGTCTCTCAGTATTTTCTCATCAACGAAGCCCTGTATTCGTCGATGAAGTTTGGCAATTTTTTAAAATTATGATTATTTAATATTATCTCCAAAATGCAATGTTGTCGCATTCCGCGTTCGTCGACGAAGTCTACAGCCTTCTTCTATTTTTGTATCTATTTTCTCTCTCTCTCTTATTATTAAAATGCTATTTTTCTTCAGGTCACTACAAGTGTACTTCTTCACTTTAACATTACTTTAGTGATTGTTTAAGTTTAGTAATTTTACTTGAGTTATTTATATTGAGAGTTTAGTCGTTTTCATTTAAAGTTAGTGTCGAAACTGAATGATTGGTCTGTTATTAGTGTGTTAATTAGTGTGTTGAAATTAAATATTTTTTTAAGTTTGTTGAGGTTTTTACTTTGATTTATTATTTGAATGTTTATTTAGTGAGTTGTCTGTTGATTTTATGCATGTTACGTTCATAGTTTAGATTTTTCTTGTTTCAATTCTGTCACAAATATTTCAAAACCCCAAAGAAACCAAATCTGAACCATATTCAGTAAATTTGTTTTCTTATTTTCTTTTCCTGTTTTGCACTAGTTTAAACCATGTGGCATGAGAACGAGTATAATGGTATGTTTAAAGATGATAGTTTAATCAGATGATTTTATCAGTATATGTTATGACAGATTTATATAGTTATGATATACTAAAATGACGACTATATGTCGGATATGATATACTGAAATGGCAGCTATATGCCAGTTATGATATACTTAAATGGCGGCTATATGCCAGATATGATCTACTGAAATGACGGCTATATGCCAGTTATGATATAATAAAATGATGGTTATATGTTAGATTATGAAATAGTGGCTCGATGCCAAGATATAACAATGGCATGTTTTACACTGATATATGGAAATGAGATTTTATTACAGTTTTTATTACTTAAATTGCAATATATGGTTTAAGAACCCTGAGGGATTAAATGTTATGTGAGCACGATACCGTAGCTATAATAAGGAGGGGGTGCCAACCACACTGGTATGAAAGTGTGGTAAGGAAAAGTCGAATTGGCCTGAGTACAGTACTACTCCTGTAGGCTATGCCAGGAGACCCGTCCTGAAGGACATTCCAGGGGACCCTACTGAGGTACATTCCGGTACAGGATAGGCAAATCATACTTACAGATCAATTTGATTGACTTAGCATTGGTCGACCGGCCATATGCTAAGTCCAGCCTTCGGGTAGCATAACCCGTCATGGGGTGGAAGCATGTCGTTAGTTCAGTGGCCCAAGAGGTTGGTTCTTATATGCATATATTGGCGAATTTACGAGAAATAGGCTATATTAAGCCAAATTATGCTATACAGGAAAATATACGTATTTTTAGTTATATAGGTGAGTATAGTTTTCAATGGTAATTTGATCCTCCTTACTGAGAAGTGTCTCACCCCAATATCCATCTCATATTTCAAGTCCTATAGGGAATCAGTCCTAGCGTGCTACGGGGCTAGGAGTAGTTTCTTTTGTTAGTTTATATAAGTACGGTGAAACACTGAATTATGTTATATTTTGTCTACTTTGGGATGTAATATATGTTAAGGAGATACATATGTATAATTGGGATAATTAGAACTCTGGTAATGCATTTTGAGGTGGTTAGTCTTCCGTTGCATATTTATGTTTTCAGTTATGGACAGGAACACCCGGGACCCCAGTCGGGGGCGGGTTGTGTATTATGGTATCAGAAATTATTACAGGGATTATGTAGGTTTTCCTACGTGGCACCCTGGGGCCCATGTGGTGGGTTCGGGGTGTCATATAATGAGAACCTAGGAAAATTCAATTTCGAAATCTAATGAGGAAATCTTTCTAGGTTATGCACTAGATAGTAAAGCCTACATAGTGTATAATAAGAGAACATTGATAGTTATAGAGTCCATCCATGTAGTGTTTGATGAGTCCAATCCCTTCTCTAAAAATTCTGATGAGGATGATATTGAAATAAGAAAAGGATTAGAAAATTTATCCATTAAAAATAATGTTGAAAAGAGCAAGAAAATTAAAGAATCACCTGCTAAGGATAATCAGGTAGAGAGTGAGGTACATGAACTACCTGAAGAGTGGAAATTTGTAAAAAGTCACCCCAAAGATCAAATCATAGGTGAACCATCACGAGGTGTAGCTACCCAATCATCCCTTAGAAACCTATATAGCCACTTTGCATTCTTGTCTCAAGAGGAACCCAAGAATGTGAATGAGGTGATTGAGAATGAATCATGGGTGATGTCCATACAAGAAGAGCTTAACCAATTTGAGAGGAACAAAGTCTGGACTTTGGTTCCAAGACCTGATGATCATACTATTATTGGAACTAAATGGGTCTATAGGAACAAGGAGGATGAAAATGGAATAGTAATTAGAAACAAAGCCAGACTAGTAGCCCAAGGGTATAACTAGGAGGAAGGTATAGATTTTGAGGAAACATATGCTCATATGGCTAGGATGGAAGCCATTCGTATGTTATTAGCATATGCTGCTTTTAAGAGCTTCAAATTATATCAAATGGATATTAAAAGCACATTTATAAATGGCTACATCAATGAGGAGGTATATGTAGAACAACCTTCAGGATTCGAAAACTACAAATTCCCTAACCATGTTTATTGATTAACGAAAGTCTTGTATGGATTGAAGCAAGATCCTAGAGCTTGGTATGAGAGGCTTAGTGGTTTTCTATTAGATAATGGGTTTACTAGAGGGAAGATAGACACAACACTCTTTATAAAGGTTAAAAATGATCACATACTCCTTGTACAGATATATGTTGATGACATCATATTTGGAGCTACAAATGATGAGTTGTGTAATGAGTTTTCCAAATGCATGCAAAATGAGTTCAAAATGAGCATGATGGGTGAACTTAATTTCTTCCTAAGACTTCAAATAAAACAGGCCAAACATGGAACATTTGAAGCCAACCAAAATATGCTAGAGACCTACTCAAGAAATTTAATATGGAAGATAGTAAAATTTTAGGAACACCTATGAGCTCTTCCACAAAATTAGACAAAGATGAGTAAGGTATACCAGTAGATGTTAAGCTCTATCGTGGCATGATTAGTAGCCTGTTACACCTAACTACAAGCAAACATGATATTATGTTTAGTGTTTGCATGTGTGCTAGATTTCAAATTGCACCTAAAGAGTCTCATTTATTAGCAGTCAAGAGGATACTTAGATACCTTATTGGAACTATTGATCTAGGATTATGGTATCCTAAGCATAGAACTTTTGAGATTATCAATTATTCTGATGCTGACTTTGCCGGTAGTAAAGTATCAAAAAATCACAAGCGACACTTGTCATTGCTTAGGAAAATCTTTGGTTTCTTGGTTCTCCAAGAAACAAAACTCAATTGCACTATCCACAATCGAGGCTAAATACATGCGGCTAGGAGTTTTTGTGCTCAAGCGCTTTATATGAAACAACAACTCATGGACTATGGATTGCACTATGATACAATTCCTATAAAATGTGATAATGCTAGTGCAATTCATATCTCAAAGAATCCCATATCACACTCACGAACTAAGCATATAGAAATAAAACATCACTTTTTTCTGACCATGTGCAAAAGGGGGATGTGGCACTTAAGTTTATGTGCATTGATAAGCAATGGGTCGATATATTCATGAAACCTCTTCAGGAGGACAGATTCATACAAATTAGACGTGAATTAGGCTTAATGCACACTCAGGAAGTTGCCTAGAGATATGATGAAGTGCATAAACTAAAGGGGAGCAACTTAACTTAGAATCACTACGACTCTGAAAATTAAGCTTTCTCACAATTTTATCTTGTCTTATACCTTTATTTTTTACGAATTGTGAGAAATACAATTGCAATTCATTATATATTGATTGCTTTATTTTATTTAAAGGATGATTATTATCTGGTATTGTGAACTATTATTGATTATTCTGATTATAAATACTGGATTGCTAGAATGTCATCTACAAGGTTGTTGCAAAACCTTATGATTTGCATGATAGATAATCATTTTGAATACTGGCATGCTTGTACAGAACGCCATCTGCAAGGCAGTTTCAGAGTTTGTGTATGCATGCTGGTAGTGGACTAGGTTAATAGCATGTTGTATTAAATGACAAATTTTGGAAAAACATGCCGCCTGGGTAACTGATGTCTTAATGCTAGTCATATGAGTTTGTGTACAATTTTGCCATATTGTTTTGTGAACAATATTGTCACATCTTTCAAAATAGTTATCAAAAACAACTTTTCTTGCTAAGGTTCATTTAAAAGTTTATATTTTATACCTTAGCCCCTTTTTGCTGATGCCAAAAGGGGGAGAAATATCTCTTGCAAAACTGGGTAAATCTTTGGGAGAAATTTAACTAAGCACATTTTTTATTCTCCTACTACTCTTGGTATCTAAGCTTCAATGACAAACTTAAAAATGCATTTTTGTTTTAAATGTCTTCTGTCATGAATATGCTTGATGAACTGTTCTAGAATTTTATTTTATGCATATTCTTAGGGGAAGCCTTTTTAAGGTTGTACCCATTTTTTGCTCTTGTATTTGTCATCATCAAAAAGGGGGAGATTGTTGACTTTATAAGTCCTATCTCATTTTGATTATAACAAATCTAAAGTATTACACTTGTGCATCTAATGCTTGAACAGATACTTCTCTTATAAGGCACGTAGAGTCGAGGTACGATCAAAGCCATGAGGATCTCAAAGCTCACACTGCATGATGGCAATCAAGAGAGCAAAAAGAACGAAGATATTTTATGTTGTATTGTAATGCATTTAAGTATTGGTCTATAATAATGCATTTCATGCATGATGGGATTGAAAGCTCAACAAAGACCATAGACTAACATTAGGTCCCAAAACCTTTCATGAAAAATACTCTAACTAAAATGTCATACTCACACACATAGGGTTGAAAATTTTAAATTCAATTTCAAGGCAAAAACTTAGGTCTTCACTGACCTCGGTCGACCAAACCCTTCACGCTTAAACTAGCTTAGTAGACCAACCATGCCTTAAGGGAAAAATTGTAATTTTACTCAAGCTCAGCCGACCGACCAATTTTTATCTTGAAATTCCTCAGCCAACCAAACCCACTAAGGCTCAGAAAATCACTTTTAGCTTAGCCGACCAGCTACTTGCTCAGCCGACTGAACCTACGAAGGTTTGGATATCGCCTTTAGCTTAACCAACCGGCCCTTTGCTTGGCCGATTGAACTTAACAAAAATTTGAATAATATGCAAGGGTCAGCTGACCAATGCTTCACCTAGCTGATCGACCTTCTTGAGAAGGCTAAATTTTTCTTGTGGTCAGCCAACTGGCACCTTATCCAATCAATCGACCTTCTCGGGTTGCCCTATATTTTTAGCACTAAACACAATTATTTTCGTAATTAAAATTTCTTAAAATTCCCACCATGTCCATAGCGGTCATAATTTTTGGGAATTCTATATATAGCTCATTACAAAGCTTGATTAGCACTTTGATTAACTTGAAAATGTCTCTCAAAATATTTTGTGTTATTCTTGTTATACTCTCACATGCAAGCATTCATTTCACTCTCTTTCTCATATTTGTTTGCAAAAACCTTTTTTAAAATAGAGCATTAAACTCATCTTCTTCATTTTCATTGACTGCAACTTGAAGAGAGGTTGAGTACTCATTCTTGAAAGCATTATACATTCATTTCAAAAAGGTTACACTCTCATTTGTTCACTGATATTTGAATATTATTTTTAGAGAGTGTTGACTCTATGAGTCTGATCCCGTTTTGACTATGACAAAACCAATGTTTCTCACCTGTGTACTGAGCTTCTTGAATAGGTTCATCCTTAGTATGTACTGATGGTAGGAACTCAAGGAGATCATACGAACTGCAAAGATCATGCTTTATATATATATAGCATCTGAAGAAGCGAAAGAATGAAGTCCTATTTGATATTGTATTTGCATTCATTGTTTGCTTGGTCTGTAATATAATATGATCTGTAATAACTACATCACATGCATGATTGGACTAAATGCTCAAGACCATGATTGACCTTAGGGATCACCCTTCGGTCGACCAACACCAGATTTTTGAGACTAAGTAAAAATACCTTAGGTAGACCCTAGGTCCTTACACAAACACTTAAAATAATCCCCATTATCAACTATGTAATCAAGGGTGAACTTTAAATCATAAACTAGGGGTGTACACGGTTCGGTTCGGTTCGGTTTTTGCCAAAACCGCCAACCGAACCGAACTCCTCGGTTTTCAAAATGACTGAACCGAAACCAAACAGTATACCGTCAGTTTATGAACAAACCAAACTGTGAACTTTGTGGTTCGGTTCGGTTATTTTCGATTTTACTAAATTTTGAACTATCAAACAACTTGAACCCAAGTTAGGCTGCATCAACAAGCCACAGCCCATTATATAACTCCTAGGCCAAGGCTTTAATTGCAAAGCTAAAAACATGAGACATGCCGAAATTAGGATCCAAATAAAATATATAAGGTGGGGATACTTGTTTTCTTCCCATTTCCAACCGATGTGGGACGCAGGAAGAAAGCACCCTCTCCCTCTCTACCTCTGCCTGTCTCTGCTTTCTTCCTCTGTCTGTACCTCCCTCTCTACCTCTGCTTGTCTCTGCTTTCTTCCCTTTCTTGTGGTTCCTACTCCTGCATCTTTCTTCTCTCTGGTTTTCTGCATGAGAAGGTTGCCACCCACCGGGAAAGACTGCAGGCTGGATTGTTCGGCGAGGCTATCTCGCCGGAGTTCATGGAGTTGGAGTCGTCGATCATGTTGGCGGCAAATTTGAAGGCCCAAATGGCATCAAGCTTGGAAAGAAAAATCTAGTGTCGAATGTTGGTTACCAAGATCCGAGGATGCAAATAGTTTCGAGACTGGTTAGAGTCCATTCCAGATCGAAGATGGAGATTGACGATTAAACCTAGAAGAACTAACATAAGCACTTGAAAATGAAGACGAAGAGACCACACTTTAACTATTCCGACTTTGGTAGGTGGTAGCCATGGGGGATTCAGAGGTGGTTTCTCACCGGCGACTGGCAATCCAACAGGATGCATGATCAGTATTATATAAAATTATACAATTATTATTTATTAATTCGGTTTTTAGTTTTTTCGGTTCAGTTTTTGTCCAAAACCGAAATTGAAACCAAAACTGAAATTTTTTTATATTTCAAAACCGAAATCGAAATCGAAAACCGAAAAATCGAACCGAAATGTGTTTCGGTTCGGTTTCGGTCCGATTTTTTATTTTTCAGTAATTTTTTACACCCCTATCATAAACAGGACCTAATCTTAAAAGTGTAAGGGCTTCGAGCGACCGAACCAGGCAAGGTAAATTGCCTTAGTTGACTGAATGTAGGAAAGTCAAAGAAGTTGACTTGACTTCAGGCGACCAAACCCAAATGAACTGAGTGTTCACAATCGACTGAACTCAAATCCTGACTTTTTCCAACGTCCTCGGGCGCTCAAACTCCACGGTCATTTTGACCTCGAGTGATTGAACTTAGGTTCAGGCTATCGAACCTCGGACATTTTGAAAATCAGCTTGACCTCAGCCACCCGAACTTAACCCCAAGCACCCGAATTTCAAAAGTAGCTTTTCTGTATGTGAGTATTCGGGCGACCAAACCTATAGCTCGGTCGACCAAAACTCTCGAGTTGCATATTTTTTAACTGTGGTAATTAAGAGTAAATTGGGTTAAAAGGTCATTAAACATTTTTCAAAATTCCAAATAGGTCCCCAACAGTCAAAATCTTAAGGGTTCCTATATATAACATTTCATTTGGCTTAATTAGCAACAAGGTTAGCAAAAGTGATTAAAATTTTTCCTCTCAAATTTTTCAAACTCTTTTGCTATATTCTTTTCATTCCAAGCTCATATTTTTGAAAACTCTCATTCATACTTTCTTGCAAACATTTCTTTGAAATTGAGAGTTGGTTTTATTTGTTCCCATCTCTTGCAAATCAATTGCAAGATTGAAGGGAAGTGATGATTGTTATTGTATACACTCTTACAAATCATTCCCTTGGAAAATACTCTCACATAAGCATACAGTTTTGAAAATCCATTTTGAGAGTTCTTGCTTATTTGATCTTTCCCATAGTATTTCATTTATAAATAGTCGACTGGGAAGATCTCAATTTTTGCTTGCTAGTCTTGGCACTCATATTGTAAGACTTGAAAGCTTGCATATAATCTTTAGTATTGGTTTTGCAAGACTCGATCCAAAATATCTATTGTGTTTTTCATTTACAAAATCTTTGGGATATTTTATTTGGATTGTGTTTAACTTCCTTTGATTAATTGTTTGTTGAATATCATATCTTGAATCAAAGGTTGAACTCTCAAATATACATACACTCACATATTTTGGAGAGTTTACATATTGGATATCACCTGAGCATTAAATCCATATAATCTGTGATTACATTTATCTGGACCATATTGTAGTACATATATGCTTGTGTAGAAGCACTTAATTTGTATGCAAAATTTCATATTCATTGATTGTATTCCAGGCATGGCCTAAAGGGGCTTGATCTAGCCCGTAAGGATCAGTTGTTAGGGCATTCTCCGCCCTATAAGAAGAGTTTGTAAAGGTTGAGGTCAACCTCGTGAATTTGACCTGAATGTAAACGGCTTCTACTCCGTCCATTTAAGTGAGCATAGATAGTGCAATCCTTGGGAGGTATGCCCAAGGCGGGGACGTAGGAAGTATTGGTCGAACCCCAATAACATATTTGGTGTCACCTTTACTTTCCTTGCTTTATATTCTGCTTTGTGCTTGGTTTAATTTCCTTACTTAATATACTACATATCTAATTGACACGTAATTTTTTTTTGGTTGAGAGATACTAAAATTGCTTTGCATGGCTGAAAATTAATAAATATATCATTTATGCAATTTCATACATATTCAAATTGCCCCTAGGTTGTGTAATACTGTTGCTGGATTAGTTGAACCTAGGAAAAAAATTTTAAATCTCCAATTCACCCCCACCCCCCGGGGCGCGCACCTCTTGGGATTGCACCAAAGCCAACAAAGAGTAAGTTTGAGTTCTTCCCATATTATTTGATCCATAAATATTTTTTGGTAGAACTCTTTACAGCTAGTGAATCTTTGCATCTTCGTTGTAAGATTCAAAAGCTTATTTGGTGATTATTGTAAAAGTATTTTATAAGCTAATCTTCAACATCTCCTTCACTTTATATTTGAAAAATACCCTTTGAAGATATTATTTGGGTTCTTAAGATCTTTGAAAATGCACTTAGTGAAAATACTATATTTGAATCAACGATCATTTTTTAGCTTCATCTCTCACATTATTCCATACGTATATACATTTTAGAGAGATATCATATAAACTCTATTGAGCTTAATCTCCCATCATACAAGAGTGCATATAAGCTTAAATTTGTACATCATCTGCTTATTGTAGAAGCACCACATTTGTACACACAACTTTCATATTGTTGTATTCCTGGCCTGTGGTATCGTCAGAAGAGGAGGTCACCATCCTATAAAGTGTACCAGTTTAGCTCAGCCTGAGTAATTGAGTTAGGTAGGCACCGACCTATAAGGTGTCAAGGTTTGGCTTCGCTCGTAAGTAAGCTAAGGAGACTCTGCCTCGTAAGGAGTATTGTAAACGGTATCGCTCCGCTTGGTTAAGTGAGCATTTAGTAAATCTTCAAGTGGGTTGGCTTGAGGCGGGAACGTAGACAATATTGGCTGAATCTCGATAAAAACCTGTTTCATTCTTTTCTTATACTCTTTACATTTCTGCACTTGCATGCTTATATTTATCCGTTAATATTACTGCTTGTGGTTTTAAATATTAATTTGTATTTGATTAGGAAATATTGGAACTGTGATACTTGTATAAATTATTTTTATATCTGCTGGATTAATATTGGATTAGACAGACCCTGGATTGTAAACTACTGATTGTTATTGTAATTTGACCTAGTAATTTTAAAATATCAAATTCACCCCCTCGCTTGGAATTATACCAAAAATATATGTATACATCATAATCAAAATTTCAATTCATGCTCAAAATAATGTCACCATCAAGAGTATGAATTTAATGTGGTTCCTGCATGTTCCACAAATAATCAAAAAAGTTTTGTCCCCTGATTATAGAGTACGACATAAAATAAGTAATTAGAATTTTGAATTTTGAGAGATTAATTTCTAGACAAGTTAAAAAAATTATGGTATATGCCCTAGAAATTCTAGAAAATTATGAAATATATATATATTCATGATAGGGTCCGCTAGAGAGCTCCACGCATCTAGGCTACGCTTGGGCCTACTTCCCTGCGTCCTTCTCTACCCGATTGACTGTATCCGAGTCGTATGACCTAAATTTCTCATTGATTTGGGTTTCCTCCAATTTTTGTATAAAATCTTAATTTTCTTTTGATTATATGCTCTCATTTTTCACCCAATTTCAGAAGCCCTTGCTAATTTTGAATAAAAAATACGTGAAAAATACAATTTTCCCAGTTCGATTTGTTTTGTGGGTGTGTCGTTCAGCCTCTACAAGCATGGTCGAACGGTACTGATTCCAAAACTCTTTTAATCAATCCAAATACCAATATAATCAGACACAAGCACATAGATATGAATTCGTTTATTTTCTTAGATTAGTGAGACTTACACCATGGGCTCCATTGGGTGTATTTTGAATCTTCTGCATAGTTTCAAGGAAATACAACTACCTTCTTCCCTACTTGGATATATGACTTTTATGGGAATTTATGCTCGACTTGGAAGGAAGTTAGGCTGGTGTTTTAAGGCTCGTAACGATATTGTGGTGATCACTCAACCATAAGGTCTTTTAATCCATATTCCCTTATATTAGATATCCAAAAAAGAGAAGCTATGTAAGAACATATTTCAAGTTGCTTATACCAAAATGCTAAATTTACTCACCCATCCACCACCAAACATAAAATGCGAGAACAGAATTGAGAAGACTACATGTCAAGCTTTCGAGCAGCATGCTTTCATTTCAACGTGAAAAATACATCATCCAACTCTCACCAGTGACCTCTTGATCTTTCCAACTTGGAATGTTTTTTCATGTATTGTGTTAAATCATATCCAACACCCAGCACAAAAGAAATTAATTCTATACGACACTTGCACTAAAATCATGCCAAAGGTTACATATACGCAGTCTTTCATCACCTCTACAATCAATGATCCTGCTTGGGCCTGATGTTAAGATTCTTGCAACACCCCCGCTAGCTCAGTGACTGAAAAACTAATATCAAGAAGGAAAACCAATACTAACACAAGCTGGATCCTGTGGTGCTAGAACATCTTTTGCTTAAAAACTTCTCTGGTAACGCGGTTCATTATCTCTAATAACTGTTTTATGACCAGCAAGCTCTGCACTTCCATGATTTGCTCTTCTAGGTGCACTCTGTTGTGCTGATAATTCATCTGGATTGTTGCATATCCCAAGTTTGACAACAAATGTAACTGTGCTGCCTTTATCCAGGCCCTCACTTTCAATCCAAATGTGACCCCCCATGAGACATACAAACCTGATTCAATCAATCCAAAAGTAAGTCAACACAATAACAGCATTCACAAGATTAACACTAGAATATTTCGTGGTCCCTGTGCTAACAAACATTGCTAGTAAGCCAACATTTATCCAGAAGTCTAGGGGAGTACATCAGTAAAAAAAACTGACACTTTACCAAGCTACTTACTGCATGTTTGGTATGGAATGGAATGGAATCGAATTTCTCATTTGATTTTCCCATCCCTTCCACTCAAATTTTCATTCCATTCATTTTCTAGCCCATTCCATTCCGCAAACCAAACATGCCATTGATAGGGTTGGGGAAAGACTAGAATGGTAGCTCCACCAGAAATTTGCAAACTGTATTTCAACAATATGATGCTGATTTCTACTAATACCGTTTACAGATGGCAAGCCCAAGACCTGCACCACTGTTACTTTGATTTGATCCATTTCGAAAATGAGCAAATTTGGTGAAAATGTGCGGAATATCTTGAGGCATGATACCACAACCAGAATCCTTAACCTGCAGCAAGAGATATATATGAGGACATCAAACAAAATAGAAAAGACTCAATTTAGTGTTTCAAACTGCTCGAATAATGAGGAAGCTATAGGCAACAGTGCAATGATTATACCCAGGTAGCTGGGTAAAGATGTTGATACAGATATTCTATGACCTTTTAATCAGGTAAATGAAGCAGGCAGATCACATAATATTATAAGTGATGCAAAGGAATGCTCTGCAATCCCAGAAATTCCAATCATCATATAACAACAGAAGAGTTTACTTAAACCTCAGCAGTGCAATTCTTTTACGACACTTACGCAACTTTTAGATCCATATAGAAGGACTGGAATCCAGTTAAGCAAAAATAAAGTTAAAGAAACAATTCAGCAACCTGCACACGTAAGAAGAAGTGACCATCACTTGATACAGGATAAGCTTCAGGAGTTTGCCAATCTCTTAGAGAGTCAGGATTTGCAATAGAAGCTATAAGTGAAACATATCCCTCCTTTGTGTACTTTACAGCGTTACCCGTAACATTTAAGAGTGTCTGCATAAGACGCTTCTCATCACCAACCGCACACAGAGGCAAATCTGGGGCCAAGATCAAACTCACTGATAACTTCTTTACAGACGCAACAGGCTTGATCAAATTAATGACCTATAATGAACAAAAAATCAATAACATTGATTTGAGGCTTAAATATGAGTGCAGAATATGGTCCTCTAATAAATCTCTAAGTACCCAGTCCAGGGTACTCACCTCTCTGAAAACCCCATGGAGGTGGAATGTTCCAAGTTCTAATTCTAGGCTACCGTCTTCGAGTCTAGATAGATCTAGAACATCATTAATAAGAGTTGCCAGAAGGTTGCTGCTTTTTAATATGGTCTCTATCATTACTCTTTGTTCAGGAGTGAGTTCAGTCTCCAAAAGAAGAGAAGACAAAGCAATGATGGCATGCATTGGAGTTCTCATTTCATGATTCATTACAGCTAGGAAATCATTACGAGCATGGATTGCCATCTCTGCCTCTCGTCGAGCTAAATCTAAAGCAACATTCTGCTCCATAAGCTGATCACGGGCTCGCATAGATTCTTCTAGAATCGCAGCATGTGAAAGAGCAACAGCTACCTGCAAGAATGGTTACAATACATTAAGGATTAATAGATATTTCTACGAGTTTAGTCACACATACATGATAACTGAGCAGAACCAAAGAAAATGAGACAGCTTATAAAATGAATACAATTTTGAGGCAGATCTTAAAATATTATTCCCAAGATAAAATAAAGGATTAAACCATTTTCTCTTTGAGCAGCAATAAAAAGTATCATAAAGCTAATGCAACAGGAGAAAGGATACAACAAAAAAATTAAACTTATAGTGACAATAGTTTAACCATGAGGTGATGCATGACAGCATCAAGGATCTGCTGCCAAGGGACAAATTAGAAGAAATTGAGGAGAGAAGGGAAGGGGAAAAAGAAGAAGAAGGAAGAAGATGAGAGTGGGAAGAAGAAATACTTAAGGGAAAGAACACAAATTAACTTCAATTCAAATTCACCAATAACCCAACTCTTACATGGCTTTCACACACTACTTATAAGAAAGCCTATAATACAAGAAATTGCACATATATCCCTAAAGATACATAAAATAACAAAAAGAACCCTAAAATACACAAATATTATAAACAAACCCCCAAATAACATAAGCCTAATTAATTGTTCTAAATCTATTGAGCTGAAGTCCAGTAATTCCTCAACCCATTTCTCCTTAATCAGCCTCCAATGAGGGTCCATACATGGCCCTAGTTTTTGTCATATACCATGAGGTGATGCATTACCTTGGATCTATTATGCAAGCTGAAGGAGAAATTGAAGATGATGTAATGTATAGAGTTAAAGCAGGTTGGGTAAAATGGAGAAATACTTCAAGTGTGCTATGTGATCGTAGAATACCCTTAAAATTGAAAGGAAGTTTTATAAAATAGCTATAAGACCAGTTATGCTATATGGATCGGAATGTTGGGCAACGAAGAAACATAATATCCAAAAAGTAAAAGTTGCCGAGATGAGAATGCTTAAATAGATGAGTGGTATAACATTAAAAGATAAATTAAGGAATGAACATATTTGTGATAAGTCAGGTGTAGCTCCTATAGAAGATAAGATAAGGGAGCGACGACTCAGATAGTATGGACACTTGCAATGTAGACCCTATAGTGCACCTTTGAGGAAGAGTGACTTAATTACTATGGGGGGCAGTAGAAGGGGTAGGGATAGACCTAAAATAACTTGAGAGGAGATAGTGAGTAAGGATTTAATATCCTTAAATCTATCAAAAGAAATGATCCATGATCACATAAATTGGCAGAAAAAGATTCATCTAGCAGTAGGGATTTATGTCAGGCATGCCAATCAATATATGGACACACGGCAATTTTCAAACATTGATTTGTACCCAATGACCAATCATTGAAGTAGCAAAATGGCATCAGTTCGTTCATACTATCAGTTCCTTTACAATGAGCAATTACTAATGACAATTCTTTCTTTTCACAATGCCAAATCAAAATTTTACACAACAAACTTAGAAGTTGTTCACAATATGAATTATAACTAAAACTAAGTTTTACATGCCATAAAAATGGGCAAGTAAACCACTCATAATACAATTATCCGCTTCCAAGAAATATAATCTAAACAAGTTTTACATGATAGATTATAGTGTACATACACATGCAAACAAGATCAGAGACAGTGAAACAACTGCATATGAAGATCCAGTTTTCTGTTAATAATGCATTCTCAGAAGGACTCCAAATTATGCATCTCTTTTGGGAATTAAGAACATTTTAAAAAAAAAACAAAAAAAAAAAAGTCCCCTTTGTAAGTCAACTAAAAAAGAGAAATTATGACAATTGGGAATAATGTTCAAGGGGAATTTGTGCTCCAATGCACATGACATGATATGTGATTCCTCAGGTAACAAATATAGCAATATTAGAACATGCAATATTTCTGAATGAAAGGTGGCAAGATAAACAGATAATAAAAGAACCTGGTCTGCAACAACTTCTACGAGTTCCAGCTCATGATCTCGCCATGTTCTGGCACTGTCTGTCGGGAGAATCAAAACCATCACTGCATAACTTTTTGCGGAGAGGTCAGGCCAGTCATTAATCTGGAAATTTGAAAGATGTAAAAGAGGTACCCGCACAGCGACAACCTCAGGCGGCAAGTATCTTCCCACAAGAGGTCTGATCCTCGCAAGTGGGCAGGTATATGGTATTCTTATTGTTCCAGCACTGTTGAAGACTTCATTGACTATAGGAAGGTTGATTGACACAGTAGATCCAACAGACATCTGATGATTTAGGGTGTGAGAAAGTTGCAAGTTCATACCAGTCCGTGATGGCATCCACAGAGCACATTCCTCCAGGCCTAAAGTCCTTCCCAGCTCAACAAGAGTTGTTTTCAATATGGTATGCCTGTCAAGAGTGCTTCTAATTTCATGGGTCAGCATTCTGACATGCCTTCCAGTTTCTTCTTGAGTAAGGATAAGACCCATCTCCCGGTCCAGCTCTTCAGCCTTATTCTTTAAAAACTGTTCCCGAGTTTTAACACTTAACAGATCAGGAATAATATGAACCAGCATCAAAGCTGTTGCACATGATACAACAGCACAAGAAACTTTGGCAATCGTCATCACCACAGCAACAGTTTTAGAGTGCATAGAGAAGGTCCATAAGTTTATAAGGTGAGTAGCTCCACAAAGAACAATAAAAGCCCCAAACTGCATTAGCACCCATCTATATGGGAAAAAAGCAGATTTTTGTACAAAGTAAATAAGTTCCAAGGGAATAGAGAAATAAGCAAGGGCGATGAAGAAGTCTGATATATATTGATATTTCACTAGAAGCTCTTCTGTAGACCATTGTGAGTCAATGCAATCACACGAGTCCATCATCCAATAACTGCCCCAGCAACTCTGAGAATGGAAAAAGAATAGGTTAGGCATATAATTTTATCAATCAAGCTCCACAGATAGTGAAAGGCCACTGGACTTGAAGAGACGACTTTCCCCATTGCAAATAGTGCCAACAAATGAGGGGCTTAATTTAGTGAGAATTTGGTTGTGACATGAAATATGAATACCTCCAATCTACTTTACATAGCATTTCAAAATCCATAATCAAGAACAAGACCATTGGACAAATTTGGTGGCAGCAGATGCAAATTTCACCATCAATATCATTATATGGATTAACAGCTGCATTTTCTGTAATGGAATGATCAGTTCGACTTTATATAACAGTTCCAATGGGTTCTATTAAAAAGAAGTTTCAATGGACATACTGAATCTATATCAGATGTTTAAAGAGGCCTTAGAGAACAAGAAAACTTCTGTCATTCTCTGTATGAATAATAATTATAATTTATGAGACAAAGTCAATAAGGCATCTCATGATTTCTGTTCCTTAATAGTCATCTTCTTCTCATTTTTTTTACAAGACAGGCAACTTTCTCCTCATTGAAGAAAGATAACTTTCATCATAGACATTTTTATTTATCAGTGCGCAGTATCAACATTCCAATGCTCTCACCCAAAAAATAAAATTGTTTTTAGGGTGTTCTTCAAGGACGACCATTGTTTATCATGTAGCCAAACCATACCTCCCTCACCCCAAAAAAACAAAAAACAAAAACAAAAAAGAAGAATAATAATAATTGATTTAAGGCACTGACATGTTTAGCAATAATCACTAAAGTAACAATAACCAACCCAAGTTTCCAAAGTAAGAAGAAACCTCCTTGTTACTTTTCTTAAAGAATAAATTGATTAAAGTCACATGTTTAGCAATAATCCCTAAATTTACAATAGCCAACGCAAGTTTCCGAAAGAAGAAGACAACCTCCTTATCACTTTTCTTAGGAGAATAAATTGATTAAAAGCACGGACATACTAAATTTACAATAACCAATCCAAGTTTCCAAAACTACTTGAACTTTGCTAAGAACTGAGGATTAATCACATAAAAGTAAAATCCATTCATATACTCTAGTGATCATCTTCTCCTGCATTTAATATTGTTTAGGGCTTGGGTCACACCCAAACCATGCTTGACACGTTCTAAGAGAAGCAACATAATTTGGAAGGCGCCACACTTTGTCTAGCTTGGTGCACAGGGAAGGAGAAGAACAAGAGAATCCATGAGAATAAAGGGCTACCTCTTCTGAAGCCTACGGATATATATATTAAACAGTTCTTTTACTTTGGGTATCACTAAATTCTTCTCTCCAAAAAATCTTCTCACTCTTCAAGTTTTTGGATCATTGTGGTTTCAGCTTAGAGGCCTTGTGAGTTCAGCCTAGAAGCCTGGAATGCTGCTTGCTCCCCGTGTAGTTCTCAAGTCTCCAATTTACGTAAAAAATTGAGAGATCATTAGGCTTGCTCCATCCTATAATAACCTTTTTCGCAAAGCCTCAACCTACAAACTATAAAATAGTTAAATTTATCTACGTATGCACAAATGGGTCCTAATTTTTCAAATTATTATATAAAATGCAAACAACAGTACCTTTCAAAATCATACGCAACGTGAACACTGATTAAAAATATTTCTTGAAAATACAGACATCAGCCACTCAATCAAACCGGAGCCAACTAAAATCGGCCAAAGAATGAGCCCCCCAAAAAATAATTACATACACATCAAAAACGAAAAACAAACAGAAGAGATTACCTGCAACCTGAAGAAGACGAAGTCGACGACCACAAATCAGTCGCAGAATCACAGCATCCGACTCGAACCATCCACTGCCCTAATTCCTCAAACACGATTTTGGTATAAGAACTGAATTCAGTGGAGGAGTTGTCTGACGGAGGAGGATTTCGGGGAGACGGAAGCAGGTAATGAGTAAAGCGGTGGGAACCAGAGCATGACAGGAGTCGTCTCACGTGCCAGACAAGCTTCGGATCCGCTTATGGCTTGCTTTCAGCTCGCCGTCGCACGTGCGAATCATTCTTCCGTTGATATTTTGCACTTATTTATTTAATTAAATAAGATGAGATTCATAAGGACAGCGGACAGCGATTGGGCCAGTGCCCTTCACTGTTCTCTATATCCATGTGGGCCCTATAAATGTTTTGTCGAAAAATATTAAACCCCTCTGAAAAGATTTAACTTTTATAAAATATAAAGAAAGATTTATATATATATATATATATATATATATTTTTATAAATCACGGAGAGGTTCATAAAATTCATTCTTGAAAAATTTGAAATCTCGAGATAAGTTACTATCTTTTGAAATCTTAGAAAAGTTTTTGAAAATTTTGAAACTTCAAGATAAGTTATTGTCTTTTGAATCTTTTGAAGTTTTAGAAAAGTTCTTGAAAAATTTTGAAACCTCAAGATAAGTTACTGTTTTTTTATCAAATCTTAAAAAAGATCAATATCTTTTGTCCAGACCCAATATGATGATCAATAATTAATAATTATATGTTTGTTCAATTGTTTTTAAATTTGTCTTAAAGCATTAACCATATATGCATTCTCGACCTTAAATCAAATTTATTTCATCGTCCATAAAAAAACATTTAAAATTTTGAAAGAATAATAATTTTAATGTTGTAGCATTATGTGATAATTATGTGTTCCATCTATTATTTTAAATTCATCCTAAAGCATTATTCATATTTTCATTACCGTCTCATTTAAGAAATGCAAATTTATCTCACTAACCATGAAAGAACATATATAATTCTAAAAGAACAATTGACTTGTCAATAATTATATGTTCCATTTATTGTTTTAAATTCATCTTAAAGCATTCATATATCCATTCCCCTCTCATTTAAGGAGTTCATCTCACTAATCATAAAAGAACATCATATATAATTTTAAAAGGATAATAATTCTAATGTCATAGTATTATTTTTTTGAGAAACATTTTATTTTAAAAAGTAATGATCTTAAAATAGTATGAAATACTACTATCATAAGTACTTATTTAGAAAAATATATTTTTATATATAATTTATTTACTTTTATTCAGCGAATAGGTTTCAATTAAGCATAGTAGTACTCAAGATGAAAAATATACATTTCCCATTATTACCCCAAATTTATCTAAAGTAACAAAATTTGTCTTAACTAGCATCCTAATCTATTTAAGAAATACTCACCAGGCCCTATATAGAAATGGATCGGGACAGGAATATCTACTAATCCAAATTCATTTGCATCCTTACTCCCTCGCAGTTGGAAGCTTACTATTTTCTGTGACATTAAAAATTGTTGATAAGTGAATTCGGGTCTTGAGCTCAGTGGTTCATCGCAAATCTCCCTTCGAGCAAGTGTTGAAGGATTTGATCTCTTGGGGTATTACACCTTCCAATTTTTAGAAATAAAGGGAGATCATGGAATTGGGGTAGGAGGGTTGTCCTTGTACCCGAAAAAACAAAAAATGTTAAAGTATTTCGCAATTGTTTCACGAAAACTTGAAATAACGTTAAGAATGAAATATTAATTTATTTAAAGAGAGATCATGGGGAATATAAATAATTTAAGCTCTACAATCATTTCTTATTTCAAGTTACTGGGCCTCGAAAACTAAATTTTTCCAATCTCAGCTAAAAGCCAAAAGCATACGAAAGCTAAAGGCTGCAGCTTCAGCTACTTGGTAAAGGGAGAGATTTAATAATTTGCGTTTAATTTTATATAAAATAATAATATTATTATTATTTTACTATCATGATTATTGAGTAATTGCGTCGAACGATGTTCAATTTTTTAAGCAAAAAAATATAATAAATAAAAAGTTTGTGGCTAAAAGAGGAGTTGGTTTTTAGCCGTAATCCAAAATTAGAGTCAATGCGTTCACATCCTTTGGCCAATTTCCATGGTTGTTTCACCAAAATGAGAAATTATTTTATATGCATGCCTAGAAAGCTAGAACATAATATGATTGATCCTGTGGTTTGACCATGGCTAATAATAAGTATAATCACTCATTACACTACTGTTTTATCGACACTACTTTCATATTTTACACGAGAAAAAGTCCGTTTAAATATGCACTGTGCAGCATACACTCTAAAAATTAAAGAATCACAGTTGTCGCATTTGTTCTTATTACTTTCAAAATAGCATGTTCAACACCAAACTAACAAAGGGCCAGAAAAAACGAATTAAAGTCAATCAAATGAGCAATTTAAATTTTGTTTATTATTGCTGATGGTCACGGCGGCGCGCATGTTTGACCCTTTGAGCATAGGATTTATTTTTTATTATATATCTATTAAAGATTTACTTACAAGCTTAAAAATTTAAATATAAATTAACAATAAATAATCCAAGGCTAAACAAGGCTGCTGTTATAGCTACAGCGCAAATATAGTTTGCCTTAAAATAAGACAGCGACTGTCGCTCAATTATAAATTTATAAGTCGATACATCCTAGCTAAGTGCGTACTAGGTTTATGAATGTCGGGGCCTTGGGGGTGTCGCTTACACATACACAGAATATCAATGAGTTCTCTGTTAGGCATTTTATCAAACATGAACTGGGCATGGTGTGAACGGTAAGGGCCTGCTCTGGCCACCGGCAGGTGCGTAGGAAAAGGCACTCAAGCTGTGCTAAGTGACTGTTCAACAAACAAGGGGGTTAGCAAAGCTGGAAAAAACGATTAGCTAAGAAAAATAATCAACAATGTAGAACAATAAGACCCAAATGACAAGAAGACTAGGAGTTTGATTTCAAAATAACATTTGAAAATTTGATTCATCATGATTGGTTAGTAGAATTATTACAACAGGAAGTCATGGACATATGGCTAATGGCTTGAATGCACACCTTGCACTCGAACACTCTGGGCAATGAAAGTCTTCACCCAAACCCAAATGGCAAGAAGAGTAGGAGTTTACTAGTTACTTCTACAATCCGCCTGCATTTTTATTTTATTTTTTTGAAATAATTTCTCCATCCTCCATAGGTGTAAGAACAAAGAATCAATCTAAGCCCCCGGGCATATGCTCAAGTGGTAAGGACGGAGCCTCGTAGGCCGCTTGACGGAGAGTTTGAGAGTTCAAACCCTACCACGCTGAGTGCACATCGCGATTTACTCCTACACGTGTGAAGGGCGCCATGTGTGCAGGCGTGGGATTAGTCTCTCTCGCCGATCCTGCCAGGTTGTGTACCCCGAAGGGGAGTGTCCGCTAGAGAGTCCGCTAATGGCTGACTGATTGTCACAGAACATCTTCATGGGTTCACGTAAAATCTTTAATTCATTTAGAAGCCTTCTTAGCCATATTCCTTCATAGATGTCGTGTGTCATTGCCGTGAATTTAACTTCTGCACTGCTTAAGACACAACTGATTGCTTCTTACTTGGCCATGTAACTAGGTTTCCCCACACATATGTGTCATACCCAAAAGTTGACCTTCGATCATGTATTGATCTTGCCCAATCTCCATCACTGAATAATCAATATCTCTTCTTTGATTCTTCTCAAAAAATAATCTTTTACCTGGTGTTAGCTTCAGATATCGCAGGATTCTATAAACTGCCTCCATATGTTCTTCATTGGGATTGTTCATGAATTGACTCGCCATACTAACGAAGAAGCCAATATCAAGTCAGGTATGAGACAAATATATAAGTTTTCCAACTAATCTTTGATAACTGCCTTTATCCACTGGTGCACTGTCTTCCTTGGCTCCTAGTTTGGTTGTTGAATCCATAGGAGTATCTGTTGGCTTGCATCTGAGCATCCCAGTCTCTTTCAAAAGATCTAAAATATATTTCCTTTGGGAGACAAAGATTCCCTTCCTTGACCGTGCCACTTCCATACCTAGGAAGTATTTAAGATTCCCAAGGTCCTTGATTTCAAATTCTTTAGCTAGAAGATTTTTGAGACTACTCATTTCCTCATCATAATCTCTCGTTAGAATGATATGATCCACATATACAATGAGGACAGAAATTTTTCCTTCAGGAGAGTATTTAACAAATAGTGTATGATCTGATTGACATTAAGAATAGTCATACCTCCTGACTACCTTTGTAAAACTCTTGAACCAGACTCTTGGGGATTGCTTGAGCCCATATAAAGATCTTCTAAGTTTGCAGACTTTGTTGTGTGTAGCTTGTGTCTTGAATTTAGGAGGAATTTCCATAAAGACTTCTTCAGCTAGGTCTCCATTGAAAAAGGCATTCTTGACATCTAGTTTGTGAAGAGGTCAATCTAAATTTGTTGCCAAAGATAAAAGGACATGCATTGTCTTTAACTAGGCTACAGGGACAAATGTCTCTTCGTAGTTGATTCCATATGATTGAGTGAATCCATTTGCTACCAGCCGAGCTTTGAATCAGTTAACACTTCTATCTTCATTGTATTTCATAGTGAATATCCATTTGCAACATACTGGACGTTTTCCAGTTGGTAATTCTATGATCTCCCACGTTCCATTCTTTTCTAGTGCACTAATTTCTTCCCAGACAGTAGACTTCCATTTAGGTGTACCGAGAACCTCGGGTATGTTATTAGGAACTTGGATTTTATCGAGGTTGGCCACAAAAGATCTAAAATTCGATAACAACCCCTGATGTGACACAAAAGTGTATATTGGGTGTTTTGTGCACAATCTCACACCTTTTTTTCTCACAGCAATAGGACAATCACTATCATCATTAGTTAACTCATTATGGGAAGTCTCGGGATTAGAGTTACCTGGTGAATTTTCACTTGATCTAGGGCTCCGATCAGACTCTTAGATTTGCTCAAGGGATGCTTATTGTTTTTATCTCCTGTTGCTCCCTTCGCCTCCGTGAATAGGTAATCACCTCATCATTTTTTGTTGGTTGAATAATGTCCAGATGCTGATGTCTCACGGGAGATTTTAAGAAGGGATGTGAAGGAGAAATGGAGTCAGTAGTTGGAATAGATTCGAAAATTTGTGATAAGTGAGAAGAGTCGGAATCAGAAGAAGGGTGAGATAACTCTTCATTATCCCAAAGCTGGAATTCCTGTGAAATTTCCCCTGGAATTTCACATTTGGGGTAATATGGTTGTTGCTCAAAAAGGTGATATCCATGGAGTGATAATATATTTTAGTAGCTGGTGAATAGCATTTATAAACCTTTTGGTTTGGAGAGTACTTGAGAAAAATGCACTTAAGGGCTCTAGGATCAAGTTTACCCTGGTGTTGACTATGAACATAAACAAAAATTGAGCACCCAAATACTTTGAAGGGAATAGTGGAGATGAGTCGAGTATTGGGAAAGGACTGAATTGGAGTTTGATAGGGAGTTTGGAATTTAAGAACGCAAGAGGGCATCCTGTTTATGAGGTAGGTTGCGGTGAGAACATAAGGGAGCGAGCAACATCTAGTACGTGCTGATTTTTTCTTTCGACAATTCCATTTTGCCGAGTGTCGGCACAGGAGCTTTGGTATATTATACCTTGACTCAAGAGATAAACATCAAGAACGGATTTGAAATATTCTTTGGCATTATCAGTTTTTCACAATCTGTATTTTTGCTTGGAATTGTGTTTGGATCATGGTGTTAAAATTTTTGAAAATCTGACCAGCCTCAAACTTTTCTTTCGTGAGGAATATCCAGGTAAGTCTAGTGTGATATAAAAGATATAAACCAACGAGATCCAGTAATACTCTTGATCTTAGATGGCGATGCTTTGTAGGGTCAATTGGGATAAGAGTTGCTAACATGTTTTGAAAATTGACACATCTCACACCGAAAATCATTTGGATTTTTATCATTGAATAAAGAAGGAAAAAATTTCTTGAGATACAAGAAATTTGGATGTCCTAACCTATAGTGCCACAACATAATTGCACTATCATTATTAGAACGAATGACAAAAAAATAACTTTGACTTCTAGACACGAAACAATCGGATTTGTGAGTTGTTCCTTGAGAAGGATCATTAACCTCGAGAAGATAGAGCCCCAAACACATCTTAGCACTACCAATCATCTTTCCCAAATCCAAGACCTAAAATTCACGCATATTTAGGAAAAATTTAGTAACACAATTGAGATTCCGAGTGAGTTTACTAATAGACAATAAATTACAATCCAAATTTGGCACTAATAGAACTACCTTGAGTGTTAGGTTTTCTAAAATTTTAACAAAACCTGTACCCGCCACCTTTAGAGTGAATCATCTGCTATCCTGATTGTTAAATTTTCATAACAAGGACTATAAGTCGAAAAAAAATTTCCATCTCCAATCAAATGGTCCGATGCTCCCGAGTCTATAATCCATGGACCTAGCTTCTCCTTCTTAACATTAAGAGCACTTAAAAAATTACCTGTGCGCGCCAAAGAACCGGTACCAACCACATTTGAAGGGGCTATTGAAGATTGGCTTAACATTTTTTACAATAAGTCTAGTTGCTCCTTACTGAAGAGACTAGGCTCGGGTGGTGTTGGTTTCCCATTAAGTTTGTGTCTTGTAATGAGCATGAGGCTACTATCTGAACTGCTGCTGTTGCGTGAGACCATGACTTCCTGATTGATGGTGACGTTTGAGACTAAAGAGGTGGAGTCGCATCTAACAGATATCTAATAATTCTATAAAAACTATTACGAAGGCAATTAAAATTAAGAAAAATTAAAGGTCATTCAATGACGTGTCAAATCAAACTTTTGTTCACCGATTTATTATATATTTTGTTTTCTTTCAGAGTTTCCCTTGTAACCAACATGAAGAAGCGGATCTTTTATATGCTTTTCATTTCCTTTCCCAACAATTTTCCAACTTCTAAGATGAGCCTAACTGTAGCATTTATTTCTTAGGTACCCAGCTCTACAACATTTCTGGAAACTAAACAAAATATAGGAAAGGTGGAACTCCTAAAATTTAATTAAAAAAAATATACAAGCTCAAGGAACAGAGAGCTCAATTTCTATCTGTTTAAATATTTAAAAAATATGCAAGAAATAACTTTTTATCATATATTTGTCATATATATTTTTTCAGGAAAAAAAAAAAGAAAAACTCAGCTGAGCTTTGCCAAACTATTTCGCTCAGTAGAGTTATTATAATTTTCTGCAAACTTGATAATCTCAAGAATCAAAACCTCATTTCATATTCTTTTCATTTCTGGCATTTTATCAGAAACCAGAGGGTTCAAGAACTAATACAAACTGCAAAGACTGGCACTACCTTTGACTGAAAACAGATCCTAACACTGCAAAGACTGGCACTACCTTTGACTGAAAACAGATCCTACTACGCTGCTTTTCAGAGCATGACTTCAAACCTTGAATTTGGATTTGGGTGGATTTGAACAAATTTTAATATAATTTTTATTACATCTTATCCAAATCTATGGTCTCTCCAAGGGTAAGTGCTTGGGAGTGCGAATTTCAGGGCTTGGGTTTGGATTTGTGTGAAGTTCGAAAAATCATGGTATAAAACTGTATTGAGTTTCTTCAAATCCACACAAATCTAAATCCAAGATCTGAAATTCATGCTCCCAAACACATGGTAATAGTCTAATACCATTGAAAACTAGGATGAAGAGTCATGAGCATTCATAAATTTAAATGACAACTCTTATTATCAATCACACAAATTATGAACAAATGGTGTTTAGGCAAGAGATTAGCAGTGATCATCATCTATGTCATAGAAGTAATGGAGCATAAGCAATAATAGCACATGCATGGTATGCAATTCAAATCAACAAGATATATGGAAGTTTATATTAGTCAACAGAGATGGAGGAAAGTTTTCTAATCACGGTATGGATTAACATTGACATATATTTGCATAACATTGAGTTGCAATTCTGTTGAAAAGAAAATAGATGCCAACTGATATATCATATGAACATGATGCAGGCATTCGGAGACACTATGGCAACATTAATGATTATGCTAACCTTGTAGGTCACACTCTTGCAGCATTAGCAAGGACACCTGAAGATTGACCTGGAAACTGCAAAGAGAAATTATACTATTCCCAAGAAATGTGGAAAATGGTTATATTGCTACCATTGTGTCATCCACAAATCAATGCAGTGGACCACATGTTTGATTGCATGTGGATTCAATTGAATGCAACTAATTTTTCTTAGAATGAATATGAATGTGTCCTTGTCATCATAGAAATTTGCTTTAAAACAATTAATAAACAACTTAGAAGAAAGGTTAACATTGCAAGCTAGCTTATATACAACATATATTTTATATCCTTTTCTTATTTCTAAACATATAATTCCATTATTTTCATTGACACTAACATTAGTTGGCCCATCATTTCCTTATATTCATATGAGATGCCCTCTAGCATTTCTCCTAATCCACTAAATTTAAAAGTTATTTAAAGGGATCAGAGAGGCATGAAGAATTGAAGATTGACATGTTCAAAATAGAAAAAAGAATTTTTAACCATCCCCAAGAAACACTATACAAATAATAAGAAAAAAAAAACAGAATAACACATTTTAGCTTCATTTCAGGTCAATGAATCTGAGATGCTGGACAGTAATTAATATCCTACATTTCAATCCTCAAAACACCATGTTTTCTGGAGCACATCTGATAAGGCACCAAGTGGAAAATGAAAGAAAGCAAAATTAGAGGCCAAAATAAGGAGAAGTGGAAAAATGAGATTGGAGACCATGGTTTATTTAGCCTTCTCCTCTGAAGGATATCATTTGTAATAAGTCTTTCAAGGGCTGCCTTCCACATAAAAGCCCTGGCAATCAACCTCAATGTGTCCTGTCCTCCTATGAGAAACTGGATTGGAGTTAACATGAATAGCAGCCTGATTATCGTCTGTAGTACGGGCTACAGATTCACTTGTCTTTGCAACTATAGTCTACATCTTACTTTTCCAAGACACCAAGTTGCACCAACAAACACACAATACCCTGTCATGGATCTTTTGTCAACCCAATCTGCATTTATGCATATCCCTGAGGTACTCTTGAGGTACCATGCACTCTTGAGGTACCACAAGATATGGATAACAAAATCCCAGCAACATTTGGGAAGAATCAAGGAACTGATTCATAACACTCATTGACAAAGATATGCCCAGTCAAATGATTGTCAGATAACTTCCCAACAAGACTTCAGCATTGTCCAGGATTAGTCAACAAGTCACCCTATCATGGGCAGTAATTTACTGTTAGGATACATGGTTGTATCAAAAACTTTGGATCCCAACAGCCCTACCTCATCTAATAGCTCTGGAACATACTTTCTCAATGACATGACAGTCCCAGACTCCCGTATGATAACTAGCTGCTGCAATGCCCAAGAATTATTTCAACATTCCCAAATCTTTAGCATGAAATTTTGCCTTCAAAAATTGCTGCGTTGTCACCACAAGTAATTGCAATATCATTCCAAGACATAGCAGTAGATTCTCCCTGCAGCAATATATAGAATACAGAGTGGTCTCATGCACATCTTCAAAGACCAAACTCCAGCACCACAACACTCAATCTACCAATCCATGCTTTGGGAGATTGCTTCATGTTGTACAGGGATTTTGTAAGACAACATGCCACCACAGACTCCCTCTGAGCTACAAACCAGGTGATTACTCAATATAGACTTCCTCCTTAGTCCTTGGATCACCATGTAAGAAGACATTCTTCACATCCAACTGATACAAAGGCCAATAAATGACAATATCACCATGTAGGAAGACATTCTTCACATCCAACTGATACAAAGGCAAATAAATGACGAGGGCTAAGGAGGAAAAAAAGACGAAATAATATAAGCTTGGTGACTAAAGAGAATATGTTGGAGTGGTCCAAACCATGCACCTTGATATATCTTTCAATCAAGAGTCTCGCTTTCAAGTGAGTAATAATCACCCAAAAAAACCAAGAGCGAGAGCCCAAAAGGAAGCAAGGAAACAACTCTTTCCCAAAGAATACAATATATAGTAGTTTTCCCATTAAAAATTCTAGGTTCCTTTAGGTCCAAAGACTCCAAAGGAGGGTGACAATGCATCTCTATACAGCCAACCCTTACATACTCCTCCCAAAGCCCGTGTAACACACCTCCAAGAAGGTATCCACCCAGGGAAGCACCACAACCTCACCAAAATATGAAAACAAAAGGACTCTAACTCGAAGATTTCATGAACTTAGAAAATAAAGATTTTTGTGGAGAAAGAACAGAAGTAGTCTCCTACCCAAGTCCTCGATTCATCTCTCACTCGAGGAGAAAAAGTAAAAAAGTCACATCAACAACCTTTCTCTCATTGACATTTCTGGAAAAAAAAAAAATGAAAATTCCAAGAGCAGCCCCCCGCCCCCACAAAAAAAAAAAAAAAAGTAGAAAATGACGATATGGGAATTATGTAATCTGAACAGTCCAAAGAGGTGGAGGGCAAAAGACTCCAATGAAACCTCTCACACCCAATATCTTCCCAAAATGAATGAAGCTCCAATTTCCTAATTGGAAAATATTAAGAGGGTAGAGTAAGTGGGCTATCGGAGAAATGAATTTCCAAGGACTTTGTGAGAAGCATTGTCACTTCCTCTAATATCCCTATCATTCCAATGTAAACATATTTACCTCTAATAACCATGTTACAAAGAGAGTCAACCTCAAGGGGGACCTCCAAAGCCATTTTCCAACTAGAGAGATGCTTTTAGACACCACATTCCCAAGGCCCAAACCCAGTTTAACTTGCGTCTCCTAACCCTATCCCTTCTAACAATATGGTCTCTCTTACCATCCCCAACTCTAGATCATAAAAAATCCCTCATGATCCTCTCCAAAACCTCCACCACCCCGATTAGAATTTTGAAAGAGAAGGAAAATAAATGGGAATGTTAGAAAGAGCTATATTGATAAGAGTACTGTGACCTAAGGAAAGTAAGCGCTTTTCCAACCACCCACACTTTCCACCACCACTGCCAAAACGAGGTGTGATTAAGGTTGCCTCCAAGGGGAGAGCAAGATAAGCCAAAGGCTACCCCAAAATGGTAGTTAAGTCAACCAGGCCTTCTAACTTGACCTACCAAAATTGATAGCCGCCACCCCGCAATTAGGCATGTTGATCTTAAGGCCTCAAATACTCAAAGATTTTCAGTAAACTAAGAGTCATATGAAATTTCACAGCACTATCTTTGTGAAAGAGAAAAGAGAAGAGTGCCATCAACAAATGAAGGTAGGACATCTCCTTTCTATCTATCTTAAGGCCCCAGATGACATTAAGACCCAGAGCATGGTTAACCATCCTACTCAATGTTGTGAAACTTGAGATTGTTCCACCTAACTTTACCACAGTTTACTATTGTACAGGTAAATAGAGAGTGAATAATTGTGCAAAATTACACTAGGTAAATTCCCAGGGAAGTGGGGGGTCACAACAGACCGCTTAAATCCCTCTTTCCTAGACAAAATTTTCCTTAGACATGTAATTAACACAACATATTACTACAACTATACCCGACAAAAGTTAACTACTGAATAGATGAAAGGAAGAACACCAGAATTTCCTACGTCCTCGGACACTATCAATCAATATTTCTCTATTGTAGAAATATTACAAAATGAGAGAGAGAGAGAGAGAGAGAGAGAGAGAGAGAGAAAGAAGAGAGAATGTGCCTAAGAGAGAAGTAGGCAAATTTGGGGATGAGATTACAAATGAAGGCGATGGGTTTATATAGGTTAGGAAATACCACTATTACAACCACTAATCACCTACCTTAGAAAAAATAGCCCACCATTGAAGACTTCAATGGCAATGGTAGGCTTCTAGAATAAGCCATAATTCAATAAATCTCCACCTTGGCGAAATTCCATCTCTTAACATCTCTCATAGATTCCATAATGTTTTCAAACACGCTGGTAGCGCAAATCTTTCAATTTTTAACAATGTTGATCAAGTTCAAACAATGTTGAAACTTGACCACAGTTACCACTTTTGTCATCATATCAACAGGATTATCAGTAGTTCGAATCTTCTGGATTACTACTCCACCTTCTTCCAGAATTTCTCGAACAAAGTGATATCGAACGTCGATGTGCTTTGTCCTTGAATGGTAGACTTGGTTCTTTGCTAGATGAATAGCACTTTGGCTATCACAATGCACCTTGATGTGCTTCTGTTCAATTCCCAAATCTTTCATCAATCCTTGAAACCAAATTGCCTCCTTCACAGCCTCCGTGACTGTCATATACTCTGCCTCTGTAGTGGACAAAGTAACTGTTGACTGTAAGGTAGACCTCCAACTAACTGGCGCTTTTGCAAGAGTAAAAACATAACCAGTAGTTGACCGACGCTAATCCAAATCACCAGCGTAGTCAGAATCACAATATCCAACAATACTATGATCATCTTGCTTATCCTGCTCAAATATTAGTCCAACATCTACCGTATACAAAATGTATTGTAGAATCCATTTCACAGCTTGCCAATGTTCCTTTCTAGGATCATGCATATACCTGCTCACAACTCCAACGGCTTGTGAAATATCGGGCCTTGTACACACCATGGCATACATCAAGCTACCAACAGTACTTGAATACGGTACTTTTGACATGTATTCTCGTTCTGCTTCAGTTTTTGGAGACATAGATGCATTCAGCTTGAAATGAGGAGCAAGCGGAGTACCAACAGGTTTTGACTTCTCATCCATACCAAAACGCTTCAATACTTTCCTCAAATATTGTTTTTGAGTCAAACAAAGCCTCCCCAATTTCCTTTCTCTACTTATCTCCATACCGAGAATTTTCTTTGCTTCGCCTAGATCCTTCATCTCAAACTCCCTATTCAACCGAGCCTTTAGTTTGTCAATTTCTGTCTGACTCTTAGAGGCTAGCAATATATCATCAACATAAAGAAAAAGATATATGAAAGATCTATCTTGTAGCTTGCAAAAATACACATAGTGATCATATTTGCTTCTTCTGTACTTTTGCCCCATCATAAACTTGTCAAATCGTTTGTACCACTGCCTTGGGGATTGCTTTAATCTATACAACGATTTTTCAAGTTTGCACACCATATTTTCTTTTCCAGCAACTTTGAAACCTCCTGGCTGAGTCATGTAGATTTCCTCTTCCAAGTCTCCATGTAAAAATGCAGTTTTTACATCTAATTGAACTAGTTCCATATCCAATTTTGCTACCAAAGCCAATAAGATTCTAATGGAGGAATGTTTTACTATTGGAGAAAATACCTCATTGTAATCAATTCCCTCCGTTTGTGCATAGCCTTTAGCCACCAACCTTTCTTTGTAGCGAACACTATTCTTGTCAGGAAATCCATCTTTCTTTGTATATACCCATTTACACCCAATTGCCTTCTTTCCCTTCGGAAGACTAACAAGCTTCCATGTTCGATTCTTATGAAGGGACTGCATTTCTTCATTCATGGCTTCCCTCCACTTTTCTTCTTCCGAACTTTGGATTGCTTCATTGTAAGTAACAGGAGTATCATCATTTGCAATTGGAGATGCGTAAGCCACCATGTCAACAAAGCGTGCAGGCTTTCTAATTTTCTCTTTGGCTTACTCCATGCAATAGATTCATGTTGCTGTGGAGGTTCTTGGGTTGAAACCTCTTCTACAGGCGACTCTTCTTCTACCATAGGAGAGTCTTCATTTTCTAGGTAAACAATTCTTCTATCAAACTCCACCTGTTTTGGAGCACCATCTTTTTGCTCAACACTTTCTGTTGTCACCTTTAAAAAAGTGGATTCATTAAAGGTAACATCCCTGCTAAAGATTATTTTCTTTGTCTCTGGATACCAAAGACGATATCCCTTTACTCCAGAGGTGATTCCCATAAAGATTGTTTTCTTAGCCCTCGGATCCAGCTTTGATTCCTTGACATGATAGTAGGCAGTGGAACCGAATACATGTAAGGAATCATAATCTGTAGCAGGCATTCCAAACCATTTCTCCAATGGTGTTTTACCACAAATAGCAGTAGATGGTAGGCAGTTGATGAGGTGGCAGGCATATGTTACAGCCTCAGCCCAAAATTCTCTACCCAACCCAGCATTGGACAACATACACCGAACCTTCTCCAACAGTGTTCGATTCATACGTTCTGCCACTCCATTCTGTTGTGGTGTACTTCTCACTGTGAAGTGTCGAATAATACCTTCATCTTCGCAGACTTTAAGAAATGGATCACTTCTATATTCTCCACCATTATCTGTACGGAGGCACTTGATCCTTCTGCTTGTTTGAGTTTCCACCATATTTTTCCATCTGAGGAAGACTCCTAACACTTCATCCTTAGTTTTCATAGTATACACCCATACTCTTCGAGAAAAATCGTCAACAAAGGTCACATAGTAGTGTTTTCCTCCTAGTGAAGTTGTCTTGGAAGGTCCCCACACATCAGAGTGAACATAATCCAAAATACCCTTGGTATTATGGATTGCAGTACCAAATTTCACTCTTGTTTGCTTCCCTTTGATGCAATGTTCACAGAAATCTAGCTTGCAGGTCTTTGCTCCCTTTAATAATCCTTGATTTGTAAGAAGTCCCAAGGATTTTTCACCTGCATGCCCCAAGCGTATATGCCATAACCTAGTTGCTTCTATTTCTTTATCATCAGAAGAAACTGTTGCTGCCATCCCAATAACTGTACGACCTTGATAGTGATACAAGTTATTGTTCTTCCGAATTCCCTTGATTACCATGAGTACACCAGAGATGATCTTCATGACTCCGTTTTCTGCTGTTACTTTGAATCCCTTTGATTCTAGGGTTCTCACAGAAATAAGATTCTTCATCAAACTTGATACATATCTAACGTCCGTCAATTTTTTGATTGATCCATCTTGATTCCTCAAGCGGATTGAACCAATCCCATGTGTGGTAAAAGGGACATCATTTGCTGTGTAGACGACTCCACCTTCTAGTTCTTTAAAATCAAAGAACCAATCCCTATTGGGACGCATATGATGGCTACACCCAGAATCTAGTAGCCATATTCTCGAAGAACTAGTTGATGGCGTAGCAGCAAGCGAAAGATCTGAACTTCCATCTTCGTACTCAGCCACATTTGAGATGGTCTTTCCTTTATCAGGTTTGCCTTTATTTTTTAGCTTTGGACAGTCTTTCTTCCAGTGCCCCTTTTCCCGACAAAAGGCACATTCATCTTTGTTTGGTCTGGACCTTGACTTGGATCTCTCTTTCTTTCTACTATTCTGGCTTTGTGAACGGCCTCGAACTACTAGAGCCTCGTTGGCTCCACTTGTGCTTTCAAGCTTGTCCTTCTTCCTCAATTCATAGCTGTACAAAGCAGCACAAACCTCGCCAAGAGACACTTTATCCTTTCCATGGAGCAGAGTAGTTTCAAGAAACTCAAACTCCTCAGGAAGGGATCCCAACAACATCAAAGTCAGGTCTTCATCTTTAAAAGTCTCATCCAGATTACCTAGATCAGTAACCAACCTATTAAAGTTGGTGATATGATCATTCATAGTGGTACCCGAGACATAAGTGAAGCGAAATAGTCTCTTCTTCATATGGAGTTTGTTCTGAGAGCTTTTCTTCAAAAACTTTTCCTCCAGTGCCTTCCACAACTTGTTTGCAGAAATTTCCTTACAGAATGCATACTTCTGCTCTCTTGAAAGACATGATCGAATTGTACCACATGCTAACCGATTGATGGTCCCCCATTCTTTCTTCTCAATATCTTCTGGTTTCTCTTCTTCAATGGCAATGTCTAGACCTTGCTAAAAGAAAGCATCTAGAACCTCACTTTGCCACATACCAAAATGACCAGTGCCGTCGAAAATCTCCACTGCAAATCTGGCATTTTTCACAGTAATTCTTGCCAAAATAGACGAGTTTGATGTGGATGCTTTTGCACTGTCTACCATCTCTGCCATAAATGCTATTCAATAGTTGCCGATGTGGAATGCCAATAGCCCAAGGAAAACTTTTCTGATGTGGGAGATCAGACTAAGCTGCAACCACAGAGCATACTAAGAATAACCTTGTCTCTGATACCAATTGTTGTGAAACTTGAGATTGTTCCACCTAACTTTACCACAGTTTACTATTGTACAGGTAAATAGAGAGTGAATAATTGTGCAAAATTACACCAGGTAAATTCCCAGGGAAGTGGGAGGTCACAACGGACCGCTTAAATCCCTCTTTCCTAGACAAAATTTTCCTTAGACATGTAATTAACACAATATATTACTACAACTATACCCGACAAAAGTTAACTACTGAATAGATGAAAGGAAGAACACTAGAATTTAACGAGGTTCGGCTAATTGTGCCTACGTCCTCGGACACTATCAATCAATATTTTTCTATTATAGAAATATTACAAAATGAGAGAGAGAGAGAGAGAGAGAGAGAGAGAGAGAGAGAGAGAGAAGAGAGAAGAGAGAATGTGCCTAAGAGAGAAGTAGGCAAATTTGGGGATGAGATTACAAATGGAGGTGATGGGTTTATATAAGTTAGGAAATACCACTATTACAACCACTAATCACCTACCTTAGAAAAAATAGCCCACCATTGAAGACTTCAATGGCAATGGTAGGCTTCGAGAATAAGCCATAATTCAACACTCAACACCGTCCACAGCAAAGGCAAAGAGAAACAAAGAAAGAAGTCCCCTTGCCTCAAACCCCGTAAGGCTTGAAACCACTGCCTAGGTTGGCCATTTGCAATAACTAACAATCACCCATGAAAAGGCAACCTTCAATCCACTTCCTCCAAACCCCACAAAACCCTTTTTATCCAACACATGTTAATGGTTGTCTCAGTCATTTAGTATCTTTAGTGTTTTAGTGTTATGTTAATAAGTGAGGGTTAGTAAGGGTATTATGGTCGTTAGAATATATTTGATATTTATTTAAAATAAAAGGAGAGACCTATCGTTGTGTTAGGTCTTTCATTTTACCAAAAATCTCAACATGGTATCAAAGCAAGATCCAACATAAACCCTACCACCAAAACAAACTTAGCCATCACCAGAAAACATCCTCTTGTTGCCGGCCTTCTCAAAACAACCACAACCCTTCAATATTCACAAAACTAACCACATAACAAAAAATAGAACTCTCCAAACTATAACCCTTTAAAATCCCATCATCGGAAACCATCCCATGCGCCCCCATGCGCTGGCCAACTTTCAGCAGTCCCAAACCCACGTGCCGGCGAGTGAGATAGTTCCCATGCACCTTTTTCTGATTTTTTCCTCCAATATGTTCTGATTCCTTCCATAGACCATAATATCAAGCTTTTGGACGTGTTTTGTTCAAAGATCCAATCTTTTTTTACCATGCCCTCGTGGCAATGCGTTAGTTGCTGTTTGGTGTTAGTAAAGGCCATTGGTGAGTCTCTTGGAGCAATGGCGGCAGTGTTCATAAGTTGATTTTGTGATGCTGCGACAATCTTATGTTAGTTGGCCAGTGACCTGTGCATGGTTATTTCGGTGCTTCACCTTGTTCGTGGTTGTTCCAGTTGGTTTGATTGTTCCACTTGTTTGACAGTGGTCTAGTTTGCCAATCACTTGTGCATGATTATTTCAGCGGTTCACCTGGTTCATGGTCGTTCCAGTTGGTTTGATTGTTTCTCTTGTTTGACAGTGGTCTAGCTTGTCAGTGTCGGGATGGAGTTTATGAATTCTAAAAACATCTTTACTTAATCACTCCATAGATCACAACCGAAATATTGGATGGAAAGAATTATGTTTAGTGGTCAGCTGTTAGGATTTATTTAATAGGATTAAGAAAATCTGATCAATAGTTCCAATCTAGTTCTTAGTGTGGATTCAAGAAGATGCTTCGATTGTTTCCTTGTGGAAAACCCCAAATTGCACAAATGTGCATTTATCTGGATGTATGCAAGAAGATTTGGGATTTTGCCAAGCTTTTGTACTCTAGTAACATTACATGCATATATGATTTATCCTTGGAGTACTTTTAGTTACAACAAGGGAATAGGAGTATTAAAGAGTAGCATGGAGAGATGAAGTGTATTCATGAGGAGCTTAACATCATGCAACCTATAATTACCGATGTCTATAAGATGCAAAAGTAGAGGGAGTAGATAGCAGTTCTTCAGATTCTAGCAAGTTTGAAGCCGAGTTTGAGGCGGTTTGGTCCCAAATACTTGGTAGTGCACAGGGTTTCCATCATTTTCCAATGTTTATTCTTGCTTCATTCGTGTTTCCTCCGGCATATATTCTCCTATTATAACATAAACTCTTAGCTAGAGGACAGCCTTTGCCTTGCGGGGTGAATCTAGTTTTCAACCAAGCAACCATAGAAATTATCGAGGTGGTTCGAGTGGCTGTGGTGGAATTGATAGATGACATAGAGGCACTCCTCGCAAGTGCACTTAGTATGGACGATGTTGTCATACTACTAAGTTGTGTTGGGATCTCCATGGTAAATCTTCACATGTTGCCAATGCAGCCACAAGTGGACCAAGATACTATATCTATGTTAAAGGAATAGTATTCCAAGTTTCAAGCTTCTCTTCCCATTGCATCCCTTGCCCAAACAGGTAACCCCAGAGCTTGCCTATCATTCAGTACTTCATGTCCTAGTCTTTGGATTATAGATTCCGCTGCCACTAATCATAACACAGGTTTACCTAATTACTTCTCTACTCACTAGTATCCTGAAAATTTACTTCATGTAATTCTTGCTTATAGATCTATCGCTGTCATCAAAGGAATTGGGACTATAAATCCCACTTCCTCCTATTCTCTTTTTTTGATTTTTTATATTCCCAAGTTTCCTTTCAATCTTATGTCAGTTAGCAAGATTACCAAATCCATGAATTGTTTAGTAACATTCCTCCTTGATTTTGTGGTCATTCGGGATTTGGAAGGCAAGAAGGAAGATTGGCGAAGGGTGTGAAGCTAGTGGACTTTATCGCTTTGAGCCACTCTCCCCTTCTACCGCCTGTACTGCTGCTACCACACCTCTCCAAACTCATTTTCTCCATAGCCATCCTTCATTGGAAAAGCTAAAGCGTCTTATTCCTAATTTGAGTTCTATGTCTAGTCTTGATCGTTAGTCATGTCAGTTGGGAAAGCATCATTGTGTCCCTTTTGCTTTGCGAGTTAATAAATATTCACCAAGCCCTTTCATGTTATTTCATTCTTATGTTGGGGTTCTAGTCAAGTTGCATTTAAGTTGTGTTTCTGATACTTTATACCCTTTGTATATGATTATTTAAGGATGACTTGGCTCTATTTAATACAATATCATTCTGAGTTACTTGTTATATTTTGTGCCTTTTGTTCTAAAATAAAGACTCAATTTGGTTTGCCAATTTGAATAGTTTGGAAAGATAATGATAAAAGAGTATTTCAATACTCAATGCACTACTTAAATGACTAGTTTGGTATTCATCAATCATCCAGTGCCCACTGTCCTCAACAAAATGGGGTTTCAAAGAGGAAAAAGAGATATCCTTGAAACCACTTGCACCATACTTTATCATATGCATGTACTTCTAATGTTTTGGAGTGATGCTTTACTTACTGTCTGCTATCTTACCAAGAAGATGTCAACCTCTATTCTTAGTTGGTAAAATTCCTAACACCATTCTCTTTCCTAATTCATATCTATTCTCCCTACCTCCTCGTATATTCAGGTGTGTGACTATTTGCTATCTTACCAAGAAGATGAGAAGATGTCAACTTCTATTCTTAGTTGGTAAAATTCCCAACACCATTCTATTTCATAATTCACCTCTATTCTCCCTACCTCCTTGTATATTCAAGTGTGTGTCCTCTACTAATCAACTAACCCATAGGGTGGATAAGTTGAATCCTTGTGCTACAAAATGTGTCATTATGGGCTACTCGTGCACTAAAAATGGATATTGTTCTCCTTCCTATTGCACCTCAATTCTCCCTAGCTCCTCATATATTCAGGTGTGTGTCCTTTGTTAATCAACTAACTCATGGGGTGGATAGGTTGGATCCTCGTGCCATAAAATGTGTAATTATGGGCTACTCGTGCGCTAAAAAGGGATATCGTTGTTATAGTCCTACTCTACACCACTTTTTTGTTTCTACCAATGTTACCTTATTTTAGTCTACACCATTCTACCCTCAATCCCAGAGTGTTTCTGATCTTAATGAGTCTCTTCCTTTGTCTAATCTTCCAGATTCTAGTTTGTTGCTGTTCTCACGCAATTATCCACTTGTGTCTCCATGCAGCTTGAGTCCTTATCATCGTCTCGATCGTCTTAATTTGCAGGTGTATTCACGATGGAAACTCCAAGGAATATAATCCCCTCTAGCTTCTACCGCTGCGCCTTTGGTTTCCTCATCTGATGATCATATTTCCCATAACGTTGATCTTCCCATTACTACCCAGAAAGGTAAATGCACATGTACACAACATCTCATCTCCAACTTTGTTTCCTATGACTTCTTATCACCCTACTATTATTTTGTTACTACTCTATCCTCTGTTGTCCTTCCTAAATCTATTTATGAAGCCTTAGCCCACTCTAGACGGAGGAATCAATGGTTGAAGAGAAAAATGCTTTACAGGGCAATGATACTTGGGAATTGGTATCTCTTCCTCCTGACAAACCTATGGCTGGTTGTCACTAGGTATACTATGAAAGTCAAACATAATGGTCCCATGGCTCATCTAAAGGCATGTCCTGCTACTAAGGGGTATACTTAGGTGTATGGTTTAGATTGCTCCGACACCTTTTCCCCGATTGCCAAACTTACATCAATACGTTTGTTCATCTCCTTAGCCACCACATGTCACTAGCCTCTGCATCAGTTAGATGTGAAGAATGTCGTCTTACAAGGTGATCTAAAGGAGAAGGTCTATATGGAGCAACCACTTGGGTTTGCTACTCTAGGGGAATCAGGCTTAGTGTGTCTACTCAAGAAAGCATCATATAGTTTAAAACAGTCTCCCAGAGCATGGTTTGGTTTGGTTTAGTGATATAATACGTGAGATTGGCCTTCGATGGTGTTCAATGGATCACTCTATGTTTTTTCGTCATACTTCATTGGGTAGGATCCTTCTTAATGTGTATGTGGAAGACATTGTAATTATAGGTGATGATGATCAAGGTATTCAGAGCCTAAAACATTTTCTATAGACTAAGTTTCAAACTAAAGATCTGGGACCATTGAAATACTTCTTAGGTACAAAAGTATCTAGGTCTTGTATGGGAACTATTTTGTCACAAGGGAAGTACATTCTCGACATTTTGGATCTGACTCGTACACCCATGGATCCTAATAGCAATTAGTGTCAGATATGGCTGATTTGTTGCCTAACCAAGGACAATATCGATGATTTGTTGGAAAGTTAACTTATCTCACAATCACTTAGTTGGGAAATATCTTTCATAAGAAGTATCGTGAGTCAATTTATAGATTCTCCAAGGACAAGTCATTGGGATGCGGTAACTCGCATCTTAAGAAATCTCAAAGGTGCACCTAGGAGTGATCTCTTATATCAAGATTAGGGTCACACTTATATTCAGGGATATACTAATGTAGTTTGGTCGAAATCACCTTTAGATGGAAGATCCACAACCGCGTACTATATCTTTGTTGGTGGCAACTTGGTTTTCCTAGAAAAGTAAGAATCAAACTATGGAGACTAGATCAAATGTCGAGTTAGAGTATAGGGTAATGGCTCACAGTACATGCGAGCTTATTTAGTGGAAAAACATGTTGGAAGTTGATGTGTGATAATTAAGCTACTTTTCATATTGCCTCCAACTCGATCTTCCATAAGAAAATAAAACACATTGAAGTTGATTGTCACTTTATTCGAGACAAGCTTGTGCAAAAGCTCATTTCCACTACTTATATGAAATCCAATATGCAACTTGCCGATTTGTTTACCAAAGTTTTGTTCAAGGGGAGGGAGTGCTCATGTTAAATTTATTTGTAACAAGCCAAAAGCATATGACATCTATGCTCCAGCTTGAGGGGGAGTGTTAATGGTTATTTTAGTCATTTAATATCATTAGTGTGTTAGTGTCATGTTAATAAGTGAGAGTTAGTACAAGTATTATGATCATTAGAATGTATTTGATATGTAGTATAAATAGAGGGAGAGACCTATCGTTGTGTTAGGTATTTCATTTTACCAAAAATCTAAACAACATGATCCAAGAAATTCCAGCTAACCCTGTCATAGGCCTTCTAAAACTCTAACTTGAGCAAGACTCCCCTCCTTCCCCTCCTCCTGACGCCCGTCACCACTTCATAAGCAACTACAGCAGCATTTACAATCTGTCTATCCTCATCGAAGGCAGAATGTGCTAGAGAAAATGTACTCCCAACACCTCTCAAAGCCTCTTAAATAAAATCTTGGCAAGGATTTGATCGGTCAAGTCTCTTACCCTCTTTGAACACTCTTCCTTAGGGACAAGGGCAATAAAAGTGGAGGTCACGTTTTTTCCCACTACCTCATATATGTTTATGTGAAGCTCATGAAAGAAGTTCATTTAGTCCTCCTGAAATTACCTCCCATCTATGTATTTCAAAAACTGCCCCCATGAACTCCTCAAATGTCAAAAGGCCTTTCTAGCCATCTAGCAAGGTTTTCAACAATAGGGCTTTAGTTCCTTCAGTCATTAGCCTATTCATGCAACTCTCAGTGCATGATCTCTTGTAGAAATCCATAATCACCTTCCCAATTTGTTTAGTCCCGAAACAATACTTCTGACATCAACTTCCAATTCCTTAATCAGGTTCTTCCTCCTCCCATTATCCAGCTTGTGAAATATTTTGGTATTGCAATCCCTTCTTTCACCCAATTCATCCTAGATTTCTATCTCCACTTTATAGCTTCCAAAAAGGGATCACATTCAAATTGTTACAAAGTTCATCCCTTCTAACCCTATCCTCATTCCCATGGTCTTAAATTTCCATGAAGTTATCAAAATTTGCATTTTAACCATAGAATAAAATTTACTTGGAATTCAAATGTGTGACTTGCAAAGTGAAATTTCTCTCTTAATTTATCTTTTTTTTTTTTTAATTAAAACCAAATATACTACAAGGGCTTATGAAATTATACAAATTAGAAACAGCATTTTATTTAATCATTTATGCCTACATTATCTTTATTTATGCAATAAATAATATTCTCAGATGATATCAAAGGTCCTCAAGCAGCTGGCATCCTCGTACCCCCACAATGTCTCCCTGGCAAGCAAGAAGTTCTAAAGGCCACCAAAATGTTGGGCTTTCTCAGTTGAATTCCACTGATGGTCATTGAACCACCAAGTAAATCCCATTGGGATCACTAAACTTCAATTTATTATGATGGAACCACTAAACTTGACATTGCATTCCAATACACATTTTCCGTCCATAGACAGCTCCAAAACCCACTGCCATGTCTCATCTACGCCTCTCACCAGTATTGCAGCAGCAGCCCAAATCTTCATCTCTGCTCTCACGCTCATCTTGGTGCCGCTAGGGTGATAGTGTGAACCCAAAGACAAACGAGGAGGCGCAAGGGCTGGGGAGGTTATGTACTGAGGAGTAGAACCAGCAGCTTTAGGAGGCAGCCAAGGAGGATACATCCCCAGCGGGAAGCTACCATGAATTGTGGAGAAATAGAGGGGTAGGATGAGAACCTGCCACCACGACCACTGTCATTCAAGCACCAAGAGCCACTAGATTAGGTTGCATATATTCAACTCGCACTCCACACACCAAGTACCCAGCATTGTCACAGGCAAGTTATTCCCTTCCCCTTCTTTTTCCCTTAATCTTGCATTTCTCAGTTCTTGAAGCTTCTCTGAGCAGGTACAAACATGTCCAACAAGCTCACCTCCTAGAATGAGCCATGCGCATGAGGCACATCACATCACCAAAACAAAGTCTCTCAAATCTTCCTTTAAGGCTTCAACCTCACCATCAATTTCGAACCCTGGACACCATAGACACGGTGGCAGTGGTGAAGCTGTGGGTAACATTGTAACTTGCACAACATGAATTGTCAATGTTGTTTCAATTGAATGATCAAAATATCTCCCTTAGTTCAGCAATTTTCTAGTCATCAAGTCATGGGTGAAATCCAAGTGGTTGCTACATGCAAATCAAGGTAATCCAGGCTCACCCCGGAGTGCCAATACCCCTCATGGAAACAGAGAGAGAGGCTCTAAAAGAAAATAAGGGGAAGAAAGAGGAGTTGGGAAGTCAAGTCTCCCTAGTGGACCCAACTACTACCACACATGCGAAAATATCCTTCCAAGTTGGCATCATTAACTCTGGTCAATTGGACAGAATGACACTAACCCAAATTAAGAAGTTCAGCTACTGCAATAGGATTTAGTCAAAAAAACATGTGACCACGCAGTTGAGTTAACCTTGGGTCTGAAACAAGACTCCTCAAGAGGAGAGGGGGGGGGGGGGGGAGGAAAGTATATTATTATAACTTATGTCACAACACAACACCCACATATTTTTATATTATCTATGGGAAGTACAATTATGCCCTTATGCTAGAATATCCCTCACTCCAACAAGCATGAAGAAATAAATTTAAAAAAAAAAAACAATTGAGGACAAAATAATCCATTTATCTTGAGGTCAACTATTTTTTGACATCTTTCATAACATTCAACTCATGGAAAAGTAGTAAGTGATCACATCTCCCAAGGAACATCCCAATGCTTAGAAGTTAGAACTAATGACTTTCATGCTGGAAAATGGGTCCCAACCTTGGTAGGAAGGGATATGGGATGGGAAATGGACAACCTCCTATTGTGTAGTCGGCCCAAATGAGCCTCTAATAATAAAAGATTAAATTTAAAAAAAAAAAAAAAGAACTCATAGAAAAGTACCAAGTGATCACGAGTACATACTTCCAAGAATGTCAGTGAGATTTTTCTAACCTCACGAGAGATTCTTGTAATATTCTTAAAACTTGAATGGTCAGTGTAATTTCCAAAATTAAAATACATAAAAGCAAGCATCTAAATTCTAAACGCAAAGGATACCTGCTTATCTTCACTTCTTCATTTTTTTACTCGGCTGGGTTAGAAGGGATTCCTATCTCCAATGTATAGTGGAAGTTAGTCAGTGGACAATTACAGAAAGAGGGAAGGAGAGACAGAAATTTTAAACCACCATAATAAATTAGATGTTAGATTACCACTTTACCTAAAAGTTAAGGATCAACAATGTATATCAAGCCTTCACACACACACACACACCCCGACCCCACCCCACCCCCCCCCCCACAGCATCTGCAGCCCGATTGCGCATGTAGAGACAAGCAAACAATAAATAACACCCATTAAATGGTTTGCACACCCTAAAAATTAGAATCTAACAAACATAGATCAAGCCTTTGCAATCAAAACATCATTAATATGATACAACATCAAACCAACCAATAAAAAAATCAACAATACTATTAACACATATTTTGTCCATAGATAGACAGAAAGAGGAATCTGAAATGTCTTAGAAGAGAGATCATTTTCAGCCAATTTGGTTGTAAAGAAGTAGAGAGAAGAGAAAAGAAACTTATAGGAGAGACAAAAAGAGAAGAAAATCCCCACACCAAGTCACATTTAGTAAGGCGAAGAATAAAGAAAATGGGAAAAGAAGAAACAGGCAATTGTCATTTACAAGAATGTCCCCCATATGGCCTCTTTTAAAGCTCACTTAGGGGTGGTTCTGTCTTTTCACATAGTTTCTCTCCATTTCTCTCTGAATTGGGGGGATAAACAAAGTGGCTCCTTTTTCAACTTTTTTTCCTCACTACTTCTCTCTACTTTTTTTCTCTCTCTCTCCACCTTATGCCAACCAATCAAGAGAAGTGGACAGGACCTCACTTCTTTTCTTTTCTCTTCCTGCCACTTTTTTCTTTTCTACAACCCAATGTTTTAAAAGACTCAATCAAGGCTCACCTCAAGACAAGGCATTAAAATGCTTCAAGGTTCAATCCAAAACACTAAATCCCAAAGAGGCAAACACATTACACACTGAGGCTTATGCATTTGTACAAAAGGCATGCCTTTTGCGCCTTTCTCTTTCACATTTTGAATGTATGTCTCAAGTTAGAATTGGCCAAAAATATTTAACTGCATGTAAGTAATGTTATAATGCGAGTTAATCTCTAAAACTCGTAAACCTCAATCTTTCCAAAATAATTGAGAGTTGCATCTTAGATCTTGAAAATATTTTGAACTTTACAATGACATATATCTTTTAACATAGTTTATTTACTTTCTGATAGGAAAAAAAAAAGCTTCTTCATTAACAAGAGAGAGAAGAATTACAGGAGGTGGAGGATGAGAGATCCTCCATAAAAAAAAAATAGCAAAGAAATAAAAACAAACAAGATTACAATAAAGCTCCCCTCCAATTCCTATGAGGATCTGACAAGAGTAATCCTCTAAACCAAAAGAACGAGCCCAGAAAGACGCAAGGAAAACCACTCTATCCCACAGCAGAAAAAAGTGGGGTTTCTTTGCCATTAAAAATCCTTGCATTCCATTCTGTCCAAAGAGTCCGAATATAGCAAATATTGCGCGTCTCCAAAGAACCATCCCTTCCTTTCTTCTCCCAAAGCCTCTATAATGCACTTTTAAAAAGGCTTCAACTGTCTGTGGGAAGACCGCATCCTCACCAAAGACTGAAAACAACATAAGCCAGAGCCCCTTAGCCATCCAGCAATGAAAGAACAAAGGATCGATTGTTTCATTAGAGTCATGACACAAAAGGCAATATCTGGACTTGCTAACTTTGCAACACCTCTTCATCTGCAGCAAATCATTGATATTATTTGATAAAGGACCAAAGTCCACATATAAGCTCTCATTTTGGAAAGAACCTTTTCCAGCCAGTTAAAACTATTTGAAGGAAAAGTGCAAGGACTCAAGGATTTCATAAGTTGGGAGAAAAAAGATTTAGTGGAAAAAGAACCAGAAGAATCCCCTACCCAACTCATCAAGTTGTCTCTCACCGTGGGTTAAAAAATTCCAGTTACATCATCAACCTCCGTCTCTCTTCAAAATTCCTGGAAAAGTGAAAATCCTAAGAGAGAAAAATCAATTTCCAACGACTTACAAGAGAAGCTCAGTCACTTCCTCTAGTATCCCACACATTCAGATGCAGACCATATTTACTTCTAATTACCATACACCAAAGGGAGTCGACCTCCAAGGGAAACCTCCAAAGCCATTTTCCAACTAGCAAGATGTTTTTAGATGCCACATTGCCAAGACCCAAATCCCGTTCTGATTTTGGACTTCTAATCCTATGCCAGCTTAACTAAATGATCTCTCTTGCCTTCACCAACTCCATAAAACATTCCCCATAATCCTCTCCGATGACTCTACAAACCCAGCTGGAATTTTGAAAAGGGAAAGAACATATAGGAACAGCATTAATAAGAATAATGCAACCTCCTAAAGATAAAAAAGCCCTCTTCCATCCCCCAATCAACTCCCCACTCTCTCCACCACAGGGTGACAGGGTCCCAAACGCAGTATAGTTAGGATTGCTGCCAAGTGAACAACCCAAATAAGCCAAAGACCACTCCAAAACGGTGCAACCCACTAGGTCAGCCAAGCCATCTGGCTCAGTCAAACCTAAAATGGTATCTGCTAGACATGTTAATTTTAAGGCCCAAAATATTCTCAGAGATTTCTAGTGGGCTATATTTTTATACTTTATTTGTAATTTTCTTAATTTTTTTCTGTATATTTACATATGTTTATCTAGAAATAAATTTTCAGAAGGCTTATGCCTCACCTCTCAAGGTTAAAATGCCTCACCTTATGCATTTGTCTTTTAAAACATACCAAAAACCAAATGGACTGTTCATTTTCGGGGAAAACAATGCAATTATTGTTGCAATATATATTGCTTTCTTCAATGCTTCTTTCCCGTCACTGACATAGACTGAACTGAATCGAGTTGCCATGCTCCAGCACTCACACCAGCAATTGACATGAAAAAGAGAGTTTAGAGAAAGAGTTCTCATCAGTCTCTGGTGAAATACAAAAACACCAGAAAAAGAGGGAAGCATCGGGTGAATGATGAAAGCAAGAGAAAATAAAAGAGGCCAGCACAAGAAAATGACAAAGTGCAGTGCCACCTGTGCCAACATCACATCTTTAGATATATGACCAGTGAAAACAGCACATGCCTTGCGCTTGCAACATATATTTTGTGTGCGTGCGTGTGTGTTTGTTTTGCTAAGTACAAGCACTAGCAAAGGCGACAAACCACAACCAAGCACAACTTCTCAACATCAGAGAAGCTCAATGAACAGGTGAGGAGGAGGGGAGCCAGATGGCAGAGAGCTGAAGAAACCAAGGGAAGCAGCCCAATGTGCCCATCCATCAGGTACAGATTTGATGTTCCTTGGGGACGCAAGAGACTTTCCAGGAAGAGAAGGTGAAGGAGCTGATAATACAGCAATAACACCAGCAATAAAAAGAAAAAAGAAAAAAAAAAACAGAAAAATAGAAAAGAATAACAGCAGGAAAAAAAAATTCAAAAAATAACACCAAAATTTAGTGAAAACAGCAGCAATAGGAAAAGGGGGGAAAAAAAAAGCACCTATGTAAACAAAAAGCAGCAAATTTCTTCAAAAAAGGCAGCAAAAAACTATCAAAACCATAGGCCATCATATTTAAGGAAAAAAAAAACAGCCCAAAACAACTGCAAAATGGCAAGGAAATCAAGATTGTCCATTGCAGAAAAGCAGATTTGAACATTGTATATTCAAACAATGACTTTCCATAATATAAATCATCTCATTCAACAACTCACAACAGCTGAATAAAGAAGCAAATTCGTATGCCATTCATATACTTTCAAATAGTAAAAAGTTAACTGATTTGTCTATAGAAATACGAACTAATAAAAGCAAACACAAATGCACAATATATTAGGTGCAAAAGATACACCTAAGACACAAAACAGCCTTGCAGTAGGAATCAAATAGAGAAGTAGAATGAGCTCAAAAACACTAAAGCAAAAGAATTTGGAGTGTTCTGCTGCTAAAATTAGGCAAAATTAAATAGATTATTCATCCAGAAAGTTTAACAGAAAATAGACGAACTACAAAGCCTTACTCCACAAAAATTAACAACAGGCCAAAGGCTGAAATATAATTTTACTTGACTATTTTTCAACAGTGGTGCCAGCAACAACTCCAAATTTCGTATTTACTTTTTGTTACTTGCTTTCTTATTATAATGGGAGGATATCACAACTCCAAATTTCGTATTTACTTTTTGTTACTTGCTTTCTTATTATAATGGGAGGATATCTTGTTCTCACTACTTTTTCCTTTCTTCCTTTTCCATTTTCTTGATCGTAATCCTTCTTTCATTCTTTAATACAATTCTTTGTTTATTCAAAACACAAACACAAACACACACACAACTCTACATTTTGAACATATTGACAACCTAAAGAACGAAAACAGATTGACTAACGTAAGAAATCATCATTCTTCATGATTGAAATTTAAGAGCTCAAATCCTTTACTTTGGGGTTTGAAAGCCTAATTAAGTTGAAAAAGATCCAAAACCGAATGTCGTCCAAGCATGTCTAGTAATGAGGAAAATTGCACATAAACAAAGAACAAAAAAATAATAGAATAATGGTAATCACTTACAAAGTCCAGCATTCTGCTGCTGCTACCAAGGTTCTAAATATGTTGCCCCAAGCTATACTTCTTGGAGGTGGGGTTTTGGCCTATATTCAGTTAAAATTTAGTTCAATTTACATCCCAGATAATTTAATTCATCGAGCACTCTACTGCTGCTACCAAGGTTCTAAATATGTTGCCCCAAGTTATCCCTCTTGAAAGTGGGGTTTTGGCCTATGCCTATGCAGTTAAATTTTAGTTCAATTCACATCCCGGATAATTGTCACTGGTATTTATATACAGAAAAAGTATAAAGCAATGTGTTTTAGTTCTAGTGTAGAGCCAGACCTTCAGGCAAATATGGAAATTAAAAACCTTTATTTTGAAAGTGAGATCCATGAAACAAAAAAAAAAAATTTAAAGAGGAAAAAAAATAATAGTAAAACCTGTCAAATCACTATTATATGAATCCTTATTGATTACCTGCTACGGCGTTTCCTATGAGCGAAGTGTTGCACTTATACCACCTGGGTGTAGCAAAAGTGGGTGAGGTGGGCTAGGTTGTCGCCTCGAAGCAACATGCTATGTCGGCACCTAGGTACAGTGTCAAATATGAGAGGGTTTCCTTATCATTATGGACATGAGCAGGTAAAGAAGTTAGTTCAGGAGACTACGATTAAATTAACAACTTGGAATATAGTATACTTATAGGTAAATGCATGCAAATTGTGGACACAATGATTAGAAGAAAAATTAATTTAACCTACCTTTAAGAAATTAAGTGGGTGGATAAGAAAGCTAAAGAAATTGAAAAATCAGGATTTAACCTTTGGTACACTAGAAAAGGAAAACATAAAAATGGGGTAGGAATTATTATACATAAAAACTAGCGTTGTAAATGTCAAAATAGTAAGGGATAGAATTATAAAAATCAAGATGGTCTTAGGCCAAGAGATAATAAATGTCATTAGTGGTTATGCTCCTCAAGTAGGCTTAGCAAAAAACCTTAACAAACAATTTTGGGAATATGTGGATAATATTATACAAGCCATATCAAGAACTAAGAATATATTCATAGGAGCATATTAGAATGGACTCGTTGGAGGGATAATGAAGATTATAAGAGGATACATGGAGGATATGAATATGAAGACAAAAATAAGTCTGAGAAGATAACCTTAGACTTCGTCATGTCATATGATTTTATTACAATGAATACTTGCTTTAAGAAGAGAGAAGAGCACATATTAACCTTCAAAAATGGACAAAATAAAACTTAAATAAATTTTTTTTTCTTAACTAATTGGGTAGATCATTTAACTCTGCCTGTGATGCACTTAATGTCCTAATTTTTTTACACACAGTCCCAAGCCCGGGTTAAGGAGAAGGGTTGCGTTAGGTAGCTGACAGCCAGCATAAAATTTGTCAGATCACTATGATATGAATCCTTACCGAATATTTGCTAGGGCGTCCCCTACGAGCGACGCATTGCACTTGAACCACCCAGGTGTAGCGAAAAGTGGGCGAGGGTGGGCTAGGTCGTCGCCCCGAAGCGACGCGCCGTGTCGGCGCCCGGGTATGGTGTCAAATATGTGAGGGTTTCTGCATCATTCTGGACGTGGGCAGGTAAAGATGTTAGTTTAGGAAACTAGGATTAGATTAGCAACTTAGAATATAGGGACACTTATGGGTAAAAGCATGGAAATTGTGGATACAATGATTAGAAGAAGAATTAATATAATTTGCCTTCAAGAAACTAAGTGGGTAGGGAAGAAAGCTAGAGAAATCGATAAATCAGAATTTAAACTTTGGTACACTGGAAAAGAAAAACATAAAAATGGAGTAAGCATTATTATAGACAAAAACTTAAAAGATAGCGTTGTGGATGTAACTAGAGTAAGGGATAGAATTATAAAAATTAAGATGGTATTAGGACAAGAGATAATAAATATCATTAGTGCTTATGCTCCTCAAGTTGGCTTAGCAGAAAATCTTAAGAGACAATTTTGGGAAGATATGGATAGTATTATACAAGGCATACCAAGGACTGAGAAAATATTTATAGGAGGAGATCTAAATGGACACGTTGGAAGAGATAATAAAAATTATGAGAGGATACATAAAGGATATGGATATGGAGACAAAAATGAGTCTGGGGAGATGATCTTAGACTTTGCTATGTCATATGATTTTAGTATAATGAGTACTTGCTTTAAGAAGAGAGAATAAAACTTAATAACCTTTAAAAGTGGACAAAATAGAAGTCAAATATATTTTTTTTTAACTAGGAGGGTAGATCATTTATCATGCAAGGATTGTAAAGTTATTCCGGGTGAAAGCCTAACCACACAACATAGAGTTTTAGTGTTAGATATATGCATTAAAAAATGGAAGAAAAAGGATAAAATAAACCAGTGTAGGAGAACTAGATGGTGGAACCTAAAAGGAGAAAATATTAAAAAATTTAAAGATAAAATGATCAAAGATAGGGATTGGACCTCAGAGGATGGGATAGATACTAATACTCTTTAGAATAGATTAGCTAGCTCTATTTAAAAGATAGCAAAAGAGATTTTAGGTGAATCAAGGGGAAAATTCTCGAATAGCAAAGAAAGTTGGTGGTGAGATAAAGATGTACAAAAAATCATAAAGACAAAAAAAATTTGGTATAAAACGTGGCAAAAATGTAGAAATAGAGATAACTTTGAAAAATATAAGGAGGCAAGAAAAGATGCAAAAAGGGTCGTTAGTGAAGCTAAATATAGATCATTTAATAGTTTGTATGATAGATTAGGTACAAAAGAAGGGGAAAGAGATATATTTAAACTTGCTAAAGCTAGAGAAAGGAAGAGCAAAGACTTAGGAAATGTAAAATCTATAAAAAGTGAGGATGATATTGTCTTAGTTAAGGACGAAGATATTAAGAAACATGACGAAGTTACTTTAGTAAGTTATTTAACGAAAACCAAATAGAAGACTTAAACTTAGAATTGTCAAATGAGGAAAAGACTAAAAATATAAGATTTATTCGCAAAATTAGAGTTAACGAAGTTAAATTTGCACTAAAAAAGATGAAAAACGGGAAAGCTATGGGACCAGATAACATCCCAATTGAAGTTTGGAAATGCTTGGGTGAAAACGGAATTATATGGTTAACTAGTTTATTTAATACAATTGTAAAAACTAAGAAAATGCCAGATGAATAGAGGAAAAGCACTTTAATGCCTATATACAAAAATAAAGGAGATATTCAAAATTGTAATAACTATCGTGGAATTAAACTTATGAGTCATACGATGAAACTATGGGAAAGAGTAGTTGAACAAAGATTAAGGTTAGAAACGAAGATCTCAGAAAATCAATTTGGTTTCATACCTGGGAGATCTACCATGGAAGCTATTTATCTTTTAAGAAGATTAATGGAAAAGTTTAGGGAAAAGAAGAGGGACTTGCATATGATATTTATTGACCTTGAGAAAGCATATGATAGGATATCTAGGGAAGTTCTATGGTAGGTTTTAGAAAAAAATGGAGTATGTTGTAGGTGTACTGATGTCATTAAGGATATGTACGATGGAGTAATGACTAGTGTAAGGACTATAAATGAAGAAACTAGAGAATTTCCAATTACCATAGGTGTACATCAAGGATCTGCTTTGAGTCCTTATCTTTTTGCTTTAGTGATGGACCAATTGACTAAAGAGTATTCAAAAGGAGGTTCCTTGGTGTATGTTATTTGCAGATGATATTGTATTAATTGACGAAACTAGGGATGAAGTAAAGGCTGAGTTAAAATTATGGAGAGAAGCTTTGGAATCCAGAGGCTTTAAGATAAGTAGAAATAAAACAGAATATATGAAATGTAATTTTAGTAATGATAGGAGGAATATTAGAGACAAAGTTAAACTTGATGATGAAGAAATAAATAGCACTTGCAGATTTCGATACCTTGGATCTATTATGCAAGCTGAAGGAGAAATTGAAGATGATGTAATGCATAGAGTTAAAGCAGATTGGGTAAAATGGAGAAGTACTTCAAGTGTGCTATGTGATCGTAGAATACCCTTAAAATTGAAAGGGAAATTTATAGGACAGCTATAAGACCAGCTATGTTATATGGATCGGAATGTTGGGCGACGAAAAAACATAATATTCAAAAAGTAAAAGTTGCCGAGATGAGGATACTTAGATGGATGAGTGGTATAACATTGAAAGATAAATTAAGGAATGAACATATTCGTGGTAAGTTAGGTTTAGTTCCTATAGAAGATAAGATAAAGGAGAGACGACTCAGATGGTATGGACACTTGCAACGTAGGCCTTATAGTGCACCTATGAGGAAGAGTGACTTAGTTACTATGGGGGGCAGTGGAAGGGGTAGGGGTAAACCAAAAATAACTTGGGAGAAGATAGTGAATAAGGATTTAATATCCTTGAATCTATCAAAAGAAATGGTCCATGATCGCATAAATTGGCGGAAAAGGATTCATATAGCTAACCCCACTTAGTGGGAATAAGGCTTGGTTTTGTTGTTGTTGTTGTTGTTGTAATTGGGTAGATCATTTATCGTGTAAGTATTGTACAGTTATCCTAGGTGAAAGCTTAACCACACAGCATAGAATTTTAGTGTTAGATATATGTATTAAAAAACATAAGAGAAAGGATAGAATAAACAAGTGTAAGAGAAAGTTGGTGGTGGGATCAAGATGTCCAAACAACTATAAAGACAAAAATAATTTGGTATAAAACATGGCAAAAATGTAGAAACATTGAAAACTTTGAAAAGTATAAAAAGGCAAGAAAAGATGCAAAAAAAAAAGCCATTAGTGAAGCTAAACATAGAACATTTAATAATTTGTATGCTAGATTAGATACAAAAGAAGGAGAACGAGACATTAAACTTGCTAAAGCTAAAGAAGGAATAAGTAAAGACTTAGATAATATAAAATGTATAAAAAGCAATGATGATATTGTCTTGGTTAAGGAAGAAGACATAAAAAAATAATGGTAAAGTTACTTTACCTATCTAATGAAAACCAAGTAGAAGGTATAAACTTAGAATTGATAAACGAGGAAAGACTAAAAATATAAGATTTATTCGCAATATTAGGGTTAAGTTTGCCCTGAAAAAAAGAAAAATGAAAAAGTTGTAGAAGCAAATAACATCTCAATTGAAGTTTGGAAAATGCTTGGGCGATAATGGAATTATATGGTTAACTAATTTATTTAACAAAATTATGAACATAAGAAAATGTCAAACGAATGGAGGAAAAATACTTTAATACCTATATACAAAAATAAAGGAGACATTCAAAATTTTAATAATATCGTGGAATTAAACTTGAGTCATACAATGAAACTATGGAAAAGGGCAGTTAAACAAATATTAAGGCTGAAATGAATGCCTCAGAAAATCAATTTGGTTTTATCCTTGGGAGATCTACCAGAGAAGCTACATATCTTTCAAGAAGATTAATGGAAAAGTTTAGGGAAATGAAGAGGGACTTGCATATTGTATTTAGTGACTTAAAGAAAGCTTTTGATAGAGTACCTTTGATAGAGTACCTAGGGAAGTTTTGTGGTAGGTTTTAGAAAGAAATGGTGTATGTGGTAGGTATATTGATGTAATTAAGGAAATGTATGATGGAGTAATGACTAGTGTTAGGATTATAAGTAGAGAGAGACTAGAGAATTTCCAATCACAATAAGTGTGCATCAAAGATTTTCTTTGAGCCCTTACCTTTTTGCTTTAGTGATCGATGAATTGACTAGGAGTATCCATAATGAGGTTCCATGGTGTATGTTGTTTGCAGATGATATTATCTTGATTGATGAAACTATGGGTGAAGTAGAATCTAAGTTAGAATTATTAAGAAAAGTTTTAAAATCTAGAGACTTTAGGATAAGTAGAAATAAGATAGAATATATGAAATCATGAAATGTAATTTTAGTAATAGTAGGAGGAATATTGGAGACAAAGTTAAACTTGATGATGAAGAAATCAATAGCACTAGTAGATTTCGATACCTTGGATCTATTATGCAAGCTGAAAAAGAAATTGAAGAAGATGTAATACATAGAGTTAAAGTAGGTTGGGCAAAATGGAGAAATGCTTCTAGTGTGCTTTGCAATTATAGAATACATGATCATAGAATACCCTTAAAATTAGAAGGGAAGTTTTATAGAATGGTTGTAAGACCAGCTATGCTATATGGATCAGAATGTTGGGTGACTAAGAAACAACATATCCAAAAAGTAAACGTTGTCGAGATGAGAATGCTTAGATGGATGAGTAAATAAAACTTAGAGATAAATTAAGAAATAAACATATTCGAGGTAAGTTAGACAACTCAGATGGATTGGGCACTTGCAACGTAGGTAATAGAGTGTGCCAGTGAGGAAGAGTAATTTAGTTACTATGAGGGGCAATAGAAGGGGTAGGGTAGACCTAAATTAACTTGGAATGAGATAGTGAGTAAGGATTTGATAGCCTTAAATATGTCGAAGGAAATTATCCATGATCGTATAAATTGACGGAAAAGGATTCATGTAGCCAACCCCACGTAGTAGGACCTAAGGTTTGGTTTTTTGTTTGTTAAAATAATAGTAGTAAAAAAATCCTAAAATATTTACCACACTTTCTGAACCATGTTCATACAGTTGAATATAGAGATTTAACTTAAGGCTAAAATAAACTAGACATGCTATATGATAGTCGACTACAAGAAAATAACAAAGGAAATATCACAGTTCAAAGTATTCTAAAGAATACTGACAAAGAGATATATGGCTCGCAAACTAAGACGTGTCTAAGGACCAGAGGTGTACCCTTAACTAAGCCCTGATTCATGAGACATGCGCCTTCCAAAGTTCTTGTGTCAAACCATTGACTATCTTGCCTAGAAATATGCACAATAAATGTCCTCTAAAAGTATGACTGTAAAGGGTTTCAACATATGAGTTGAAAAGGATGGTGTAGTGTCGCTGAAAACAGTGAGTTTAGCATTAAAAAAGGTGGGGGGATAATGGAAAAATGATGTCAAACAGCGAAACCCATTAAATTCGGTTATCTTATTTTGTCCTTTTTTGTTTCCTTTTTTCTCATTTCTAGTCTTCCATTCATATATGAAAAAGTATACACCATCAAAACTTTGACAGTAGCAATTGAAAACTTGGTTTAACTTTACAAATAGAAAGACAAGTAATTTGAGGGAGGGTATGGGAGCAAGTGAGCAACATGTCATAAATCTCATAATAGACACACCTGTCTTGCAAACTGCTTTTGTTGATGGAGTTCCAATAATACTGTTTTTCAGTGATGGCACCAAGAGAATTTACTGACAGACAGTCGCAATAATTCCACGAGCATGTTCACTTAGTTATCATTACTAAATTCCAATTCAGTCAGAAAAATCCAACAGTGTAGGTAGTTTTAAGGGAATAAAAATTGGACAGTAATCTTACATGGATAGTCCTACTTTGGAAAATTAGAGGTAATTTTCAGATATACATATCTGCAGCTGAAAATATAGATTTACTTATAAGTATGAGAAAAATAGAAGAACATTACATTCTAGGATTTTATGTTAAACTATGAAGTTCCAAACTTCTTATTTTTCATGGGAACAAGTAGGAATTTGAGAGCAAGAGAACAACATGTCATAAATCCCAGATAAGCACACCTGTGTCCCACAAACTGCTTTGGCTTTCTTGCTGGTGGAGTTCCAACAATATTCTTGAAGAAAAGGAAGACGATAGCACCAAAAGAACTTCCTGAAAGATGGTCACAATAATTCCCACAAGCATGCAATCACTTAGTTATCATTACCAAATTCCAATACTGTGTATGAGCAAATCCGTAGCGTAGGTGGTTGTATGGGAATACAGATTGGGCTAGTTCTACTTTGGAAAATTAAAGGTAAATTCTCATATATGGGATAGAGGCACCTCTGCAACTGAAAATGTAAATTTACTAATTAAAGAGAAATAGAAATACTACATTCTAGAAGTTTATGTTGAACTATGAAGTCCCAAACTTCTTATTTTTCATGTAACACTCCAGGTATTGGTATAAGTCATTGGTTTGGTGTCTTAGCACCTCTAGCAAGAAAATAGCATGGATATATGTTAGTAACTTTGATAATATGTGATGTTTAAAAAGCAGTGGCAACTAAAACAAAAGCCCATATCATTCTTCTGTTTATAAACATGCAACCTATTTCAGGAAACTACCATTAAGAGTTGCAAGAAATTAGATGTGCCATAAACAAAATTAGCACAATGATTCTACTAATTGTGAACTTTGTAGGTGAGGTTCTGCCTGAACTATCATACTTTGGTCTCGTGATTTTGGCCGCTCAGTTAAGACAGAGCTTGGCATCCAATACTCTATGATATGGTTCTGTTATTTTCATTGGGCTCTTAAACTCAAATTTTGGAGACTGTTTCTATTCAAAATGGAACACAACATATGCAGACTTCAATAAAATAAGAAAATTTCTCTTACTAATAAATTTTTTGTGCGCTGTAGCAAGTATGCAACTCTCGACCTTTTAAAAAAAATAAAAAATAAAAACCTCTTATGGATTTGGTTGTGGTGCGATTGATGGACTTCTGTAAAATGAAAAGGATTATCCTCTCCTAAATGGGTTATGATGCAAGCTGTCAATATAGGAGATATCAATATTTCCGCTTTTGGGTGAACGCTCACAATATTAATGCCCTGAAGGGAGTCCCATAGAGTGTCTCCTCTCGCAATATTTCCCCACACCATCTCTCTGAAGCTTGCGAGTGGATCTTCTATCACAGCTCAACCTAACCCTGGGAATCCACTTGACCTCTCCTCTTCACCTCTTTCTCCCTTCGCCCTCTCCCTCCTTTACACTTCCATCTTTCGATCAATGCATCACAGTTGACATCTCTCACCCTCTAGTCTTTGACCATGGCAGTGCAAGATGCACAGTGTGGGTTGATAAAAAAATCTTCGACTTGGTCATCGAATGAGAGAAGACTGAGATCCTGAGGCTAATGGAAATGGAATACCGAAAGGAAGACATACTTCCATTTTCCTGGATCTCAAGGAGCTATTTTGGTTCCTTCATGCTCGCAAAGAGCTCTAAGCATCAATAAGAGACACTCCCATGACTTCTTTGAGGTTTCACAGAGTGAGAAACATGGATAAAACCGTGTCATTGAATCGAAACTCAAACAAGCATGCCAGGTTCCTCACCTTTTTAGAGACCAACAGCAGTGGATGGAGAAATATGGTCTTCCCACGAGGACATGACTTGAAGGAGTGGCATAAAATCTCTTATGTGGCAGCTGACCCAGGCAGTCATCTGCTTTCACCCTCTAAATGGAAGCCCAAGGCCAGTATGCACTCCAGACCATCGTTGCTCAGTTTGCACCTGAGAAGACTTCAGTCTCCCTTGAAGTTCCTTTGACTTTGTTTAAGCCTACTCCAGTTTGCTCGTCCCCACTGTGGTAAACCCATAAAACTAATCCTGAGCATTGACCAGCCACGACGCTCCGCAGGGTGAGAAAGACACTAGATCCATACGCTCATTCACTAGTGTCTTCTGGAAGAAAAGCAACATTTCTGGTTCTGATCTCTTCAAACCGAAGTTGGTCAGGCCCAAACACTTCTCTTTCAACAATATTGGGGTGAACCTTGATGTCGGCCCTGGAAATACGAATATGAGGGCTTTTCCCTTCGTCCTCCCAGTCCATAAGTCTACTTCTTTAGCTCAACTCAAGGCTTTCAGGTCCTTCAAACTCCATAAAATCCAGCCAATTCAACAAAGAAGGTGGCTGGTTTCAAGGATAACCCTTTGCAGGAATTCCCCCCCCCCCCCCAAGGTTTTGGCAGCACATGAAGTAGAGGAGCTGGAATCAAGACCCCCTAATCCAAAGGCTGCTGCAAATGATCTAGCTCTGATTCCAACCCCCAAAAACCACTCTAGGACTTTGCAAACTAGCCCCACTCCAGTGGATGTGCAGGATAGCCCCAGCTTCAAAGCATTGAATGGCTTGGACCTAGATAGCACTTATTTTAAGGATAAGTTTTTTTATTGGGTTTTACAGAAGGTGAAGATGGTCAGCAACGCCATTAGGGTGTCTCTCTATGGTTTTGAAGACATGGCTCTGAGATTGTTCGAGGAGATCGAGAAAGAAGAGAAGAGAGAAGGCCCAAACCAATTCTAAAAAACCTTTGGGCAGCGACAAGAAATTGGACACAAATAGGGAGCTAAAACGCTTGGAATGTTCATAAATTATGACAAACTGGGAGGATATGGTGGAGGCAAGCAATAGCCAGGGTCACATTGCTAAATCATGTTAAGGAAAGTCATCTCGTGGAATGTGAATGGGTTCAATGATAAATCTAAAAGAAGTCAATCAGGTCCTCTCTTAAGGAGTGGAGAGGTGGCATTGTCTGCTTGCAGGAGGCCAAACTGGAGACTATGGATCAACTTTTTTAGTCAGAGATCTTTGGGACATGAGAGTTGTGATTGGGTCTCCTATGGTACTGAGGGTAATCCAGGGGCATTCATGTTTTGTGAAATCTTACTGTTTTGGAGCTGTTAAATAATTCCATCAACTCTTGCTCTGCCCCGTGCTTGTTTAAAAACCTGGACGACAACTTTCTACAGGCTCTCACAGGGGTCTATGACGCAGGTGAAAGACCTTGTAGACATCTTTTTTGGACTGAGGTTTTGGAGATTAGAAGCCAATGGGACGCACCATGGATTATTGGTGGAGACTTAAACATAATGATTTACCCTCATGAAAGAAGTGAGAGTGGCTTAGAGAACAGTTGCATAAAAGAGTTTCTAGACTACATCGATGTGAATGCTCACATTGATCTTCGGCTCATGGGTGGAACTTTCACATGGTCCAACTCTAGAGAGCCACCCGCATTCTCGAGGATTGATAGATCCTTAATTTCAGTGAATTGGGAAACACACTTCCCCAAAGCTACCCAGCGCCACCTACCCAAGCCCACCTAGGATCACTTTCCTATTCTTGTTGTTGCAGGAGGAGTCAAACGGGGGCCAACCCCTTTTTGCTTCAAAAACATGTGGCTGAGGCACAATGGCTTTGGGTACACCGTTAAACTCAGGTGGTTCACGCTTCAAATTGAGGGGAAAGCTAGCTTTGTGCTAGCATCCAAACTAAAGGGGTTGAAGGAAAACCTTAAGATGTGGAACAAAAGAAACTTTGGAAATATTCAAGCAAAAATATTGCTATTCTTAATTGTATCAAGGATCTTGATATCTTGATAAGCAGGAGCTAGGTAAAAGTGCACAGTGCACACAGAAGGGCCAAAAGAGTATCGCTCAAAAAGGAATTGACTAATATTATCAGCCTTGAAGAGATTTCCTAAAGACAAAAATCTAGAGCCTTATGGCTCAAGGAGGGAGGTTGGAACACCAGATTTTTTCCATCAAACTACGAATGTCCACCACAGACTGAACACCATTTCCAACATTGAAATTGAGGAGACACTTTGATGGAGGAAGACCTACAAAGTCCTTTATTCGCAATGAGGACAAGGTGCATGCACAGATGGGCACTCTTTTTATCTTTTGTTCAGTGAAACTAGGCGTTCTCAAGCAAAACATTGTCAATACCATTGAGGAATTCTTTGGATCGGGTAGATTTGTAAGCAACATCAATGCCACTTTCTTAACCTTGATTCCAAAAAATTCTAGGGCTGTTAATATAAAGGTCTTCCATCCAATCACCTTGGTGGGAAGCATTTATAAGATCCTTGTGCTGTTAATATAAAGGACTTCCGTCCAAGCAGCTTGGTGCGAAGCATTTCTAAGATTCTTGTTGAATTCCTCGCTACGAGGATCAAAAGCGCCACTCCAAAAATCGTTGGGCGAAAAGAACATGCCTTTGTGGTCGGACAACAAAAATCATGGATCCAACCCTTATTACTAATGAAGTTGTGGGCAACTATCAAAAGGAAGGACAAAGGAGTGTGGTGCCCAAGCTAGACACGAAGAAAACCCTTAACCACATCAATTGGAAATTTTGTCTATATCTTCCAAGAAAAATGGGTTTTGGGGAGCACTTGTGTAGTTGGATTGCCCATTGCATCAACACTCCAAGCTTCTCAATGCTCATAAATGGCAGCCCGTCAGGTTTCATTCGCTCCTCTAGAGGACTTAACCAAGGGGACCCCTCGTCTTCCTTGTTCTTCATTGTGGTGATGAAGGTATTGAGCCTCATGTTGAAGAAAACTACCAAAGGAGGGCTCCTTAAAGGTCTCAAAGTAGGCAAGAATGGGAGGTCCATGGAAGTGTCAACTTGTTGGCAAATTATAGCATCATTTTTTTCCCCATATTCTCAATCTGTGATGCATTTTGGCAGGTTTTGAGACTGTCTTGAACCTCAAAGTGAATCTTGGAAAAAGTGAAATTATCCCAATTGGCAAAAGGTCAAGAAGGCCTTCCCTTGCTAGTCTTCTAGGTTGCAGGAAGGAAACTTTCCCTATTAACTACTTTGGGCTCCCTCTTGGTGCCAAATTCAAAGATAAAGGAGAGTGGAACCCAATTATAGAGAAGTTTGAAAGACTGGTGGGGGATGGAAAAGGAACTTTCTATCAAAAGATGGCAAAAGTCACTCTTATTAGAAGCACCTTGACAAACCTTCCCATCTATTTTATGTCCTCCCTACCACTACTGATTTCTGTTGCTAAAAGACTTGAAGGAATTCAAAGGAGATTCCTTTGGGGTAGCCTGGGGGCAGAATTCAAAGTTCACTGTGTCAAATGGAGCATGGTGAAGCAACCTATTTGTTTGGGAGGTTTGGAATCAAAGTCCCTCCACACTTTCAATAAGCCTTTCTTGGGAAATGGTTATGGAGGTTCATGATAGTGAAAGATCACCTTTGGTGAGGAATCATTGCTTCAAAATATTGGTTAGCTCAAAATGACTGGACTTCTCAAGCTGGTAGAATACCATATGGTGTATTGTGGAAATTCATCAAAAAGGTTGAAATAACTTCCTCCCGTTTATTAGGCTCCAAGTGGGGAATGAGGACAACATTTACTTTTATCAGGGGGTCTTCTAAAACATTCCACTCTTTAGAAACGTGACAGATTGAGAACTCCCCCAGCTCACTGATTTTTCTAGCAATCTTTACTACTTCCAGCACCAAAAGACTCCTAAACACCCAGTTTGGACCTTAGATAACAACTGGGTATTCCCTGTCAGTTCCTTCTACAGGAAACTCTTTCCTATGGATCCAAACAGCAGTACCTCCCCTTGGACTCACATTTGGAAGACAGCTGCCCCTACAAAGGTTGTTTTTCTTGCCTGGGAAGCAATACATGGAAAGATCTTAACCCAGGAGAACTTGCAGAGAAACGGACTGACCGTAGACAACAGCTGATGCAGATTCAGTTGAGAAGATCCTCCTTCACTACCCCAGGACCAGGAACCTTTTAAAGATGGCCCTGACCTTGATCAGACAACAGTGGCCCACTGCCATCTCCGTGGGACCAGAGCTCTAGGCTTGGAGAGGGATTCGGGCAACCAAGTAGAAGAGAAAGGCTTCGTCTCGCAACCCTCTTGCAATTTTCCGATGTGCCATGAAAGAAAGGAACAGGAGAGTGCCTAAAAATTCCTGCGGTTATCAGCTGTCATAGTGAGCTTGTAGTGAATGTATATAATGTAGTTCTTGATTTTTGCAACGCCCTACAGGGCGATTGACTGTCTGCACTCCAGGTTGGCATCCCTTTGATGCCCTTTTGATAAATTTCCTTCACTGATCCAGTAAAAAGGTAACGTCCTGAAGGGAGCTTCTGCAGAGGAAATATAACTTATACAGGTTAAGGGGACATGAATTGGTATATTATTCTATGCCTTAATTGATTTCTATTTTCTTATAAGTCTAAATTCTTTCTTTTTATTTCTTAATGTTTCACCAGATCATATGAATCATCTTAAACACCAATTTTAAATTCAATTTGCCCAGTATAAATTGCAATTTGCAAATTACAAAAACAGATTTTTTTTTAATATAGCAAAATAAGAATACCCTTTATAGATTAAGAATTTACAACCAGGAGAACAAGACATTTCCTCAGCAAAGGCTTGAAAAATCCAACCAAAAACACAGAAAAATCTAAAACCAAAAAGAACAAATAAAACCAGCCCAATCTAACAATCAAGCAATACTGGTGGTCGCGCTAAATATCTGAAAAGCCCACCCCCCGTAAAATTCCCATTACCCACACACCAATGAGATGCCAAATAATGCATCTTCTCCCAAACCAATAAATACAACAACTTCTTCCCTGATACGCGCATTGCGCTTCATTCACGGACCCCCAAAATATTATAAAGAAAGCAAGTTTCCAGAGCACTGCCCTTACCTTTTTTCTGCGAAAACCAACAAAAGAAACTGCCTAACCATCCTCCACCGTCTCTGAACTCACACAACATTCACCTAACAAACCAAATAACTTATTCCATACCCTCCAAGCATAATCACAATGTACAAAAAGAGCCATGCAGATTGTTGATAAACACAACAGCAGCTATATACCTTTCCAACACCTAAGAAACTACACATGAATACAAATATATTAGGAACCAATTTAGAGTGCAAGTTTACCTCTTTCCACAGCAGATCCGGAGCAGAACAAGAATCACGGGAAAGAAACCTTCTTGCCAGACTTGTAAATCTAAGGTGCCATGTTATGGAATGGGTCTAATCATAGTTATCAGAAAACACTAACCCCCAAGCAAATTACGTATTGGTACAAACCACCCGAAATGGAACATTTTGTTTCCAGAATGCTAAATCTAACAATCCAAAGTTTTAAGTCAACATTTTACACAACATAACTTTTTATTAGTTAAAAGTAGGGAATCATCACATTTTAATTCTTATTCTGTCATTATTAATCTATTTCTCAACAGAAAATCTCTTCTACCTTCAGAAACACCTCAACATCCTCTCCAAAATTACAAGTGTCATTACAATTTTTTCACCAACATATCCATTTATATATATACCCCAATGTTCCACATTTTAAAGCATGATCCCATTACCATTCAACGTGCCACGTTCTAGGTAACATTGGGTCTGATTGTCTTGAAATGGATCCAGAAATCTCCCTAACAAAGATTGTCTATCCAAACTCTGTATAAGGAAGAGCAAAATACACACATTGGCAAGAAATGCGAAGGTACTCAACCCACATCAAAACCCTAACTCACTTCGTTATATTGACCAAATGAAGGATTCAATTAATAGAAATTTACGAAGTGAGAGAGAGATGGAATAATCTATGAAAGAGAAAGAGTCAACAATGAAAGGCCTTTGAGAGGAGAAGCTGCACCAAAAGAATCAAGGTTAGAGAGTTGGAGAGAGAGCTTGTGAGAAGCGTTGGGGCATTTCGAAACATGTATGAGATGTTTGCACATAGGTGATGACTATATATGAACATTATCCAACATTCTGAAAGGAAATTAAGAACTCTTGAAAAAACAAACATAACACAGGCAAATGATGTTATTTTCCCGCACATCATCCTATCTTTGCAGCATGATAGCATGAAAAATAAAATAATGCAGTTAAAACAAGAAAATCTTGGTTACAAAGAAACTACTACCCAGACAACTGTACCCTTCAATTTCTACATATTAAACCAGGATTGGGCATGCAAAGGATTCACAGGAAAAAAAAAACAAAAAAAAAAACAAAAACAAAAAACAAAACAAAATAAAACATAACAAAACAAAACAAAAAACGAAAAACAAAAACAGAAGAACAAAACAAAAAACACACAGTGAATGAACAACAACTCAACAAGCTAGAATAAATATTTTCTTCATTAAAACAGAATAATATAAATACATCAGACATAATTGCAATAAAAGACTCAGGCGATCACTTTGCCGCATTCATACTGCAAACCATAATTAAAATCTCTTCCAATATATAGTGCTTAATTCTCAACAAAATTTTAGAAGGCTCATCAAAAAATATACACAACAGGCAACTATTGTTGCAATAAATTCATTAAATTCAACTTTCATCTAAGCAGCTTACGATTTTTCTTCTCTCTCTTCACCCTTTTAGGAAAGCGTTCTTGGGGCTCTAAAACAACTTCACCGTGCATCTGTGACCAGAGCTCCTCAAACTGACTATAAAAGCTTTCCTGAAACCAGTCTAAAATTTCTGAATGCAATTCCATAGGATTCTTCTCCCATGCTTCTTTTAACATCGCACAACTGTCAATAGTTCTCACATTTAACTTGTTTAATAGATTCCCAACCCGCCTTTGGCCCAATGCCTCGGGCCTGAGAATGCTTCCAGGTGGAGCAAGCATGAACTTCCGTACAGATCCTAAGCATGGCAACACATTGCCTTCCAGCAAAGCATAAGCAAATACAGCAACTCGATTCACCTTACTTGTGATGGGCAAGCTATGTAAGGGGAGCTGCCATAGATGCAGGCCAAAAGTTGGAATCACCCAGCAAAAAACTTGGTCAGTTAGAGGCTCGTAATAAGGTTTGGGATCAGAAAGGGGTGCAGAGAAACTGCATGATGACCCAGCATATTTAACAAGCCAATCTGATTTTACACTGGTTGCTCCATGCATGTAAGGTCTTTTTGTACACAACAATTCATTGTACACCAAAAATTCAGGCGCTGAATTTGACAAAGATGACCAATGATGAAGGAACACCGTCTCTTTAACCATGCAAGCTTGATACCTGACTGCTTTTGCTTTTCTATTTCCCTCTGATAAACCTGAAATTCCTCTAGTGCGTTTAGCAATTCTATCTGCCCAGCCAGCACAGATAGCTTGGCTCAAGAGTTCCTCCTCAATCAATAAGAGAGAATGCTTGTCAGAGCAACCTCTCCAAGCATGCTCCACATCCTCCATGGTTCCATGGGTCCATGAAAATTCCTGCTGCAAGCCACGACCAATATTATGACTAAAAACCAAATGAAGCAGTTGCTTTCTTAGCTTGGACATTTCCTCCATGTTTTTCAGATGCAATGCATGTTCATTGCAAAATTCAACTGGACTATTAGAAAGTTCAAAACAATTCAAGGCATAAGCTACAGTAAGAGCATCACTGGTAGGATTAGAAAATTTTGCTCGAGACTTTTTAGTAGTTTCTTTTAATTTCTTTTTCCTCAACTTTTCTTGCCTGTCCACAATTTTCTCACTGTCTAGGGTATTGGATTTCCCATCCTGCTGTAAACCATCTTCATTAGACTGGCTTCCTTCAAATTGCATAATGAAAGGATTAGAAAAGCTCAAAGCTGCAGCAGCAGCGACAGCATATGCTAAAACCAGACCTGCTCGGGCATATACCTTTAGTTTCCTCATTATTTGAATAACTGTAAGCAGCATCCGGGAATGGCGAGGACTCATGGGATACAGTGCCATGGCCTTCCCTAAGGGAGTCAGTTTTCCATTACTATCAAGTGCTTCAAGAGTCTTTAAGCAAGACTCTGCTTCAACCAATGCAGTAGCCTGAGGTGGTGTTGGAAATGGGAAATTTGCAACCTACAACACAAGATTTAGGAAAAACCTCAAAATAGGCATCAAGGCTGAATTTGTATCGAAGAAAATACAGCATAGTTATGTGGATCATGGTTGCAAAATTGCATAAGAATTCCACAGAACACCACAAAATTATGATTAACATTGACACCATGAAAACATAATTATTTACAGAAGTTGAAATAACCAACCATGCCCCAATGGTTCCAATGCTGACATTTGCCCCAGTCAAATAAGAAACAACTTAATCATGACATTGCTGAATATGTAAGGAAGATGCAGATAGCATCCCATCTGCCTTCCTCCCCCCCCCCCCCCCCAAAAAAAAAAAAAAAAAAACACAGAGAGACAAGAAAAAGCACTAAAAATATTAACGCATCATTCATCCAAATAAATATTCAGCATTGCAAATTTGAATCATGCATAATAGGACACATACTATTCTGAAATCACTGGCATGCTTGGCAAGAAATATACTTTAACAAAAGAAAGTCAAACAACCAAAAATAATGTCCAACTCACCTTATCAATACCCATTGATTTCATTAGAAGGACAACACCATCAACAGGTATTTTAGAAATTTCCGCAATGGAGAAGTCGGGAAATATGTTATTAAATACCGCCGAGGAATACAGACGATAACAATGGCCAGGCGCAGTTCTTCCAGCTCTTCCAGCACGTTGAGCCGCTGATGCCTTACTTATCCACTGTATTTTATATGCTTCCATTCCATTAGAGGAGTTATAATTCTTGACTTTTTCCCTTCCAGTATCAACTACATATTTGATGCCTGGGATGGTTAAAGAGGTTTCAGCTACATTAGTTGCAACAACAACAAGACGTTCTCCTTCCTTGATCTCTTCAAATACACGCAACTGCGCCGCTGCAGGCAGCATGGCATAAAGAGGAAGAACACACAATGGCCCAGGAGAAAGAACATTTTCTCCTCTCTTTTCCTCTCCCAAACCAGGATTAAATTTGTCCAAGCAACCATCTGAAGAAGCATGATTGGCCTGCTCTCCCTTGGAATTAGGGTTCAATGTTGCTTTTCCAGCCAAAGCTTCAAAAGCAGCCTTCAGTGAGGCAATGCTCCCATCCTCTCCCAAAACATCTACAAGTTTACCATCACTTGAAGGGGATTTGTCGTTCATTGAATCCCCGTCATCTCCAATTTCCAGTTCACTATCTGTGTCCAAGTCATAGGAGGCATCTGATTCATCTTCATTCAAATCATCATGATCTTCATCAAAAGAGCTAAATCTGTCAGTGTGCCATTGGTCTGAGTTTCCATGAATATCAAATGCTTCATTAACCTCCTTCGCATTAATTTCTCCAATGGAGTTCATTTCAGAAACCGCAGTTACCTCATGACCTATGTTTCCTCTAGAACTTCTCAAGATCAGCTCTCTCGATGCTTTACGTAGCTTCTGGCACAAGTACTCTACTTCCCTTTGCCCTGTAACAAATACAAGTATGCCACCTGCTGGCAACCTCTTGTGAATTGACAAGACCTTTTTATAGGCTTGGCCAATATAGTCAACAATCTCTGTTCTCTTTGAGAAGTGTGTGGTTACTGGAAATTGCCTGGTCGGAACTTCAAGAACAGGTGGTGAAAAAGCAAATAACCTTCTTCCCGAAACAAAGTCCTCAACTCGCAGGGTGGCGCTCATCAGTACAACCTTTAAAGGAGATATCATGCATTCAGGACTTATTTTTCCTTCCAAAAGCATCTTTTGCTGTTTCTCGAATTCGTCCTGCATTGCACACAAGATCAATTACCAATTGTGAATAAGGAGATAAGAAAGCCATAAACTTTTCCCTGATAGTAATGACAATAATAATATTAATAGATGTGTTCTAGCTTCACCTGACGGAGTTTAATGATACGAGAAAGCATTCCAATCAGTATGTCTGTGTTCAAGCTCCTCTCATGAGCCTCATCCAAAATTATGATAGAGTAACGCTTTAATAAGATATCACCCTACACCAAATATCCATTGGCAGGAACATTATAAGCAGAAAATTAATTCTCACAGGCATCTGAACGTAGACATTTTTTGATTGAAACATACAGAATTAAATTCACCACACATGACTCAGTAAGTTCAAGATCTAGAAGGCAAATTAACAGAGCAATATTTCCAAAAATAAAATAAAATAAACCTTCCTACTTCAATAACACAAAATGGAAAGGCTGTCTTATGGAATTCAAACACTAGCACCGTATCAAGCCTTAAAGATCAAAAATATCACAAATTTAAGTTTTTCCATCTCTTACAATTATCACAAATTCTGTCAGAGCATCCATCTCTGTGTCCATTTCTGTCATATTTTCTTGATCTCTCAAGACCAAAAAATTTGAATTCAAATTCAAGGCCTTAAATTACGATAAATAGGCATGACACAAAATATCAACTTAATGTGCCAGATATTGAGACAGGCAAAAGACAGGGAAATGTATATCCAGCAAAAGTATAATACTGTATAAAGAAATATATTGGTAGACAAAAAGAAGAGCACCTTTCCCCTGTAACAAGCTATAAAAGCATAAATACGCATGACACAAAATATCAACTTAATGTGCGATATATTGAGAGGCAAAAGACGGAGAAATGTATATCCAATAAAAGTATAATACCGTATAAAGAAATATATTGGTAGACAATAAGAAGAAGACTATTCCCCTGTAACAAGCTATAAAAGCATAAAGTTGCAAACTTACTGATACAAATATCTTTTTTTGAAACATAATTCAAATATAATATTATTACAACAAATAAAAAAGCTACTAATCGAATGTAAAACCCAAAGTATAATGTTTTGTGGAGCAAAACCTGGAGTTCTCGTAGCAAAATTCCATCAGTCATAAACTTGATAGAGCAATTGTCCCCAATCTTCTTTTCATGCCTAACTTGAAAACCAATCTCCCTTCCAAGATGGAGACCAAGCTCAAATGCCACTCGCCTGGCAGTGGCAAGGACAGCAACACGGCGTGGTTGGGTTACACCAATAATACCACTCCGAAAAATGGACTGGTTTGAACCATAGCCAGCTTCATAAAGGAACTGAAAAAAAAAAAAAAAAAAGTGGAAAAAATGCTAGTAAGCAAAGAACAAGATGGTTACTTAGGTAAACATCGGTCTTAAACTACAGCGGATCATTAAACTAATTCACCTGAGGAACTTGAGTGGTTTTCCCACATCCAGTCTCCCCACAAATAACAATGGTTGAATGTTCATTTATAGCTTCCATTATCTCTTGCTCCATCATGACTATAGGAAGATCCTTCCGTTTATTATCAACCTCATTTGGTCTTGAAACATGTACCACAATTGGGGCAGTCAAAGCTCTCTGCAGAGGGCAATCTTGGAGTTTGCTAGTACTGCTAAAATCTTCTTTTCGACTATCACCCTGTTGCATATAAAAAAACACAGATCCTAAGTTTATACTAGTTGACATAAATATTCAAATAGGTGTGCAAAGTACAATTTCATAATCAGCAGCATAGGTACTTAATTTATCTACACACACACACACACATCCTTCCATTTATTATCAACCTCATTTGGTCTTGAAACATGTACCACAATTGGGGCAGTCAAAGCTCTCTGCAGAGGGCAATCTTGGAGTTTGCTAGTACTGCTAAAATCTTCTTTTCGACTATTATCTGCTCCACCCTGTTCCATATAAAAAAACACAGATCCTAAGTTTATACTAGTTGACATAAATATTCAAATAGTTGAGCAAAGTACAATTTCATAATCAGCACACACACACATATGCATATATATATATATATATATATATATATATGTATAATATGAACATGTTCAACTAAAATAACTTGGTAGGATAGGCTTGGCACATCGGCAAGGCTGCCCCATTACAACCTGGGCATCGCAGACAAGCCATGGGTATAGTCAGTCTACGTGTGGGAGGAATGACTGTGTACACCAGCAGCCCCCCTAGACTCAAAGAACAATATTTTTTTTTTTTCTTTGGGATAACAGATGGCACAGTTATAAAACTAGCTAGCTACTCCAAGCACCATAGTAACCTCATCTGTAGTGAGAGTCAGTGTGGGCCACTCAGACCCTACAGTAGCCAAAAGGAGAAATTCATATCCTGTGGGGTTCAAACCAAGGACCTACATTTCTTAAACTGCTTATTATGGCTCTCCTCACAACTGGCTGCCCCTTCGGGTTTTGAAAGCTCTTTAGTGTTCTCCCTCAGCACTTCTAAACAAACAAATAAACTTTTCTCACTACATTGTTCAGAGTGCAACACCTTCAACTATGTGGCATGTTCCATTGCAGCATATCATCTTGAATCACAAAGCACTAGAGAATCTGCCACTGCATGTTACATTTTACAAGTTCACATCTGCACATGGTGGTCTGGACCCTAGAAGAGATATTGATGCCCCTCATATTCTGAGCTTATACCTGTAATATACATGATTCTTTTCAAGCAAAAATTATGCATTTGGGCACATGTAGGTTTGTTTTATTTCCATTTTCATTTTTAAATTTTTGTTATCTTAAGTTGTTTTCACCGTCAGAAAAAAGGATGAGGCATGTTTGTAGTCACTTGCAGACATGTTTCCACATTTACATTTTTCCAAGCATGTTTCATGTGGCTAACTTCTAAAATGTTCTGATGAAAACAGAAATGACACAAACTAATACATTAGCAAATGCATCCTAAAATAGTTCATAATTTAAAAAATACTATTAAAGTTTTTTTTTTTTTGTTACCAGATAGGTTCACTTTTTAGACACTATCAAGAAAAGTTAATGACTCTATTCCCCAATTGTAAATTTCAATATTAGATGTGCACAAATCCAGAACTGAATATTTAGCACTCCATCTTACATTGAAATGAACATTATTTGCCATGAATTTCATTTTCAAAGTATTAAATATCTCTTAAGAAAGAACATTGTTGCCATGCATTTCACTATCAAAGTATTAAATATCATTGCATATTTTTTCTTGTGTTTTACAATATCAAATTTTTGGTGATCTAAAAAAAAAAATGCAATACACATTATAAAACTATAGGAACCAACACAAAAACTTCAAGAATAACACATAAATAATATAATGATATTATCATACATGGATATACAGCCTTTTGTGTGCAATTTTAAAGTAGGTGCATACCGTTGACTCGATGCACTTTCTGTCATCATAATTACATGAACAGGACAAAGAACTTCTGATCTCTTCTTTAATAACTATGTTGCTGCTAAAAATGGAAACCTCTTCAGCTGGCAAGGTGGTATCATGTGTAATGCTAGAAATCTGTTGTGGAATAGAGGCCGAGGAGATGGAAGAGTTACTCAAAATTTCTCTCTCAACCATTATTGGTTGCACAACTTCAACATCATCAAACCCCTGCTCTCCCTGGTTCTCGTCGAAATTAGGATCAGTTTTACATGAAGCATTATTACCACCCTTTCTCTTGAAAGATTGATCACTACGTGGCACTTCTAAACCTGCCTTATGATATTGAATTGCCTTTCTACGTCTTCTCCGCACAGTTTCATCCTACAGCCAAGATAGACACTTCAGTAACATAAAATATAATAAGAAAACTACTAAAAGTTAAACAAGTGTCCTTCTATTAAATGAACAAACCTGACCAATATCCTTTGAAGACTGAAGAAGCAAGTATGCATCCTCTGCAATCTTATATTTCCTATAAATAAAATGCGAAAATAAATATAGAACAATCTAAGCCTTCCAGTGATAAGTGAACAGAAAAGGAATTTATCAAAGCACACCATAACAGCAACATACTCAAGGTTCTCAATACTTTTCTTCAGCAGAAGTGCTCTCTTCCTACACAAATGAAAGGAAAATAGTCAGAATTTAGTAAAACAGGGGAGGATAAATCAAAAAAACACACGAAACACACACATGAACCCACCCACACACCCATCAACCCACCTACACACCTCCAATTCCCTCATCTTTCTTGTCCGAGAATTGCTTATTTTTGAAATGGTCTTTGCTTTAACCATACACTTCTGTACAGAGAAAATCAAACATTCAAATTCATATATAAAACAGATTCAACCACCAAGTGGTCTGCTGCACACCTGTTTCGCGCCTTTTTGTTTATTCTTCTTCTTTTCTGGCAATATGATTGCATTGCTATCACCACCTTGCAAGCTAACAAATGAAAGCAAAAAGAAAAGGGCTTCTTAGGGTCTTAGCCATGAGAAAAGAATTGTTTTCAGCAAGGTCAATGTATATCACCCAATACTATAATAATATAAATATATGCCTTCGCAATTGAAAACAACACATGCGTATATTTCCCAAACAAAACTAGAACTAAAGTTAGAGGTCCAGATAATAAACAATGGTTGCTTTTCTAAGAGAAGCAAAATTGAATGTCATTGTCTATACTAATAAGACAGAAAATATAGATGTTGTTAAACTCTACAACAAGAAAAATTCTTTTGTTTGATACTTTTAATTCAGAAAATAATTGTAGGCAATAATATTTTACCTCCCCGAATCTTGTCTCCGCAGGTCAACAAATTGTCCCAGATTTTCTAAAGATGACTTCATTTGCTCCTGGTTTCCACAATTCTAGAAATGGTAGTCTTAACAAGCTGATTCAGCTGAAAATAATTATGAACATTAGGATAACTTTTCTAAAACAAAATTTGGTCAATAGTCAAATTGCCCATATGATTAGCTACGTAAAGCAATTCAATAACCCAAAGCGTTTGATTTTTTACTTTCAGTGGTTGTTATCTCTAATCATGGGATTGATGCCTGCATAAATGCAACGCCCAGTGCACAAGGCTCCCACCCCATATTGGGAGTCTGAGATTGTATGTGTGCATACCATGTGAAAAACATCAAAATACAGATCATGCTGTCCCGCACACCGCCATGGACTCGTACTCCAAGGACACCAGCTGGAACACTATCAACAGAACTGGATCTATTTTGTTTATTGTATTCATCACATGTTCCACTTTATCAACTTGGTTCTATGTAAGAAAACACTTTAACAAATGGGGAAGAAAAACAAAACAAAAGAAAATATAAAAAAAGGCACTCAAAAAAGGGGGCAGAACAACACACATATACATAATGTGTGTACACACAAATAGAAAGAGAGACAGAGGATAATTGTAATGCGTCATTGAATACATGTTGAAACAAGAAGAGCCATTGAAAAATACAATTGACATGGTGATAGTGCATTTCATAGGCAGATACTGGTTCCACACACCATGGTTTTGAAAACTGGATCGGTGACCGAACCGCAAAAGCCACCGGACTAATCGAGGATTGAGGATCAGACTGTATGGGGATTGGGGAGGCAAACCTGGAATGGAGAAATCCCAAATCTGTATGGCTGTTGTGACGCGCGGCAGAGTGGAGGCATGCGCGTCTGCAGCTAAGGGGAGCTTTGAAGTTGATGGGCAGCGGAGTAGAGGCATACGTGTTGTGCGGTGACCTGCAGTATCTAATGGTTGTGGGTAGGGGTGGCAAACGTTCGGTTCAGCCAAATTTGGTTAATTAACCAAATTAACCGAAAATGTCGGTTAATGAAAACTGTTAACATTGAAACTAACCCTTTGTCTTTCTTTGAATGGTTTATTCACCAATTGCATCCTCCAAGTTTGTCACCTCCACCTCTATAGGCAAGTCATTGCTCATTTTCCCTTTAATATCTAAAAATAAAAAAAGGTAAAGCACAATCATAAAGTAAGTAAAGTAGTAAAGAACATCATAGGCATATGGCTATGAATTGCAACTTGTGACAATAGTTATGAACAACGCAACATAATAAAAATTATGAATTTTTAGTGGTATGAGGTTTTATTACATGAAACGGGATATAATCACATTAATCAACTCCATTTTCACTAGCAATAATCAAAGCCAAAATAGCAAAAAAATTAACACAATATGAATGAAAAATTATCAAACACAAGCTGCCAGCTTAGCCATTTGTTCAATATTAAAATATTGGCAAACAATGAATAATAGAAATCAAATCAAAACAAGGCCCTAAATTTTATTTTCCTTTTCCAAATGTACACAGCAGACAGCACCAACACAGCATAATTATGCAATAATTATACAAACCCTTCATACAAACAATATCATAGCAGACAACATCAACACAGGATCAGTTCCAAGAACAACAAAGAAATCAACCAGCATTTACTATAATCTAAGTAAACACATTTCAAAAGAAGAGCACCATTATGGGTCATAATGGGCCAAAATAAGAGCACCGTATAAGCTAAACACATTTCTATAATTTATGGCATTATCCACCAGAAGCTCACAGTCACTGATGCCATACAATCTAACCAAGAAAAGCTGATTGGGCATGAAGCATGAAGTACTGAAATTTACAAGCAGCATAAGAACTAAAAACAAACAGGCAAAAAAGAAAAATAAAAACAAGACCGAACACTCACAGATGTAAATCAAAGTATACCGATGTAAATCTGTGAGGGCGCAACAACCAGCACAAACGATATCCCTGCTGAAATTCGTCAATCTAACCAATAAATCAAAACACACTCCGTCGGTCCGTCCGATGCCAAAGACATGAACGACGAACGGCAATCGCCCGTCCGAAACTGTGAATATAACTCACAGATTTAACTGCGAACGGAACACCTCTATCCAGACTGAAACGAGGGAAGAGGGGAAGGTCGAAGCCTCGAAGGTACCTGAGACACTGAGTGAAGAGCCGTCGCCACGCCCACGCGAGGGAAGAGCCGAAGAGGGCCAATAGGCCAAGATTCAAGAGGGAAGTCAGGGTCAGGGAAGAGGGATTAGAGGGAGAACCGCAGAACTGAGCAGTGGAGAAAGATGAGAGAGAAGCCGAGAAGTGGCAAGGGGAGAACGGAGATGGGGAGTATGTACATACGAGAACAATAAACCCTGGCTAGCCCTCCGCTCCACCATTTTTTTCCCATCGCGCCCTTAACAAATTAACACATACCAATTTATATTTAAAAGTTAATTAATTATTAAAACGATTAACACATTAACATTTCATATTAACCGAACCGAAATTCGATTGAACTTTGGTAAAGCATAACTAAACCAATCGAATCGATTTTCTTAATTGAACCGAACCAAACCAATCAATTTCGATTGGGTAATTCAGGTTTCTCCGAATTACGCTCACCCCTAGCTGTGGGAGATGGAGAAGTTGAGAAGGGGGAAGGAGGAGAATTGACGAGTCAATGGTAAAAAATGAAAATTGAGGAAGGTGTTTAACTTTATACTTTAGTCTTAAGGTTTGTTATTTTTTTTACTTTTTATACTTTTATAATTTTAATTTACAAAATTACCCTTTGGCATATATGTATTTTTAGAACAAGTTTTAAGGTTAAAATAATATGAACAGGATTAACTTAGCAATGAACTCAAATGGCACTAGCTCAAACCGGTTTGTACTAGTTCAGTTAGTTCTCCGTCGAGTCAAGTTTTCTATTTTCCCCCCACACCCAAATTAGACATGTGCCAGGTTTTTGTTAGACGAGGTTTAACTTCCCGATCCAAGGTTTTTTTATTTTTTTTTCTTTTTAAACTTTTATAATTTTAATTTACAAAATTACCCTTTGGCATATATGTACTTTAATAACAAGTTTTAAGATTAAAATAATATGAACAGGATTAACTTAGCAATGAACTCAAGTGGCACTAGTTCAAACCGGTTTGTACTAGTTCAGTCAGTTCTCCGTCGAGGTAAGTTTCCCATTTTCCCCCCACACCCAAATCAGACATGTGCCAGGTTTTTGTTAGACGAGATTTAACTTCCCGGTCCAATTTGATTTTTAAAAGCTTGAGTAATGTTATGAAAACCATAAAGGGTTCATGAATGTCACCTCTTCGTTTTTCCACCACCATAAATTCCTTCTCATCCTTATTGCCCTATAAAAGGGCACCCCACCCCCTCGCTCTCATTTGAATACACATACATATAGCATGCTTATATATACATATTTCATGCTTGAAGTGAGAAGTATATCGAAAGGATTAGAGAATATGAGAGATAGAGAGAAGAAAGATACTTTGTACAAGGGCGGCTCCAAATAATCTTGTAATTCCTCACGAAATAATGAAATTTTTTATCTCTTCCGCTCATGAAGTAAGTATAGCCGAACCACGTAAAAATTTTTGTCTTGTCTCTATTTATTTTCTAAATCTTTTATAACACGTTATCAGCATGAAACTCTAACCAATTGACATATTTTTATATATTTATACCGCCTTAATGGACAATTTTTTTTTCTATATATTAATATCGCCTTAATGGCCGATCTTATTTTTATACCACACACACACACACACACACACACACACACACACACACACACACATATATATATATATTGTATCAATCTCAATAAGAGATGGTAAAATAGCCCTCTTCGAGAGGCTATATATATTTAATCTCTAAAAAAATGGTAAGATAGCCCTCCTGAAGAGACAATATATTTAAATTTTCCGTTTACATATTTGATCTCTTGAAAGAGATAGTCCTTTTGAAGAGGCTATATATCTAATCTCTATAAGAGACACTATATATTTAAATTTCCTGTCTATATATTTAATATATAAAAATAATAGTAAATATTTATCTCCTAAAGAGGATATATTTTTAACATCTTGAAGAGATGTTCAAATCAACCTGCTGAAAAGGTAAAATAGTATTGACGTGACGTTTTCGAATGCAAACTAGAACAAGGTATGGTTTTAAAAATATTATCGTGCAAAACATGGTGTAATGGAGTCACCACTAACATTTTGAAGTGTGGTTAGAACACTTGATTACTACCTAATTAAGGGTAGAATCGGTCTACGTTACCATATTCGGGTTCGATTGTTCGGTTACGCAATGGGAAAATATTAGCACCCCCTACACATATGTTCTACAAACGATACCTAATTAATCAAAAATTATCTCACGAATTAAATTTAATAAGCCTTTGAAAATTACTCCATTTCGTAAATTTATGAAATGCACATGTAAAGAAATAAATCACACAAAAATGTACACAATATCTATATTCCCTCATAACTGAGGTATACCATACTTTGAAGAGTCCATGTCTCCCTTTTAAATCATCAAGATATGAAAATCAAAAAAAGTAAATTATAAAAATATGCTCCTAGGTCTTTTGAAATTTGTAGGATTTTTCTAAGTAAGGAAAAATATATTTTGAAGGAACCTTAGGAGGTTTTTGAATTTAGTCATGATGAAAAAAAAGTGAGCAAAAACATTTTTTTGACCTCAAAGCATTTTTGAAATTTTCCCTGATTTTTCTGAATTTTTATGTGATTTTTCCAAGTAAAAAAACAATTTTGATCTCAAAAATATTTTTTTGTGATTATTTGTAATTTTTTTTTTTTTGTAAGTTTTCAATATTTTTCCCGAATATTAAAATAACAAAAAGACAATTAATGAAAATAGTGACAGTCAAAAACAATTTTTTTAGAATTTTCTTCTAATTTTTATGAATTTTTATAGCAAAATAACGAGTTTTTGATAAAATATTACCAAACTTGTCTAATTGGTTCGACCCTATTTCCTGAAGTGAATATGAATACATCTCATGGTCGAGAATGAGGTCGAATGTATGGTTGTGGGCATAGTTATGGCCGTGATTGAAATTATCATTGGCGTCGAGATATGAGGATATGATCCCCCAGAAGAGGGATAACCCTTGAAGAGGGATGACTCCCAGAAGCGGGAGAATCAATGATACACATCATGAAATGAATACTTCAGACGCGAAGAAAAAGATCATTGGTTGCATACTTGTCGTACGTTGAGGTAGTTGGTAGATCTATACCAAGCCTTTATAAATGACAAAAAAAAAAAAAAATAGTAAAGAAGTAAAATAAATGTTGCCGATTTTCTTGAAAATCAAATAATAATGCAAAGTAAGCAATGTTTTGTTTAGATTTATCATTGCTTTGATCAATTTTAAGGAAAAAGTTTGTTTAGTTAAAGAAATACAACACACACAACTTTTTGAGATAGATAATATTTTAATTACTTGAATATATTTTCAATAAATGTCAAAACAATATCTATTTTTACAAATTTGATTGAAGGTTTTGGAAGAGTTAATATAAAGTTACCCAATGGTACTTTATTACAAATTGATGAAAGTTTATATTCCAGCAGATATAGAAGAAATCTATTAAACTTTAAAGATTTAATGAATATTACATTGAAACTACAAATGAAAGCAGTAAAGATTTCCTTTATACTATTTATATTGTTTATGAGAAGAAATAGATTTTAGAAAAATTGACCACTTTATCTTTTGGACTGTATTATCCAAAGATTAAAGCAGCAATAAAATTATATAATATCTTGTATCATAAGTGTAACAACTCAAAGTTATTTACACTTTGACATGATTATCTTGCACATCATAGAGATCTAATGATGCGAAGAATCATTAAAAAATTAACATGGTCATTCACTAAAAGAACAGGATTCTTTTATCAAATGATTTCATATGCATTGCTTGCTCTTAAAGGAAATTAATTATCATTTTAATGAAATAGTATTCCCTACATTAGGGGGAGAAAAATTAGTGTCTGAAGCACAACGTGAAATCATATGGAATGCCATGAGTTTATCTCATTTAGATTCTCGCACAAATCATATAGTGAACTTGAGGTTAAAAAGATTATGCATTTGCAAGGCATTGCAAATCAGTTACGAGATTCTTTTGTAGATACTAAGGTCATATTAAAATCTCATATACATGCTGCAAATATTCTAGCACATATTGATGTCCCTAAAGGACAACAACTGGCTAATGAACCTAAACCACAAGTTAAGCATGGAAGACCTGTTGGTGCAAAAGATAAAACTTCCAGAATGAGAAGATTGAAATTTATAAACACTCCAGAAGAGGTTACAGAGGTGGATAATCCATTCGACATTCATAAACCCATTTCTCCTAAAAATAAAATTCATAGAATGAAACCTCCTAAAGAGGAATCTCTTGAAAAAACATCCCTTGAAAAGGGACAAGTACCTGGAAATAATAATGAGATCTCAATTCATTACACAGGAGAAATATGGGATGGAAATAAAGTTGTTGTCAAAAACACATTTGCATATGTAGTAGCTACTAACATTACCAGAAGTAATGAGGATCCTAAACCTAAATCTGTTACTAAATGTTGATATAGAAGTGATTGGCCAAAATGGAAAGAGATTATCACATTAGAATTAAACTCTTTATTAAAAATAGAAGTTTTTGAACTTGTAGTCTAAACACTAGAAGATGTCCAACCCGTTGGATACAAATGGGTATTTATGCGCAAGCAAAATGAAAATTATGAAATTACTCGATATAAAGCAAGGCTTGTGGTACAAAGTTTCTCGCAGAAACCCAGAATTGATTATGAGGAGACATATTCTCCCATAATGGATGAAATCACTTTCAAATTCTTAATTGGACTAGCAGTCACTGAACAACAGAGCATGCGTCTTATGGACATAGTAATAGCATACCTATATAGATCATTGGATAATGAAATTTATATGAAAATCCCAGAAAGATTTAAAATTTCCTGAAGCAAAACCTAAAAGTTTACATTCAATTAAACTCCAACATTCTTTATATGGATTGAAGCAATCTGGACGCATGTGATACAATCGATTAAGTGAGTACCTTGTGAAAGAAGGTTTCATAAATGATCCACTTTGTCCATGTATTTTTATTAAAAGATCAGAATCTGGATTTATTATAATTGTTATTTTATGTTGATGATTTGAATTTAGTTGGGAATCCTAAAGAGCTCACGAAAGTTGCTAATTATTTAATGGCGGAATTTGAGATGAAAGATTTAGGAAAGACAAAATATTGTCTTGGCTTACAGATTGAACATGTAAATGGCGGAATTCTTGTTCATCAATCTAAATATACTGAAAAGGTATTAAGGCAAGTTTATATGAATAAAATTCATCCTTTGGGATCTCCAATGATGGTGCGATCACTTGATGTTAAGAAAGATCCATTTTGACCTTATGATGAGGGGGAGGAATTACTTGGTCCTGAAGTACCATATTTAAGTGCTATCGGCTCTCTAATGTATCTGACCAATTGTACAATACCCGATATTACATTTTCTGTAAATCTACTAGCACGATATAACTTTACTCTTACTCGGCGACACTAGAATGGAATTAAGCACATTCTACGCTACTTAAGAGGTGCATCTGATTTGGGTCTATTCTACTCATTTGATTCCAAATCTCATTTAGTAGTATATGCAGATGCTGGATATCTATCTGATCCTCACAATACTAAATCTCAAACTGGATATGTATTTCTTTGCAGAAAAACTGTTATATCTTTGAAAATAATAAAATAGATGATTACAGCAACATCCTCCAATCATTTTGAAATACTAGCTATCCATGAAACTAGTAGAGAATGCGTATCATTCAGATCAATGATCTCTCATATCCAAGAAAATTATAATCTTCAATCAATCAAGAATATTCCAACAGTTTTATATGAAAACAACGCTGCATGTATAGCTCAACTAAGAGGAGGATACATAAAGGGTGACAAAACAAAGCATATCTCTCCAAAATTCTTCTATACACATGAACTCCAGAAAAATGGTGATATAGATGTTCAACAGATCTGATCAAGTGATAATCTAGCAGATTTATTCACCAAAACTTTTCCTACTCCAACATTCAAGAAATTGATTCTTCTTATCGTAATAGAGCATCTTAAAGATCTTAACAGAATGAGTTAATATATGAGTGACATTCAAGGGGAAGTATTATGAAAACTATAAGGGGTTAATGGCTATCATCCCTTCGTTTTCCCACCACCATAAATTACGTTCCATCCTTATTGCCCTATAAAAGGGCACTTCTTCCTTCTCATTTGAATACACATACATATAGCATGCTTATATATGCATATTGTATGCTTGAAGTGAGGAGCATATAGAAAGGATTAGAGAAGAGGGGAGACAGAGAAAAGAGAGATATTTTGTACAAGACTGACTCCAAATCATCTTGTAATTCCTCCCCGAGATAGTGAAGTTTTTTATCCCTTTCGCCCATGGAGTAGGTATAGTCGAATCACGTAAAAATTTCCTGTCTCGTTTGAAATTTGAAAAATCTTATTGAAGGAAAAGAAAAACATGAAGAAATTTATTTTTTTTCATATTTGATTATCAAGTAAATTGAGAAAAAATCAAATCAACAAATAAAAATATAATTTTACACACCACTTATATTTGAGTTTTCTTAATTTTTAACCATATTAATTTTTAAAAAAAAAAATTTTAGCAACATTTGGTATAGAAGAAAAAATATAATGAAAAATGAGTTTCCTTTTTAATTTCCTTTGTTTTTCTTTTCCCAACCAATGTTTTTTTTTTTTTTTTTATCCAAATGAGCCCTAAGGCTTGGATGTCAAATATTTTCCTTCAAAAAAAAAATTTTAAGACTCTATTTGGAACTCAAGAAAATATTGGGAAAAGGAAAAGAAAATATCAAGGAATCACATTTCATGTTTGGTTATCGAGAAAAGTGAGAAAAAAAAAATAAAACATATATCAAATTCATAAAAAAATTTCGATTTTACACATCATTAATGTTTAGTTTTTCTTAACTTTTAACTATATTAAAATAAATCTTATTTTTGATAATATTTAATATAGAAAGGAAATATAGGGCAAACTGAGTTTCCTCCTTATTTTCCTTTCTTTTTATTTTTTCCAAGTAGAATTCTTAATCCAAATTAAGGGAAAAAATAATCTCTCCTATTGGCATAATAAGACTTAGAATCTTGTTTTAATGATAACAAATCAAAGGTATCTAACATGTTTGTTTAAGTAAAGTTTTAGGACTCAAAAGCTTGCATAGCGATCAAAATAGAGTGTTTGAAGAGTTTCAATAAGACTTGTACTTAAAGTTATAAAGGTCGATGAAGTTAAAGCTTATTGAAGATAAAAAGCTTCGAGTTGGATATAAAGAGCAAGCCAAAGCATGAAGACTTCGTATTTAAGATAGTTTGATCATATATAAGTCTTATGTAAGTACTTCACAAATTCAATATTGATGCATGAAACTCTTAGGAAATTTCAGTGACTTAGAGACCTGATTTTAAATCATGGAAAATATTTTCATAAAGTCTCACTTACGTTTTCCAAGATCAAAGTAAAGTTTTGAAATCAAATTTTGAAAAAAAAAAAAAAAAGTTGCAAGCAGGACAGGTGACTGATGAATTTACATTAGGCAACTGAAATTTTTGTGCTAATGTTTTTTAAGCAAACAGAACCGAGACAGGTGACTAACCCTCAACGTTCAATCGACTGACTCAACATTGAGTTTTCAAAATATGCTAAACTTAAAAAGCTCAGGCGACTTAACCCTCGAGGCACAATCGACTGAAGTTCATGTTTTAACTTTGAAACAGTGTTGGAAAAGTTTCTAAAATTGATTTGTTGACTCCTAAACTTGGAGAATACTTGAGAAATACGGCAAGAAACTTAGAAAATGGTAATATACTTTACTACTCTATAAATACTTATTATTTTTGTTAGCTTTGGTGCAATCCCAATAGGGGATGAATTGGTATTTAAAAATTTTATCTCCTAGGTCAATCCACTAGCAGCAGTATTACACAAACCTAAGATCAATCTAGTGCATATAAAATAAATCAATGTAAATATACAATGGAATTTAAACTACAATAGAAATTTAACCAAGCATGCACAATAAAGCAGTAAAGGAGACGACACCAGAAATGTTATCAAGGTTCGGCAAATAGCCTAAGTCCCCGCCTTGGCTAACAAGCACAAGGATTACCACTATAAGCTCACTTAACGGGTGGAGCGGCACCTGAACAACCTGGTCAATTAGCACAGGGCTGACCTCAACCTTTAACAACCAATCCTTATTGGGTTGGATTACCACCCCCTCAAGTCATGCCTGTAATATAATAAATTTCTCAAACAAATTTGCGTACAACAAGTATGCTTCTTAACTAAGCAGATTATGTACCAATCTAATCAATACACCATCGAATGATATGATAAGATAAGCTCAATGTGGTCTTAGTATCTACTCTCAAAGTTTTATGCAAATAATGCAATCAGTATGTGAGAGTGTAAGTGATAAGATCTTTGTGTCAAAATAATATTCTCAATCACAGCACAACAACAAAGATCACAAGTATGTTTCAAATATCTCAACAAATGTTTTTCTCAATATAAACCACAAGAGATATTTAAAAATGATTTGTAAAAATTATTTAATTTTTGTGTCAAGATGATGATATCAAACAAATGATATAGCAACAAAGATTTTTTGGCACTCTAGCGAATATCTCAAAATATATTTCTCAAAGACAACCACAAGAGATATTTATGAAAATGATGTGTGAAATATTTTTAGCAATCAAAATCCAATATGAACTCCTTGAGTATTGCAAGGACAATGCAAAACTCAAAAGCTTAATGAAGTATTCCTAGGGAAGACTTATTAAACAAGTCTCCCAAGGAAACTTGAAGCTTTGTTCTTTAATAAAATAATCTCAATCAATAAAGAACAAGAGAAGGGTGCAAAAAGATTAAGCAATAAAAGTAAGTAAGAATAAGTGTAAGAGGCTTAAAAATGGAAGTAGGATTTTTAAAATTTCAGAGGATTTTTGCTAATTAAGATTGCTAATCTTTAACTAATTTTTGCAAATGAGGAGGTATATATAGAATTTCCCAAAAATATAACCGTTCAGAACACATTAGTCATTTTGGAAAAAGTTTAACTGAGGTTGACTCACTCTAAAAATGAGCAGCTCATAAACTATCCTAAGTTTAGGAGTTTTGTCATGTAATATTCAGTCTAAAGGCTAGATCGTCTCCTCAGGGAATGCGGTTAAATTTCAAATTTTACATATTTCCAATCGAAAATAAAAATTTACTGAACTCAGTTTAGATTCGAGTTCTCTGGTTATTTAAGATTTCTTTTGACAAATTAAACGAACATGCAAATTAAATTCTAATCCTAACATGCACTGAATTTAATAACGAGAAACGAAAATCCTACTCTTAATCAGGCCAGAATTGAAACATGCATTTAAACTCCGGAATAAAAACTAAAGACAATAACTTTAACACGTAATTATAACACGCAATAATGAAAACTCAATCAAACTCAAATGCGAACAATAAAACCAAACTTCTAATAAAATCAAAAACTTGAATCAAGATTAAAAATTAAACGCAAATAAGAACTCGAACAAAAATTAAGGCTTTGATAACTTAAACAATAACAAAAAAAAATGGAAACTTTAATAAGATTAACTCTAAACTAAATTGAACTTCAACAAACAAGTTTTAAAATTTAAGAAAAACTACTAATTTAACTTCTAAAAAAATATATATTTTTTTCTTTTTGTATTTTATCCTTTTTTTTAGAACCAAACTAGACTTTAATTAATTAACTAAATAACTCAAACAATAATTAAATCTAATGCTAAATTTACTTGAGAGAAAAAAAAACTTGAACAATAATAATACCCCAAACAAGATTTAAAAATTACAACTTTAATTAATACTCAATAAAAAAAAACTAATACGATTCATTTAAATATAAATAAGGGAAAGGAGGAGAGAGAGAGAGAGAGAGCAGATAAAAAAACCACAGCTGGCTGTGGCTCGGGTTCAGCAGCCGTGGCAGCAAGACAGGAGGCTCGGCTAAAGTTCTTGGCAGCAGCCAAGATGGAGGAGGCTCTCGAGGTGGCTGGCCATGAACTTGGAGGGAAACCGGGGTATGGCAGGCAGTAGCACAACTGGTTGTCTCGGCAAGAGGCTTGGCTGAAGTTCTTGGCGGTAGCCAAGATGGAGGAGAGGCAGTTGCAACAACAGCTTCAGCCGCAACAGCAGCCGTTGGGGGATGAGCAACAGAGGGGCTTCTCGGCTAGAGAAGCTCACAAACAGCAGCAGCAGTGATGGAGGTTGTGGCAGGAGGGGATTAGCAAGGTAAAGGGGGAGAGAAGAGAGGGAGAGAAGAGGGAGAGTAGGGAGAGACAGCGAGAGAGTAATGAGAAAGGGGAAGAGGAAGGGAAGGAGGAAGAATGGCTGGGGGTTGCCGGCTATGGCAGATAGGAGAGAGAGTTGAGGGAAGGAAGAGAGCTGAGAGTAAGGGAGAAGAAGAGGGGGTGCAGCCTCCTGAAGGAAAGAAAAAAAAAAGAAATATATAGGGAGAGGTGGGAATGCCATACGCCCAGCTAGGAAAGGGTCCGGACCCAGCTGCATGACCAGGTCACATCAGGTAATTATATTTATATACATATATATATATATATACATATATTTTTTTTCTTTTCTTTTTTATCTTCCTTTTCTTCTTGAGCGAACATGGATGATTTTGACCATTCTAGAGTCCGTTTCTCTCAAAACTCAAAACACAGAAGTTGTAAATAATCTTCTCATATTTCTCCAAGATTTCGAATCGTCTCAATTGGAGCTTGAATGGGAAAATTATGCTCAAATTACAAATTGGTACTAGTTTTAGCTCTTGATAATTTCTTGCGATAAAAAAATGTCAAAAATTCATAAATTGCTTAATAAAACTCAAATATTACAATTAGGACACCGTGTTAAAATATTAAGAGTAATTAGGTATTTAATTAAAAATATAAGCCCCAATGCATGAAGTAAAGTACCTAATTACGCAGTTTAAGCGCGTAATCACACCCCCCAACTAACGTTTTACTAGTCTTTAGCAAATAACGTGAATGAATTTCAGGACGATATTCATAAATACTAACTCCAACAACATGGATACACATGCGACACAACCATACTATTTCACATACAAGAATATAACTAAATTTCACGTAAGCTCGTTCATATTCAATGCACACAATTCCGAAGCATGTCACTCATGCAAGTTTCATCATTATATAGCATTTAAGAACAGTATACTCACATAAAGTTAACCAGTAGTACAATTCAGAGCTAATGCGATCATATAAGTTCGAGTATAAATAGGTGACATCTCGAGGAATTTGTGATGTGTGTGACTCATTACACCTAGGATACCAGTGGACACTTATAGAACGGTCGTTTTGACTCGGCCTAACTGGTATACCCTAAAAAACACTCAAAAAGAATGGGTTCACCCGTTATATGTGAGGAGGAGTGTCGCGATCAAACATCCCACGTATTGTAATGAACAAATGCTAAGTATATGGAGTGTGGACTAGTTTGAGAAGGGTCTAGCCTATCTATAAGGTGTCGGGTCCTTCACCCTAACATCTTCTCACTTACTCGTCATGTCTAATCGAGACCACCCTAGATCAACTTATTCATAAACTTGGTGTGAATACATCTTAGGCATTAAGCGATTGAAGAGTCTTCATATGTGGAGAACACGTGTCATGTCCATGACTTTTTGTGGTATTTGTGTTGAGCAAGTATTAACCTTTCACTTCATGTGCATTTCTATTTTTTCCTTTTCTTTCTTCTACTCATTCTTCAATTTCCGTCTTTACTTGGTCAATTAGGACAATCATTACACTTCTTTTGTTTTCTTCATACCATCAATAGGAATTAAGCTCGAACAGTGGTCCATGAACTAAGTCTATTTTTAGGGGTGGTTAGCCTTCACATTTTAAGTAGGCTACAAGACCTAGGTTTTTATCTCCCCACTAGATGTCACCTCTAGGCTAGCAAATCAAAAACAGAGACTAGTGTACAAAGAATTGTCCAGAAGAAAAGAGAACTGAGTTTTGTGAACTCTGATTTGATGTTCACTCAAAAGGACGATAAATAACTCAAGGATATCTCACAAGGTGTCATAGTCGCCACGGGTGTTCTCTCAGTGCTCACAAGGAACCCTAAGTACAATGAATCACGTGAACGTGTCTATTCAGCCTCGTGTGATGCCATGTAAATACAAGAGTTTATATATTCAGATTAACACGAGTGTACTACCAATCAATTTTTCATCGAATTACAAAGTCATATAAAGAGAAACTACACATAAATGACTCAAGTGTGTAATTCTTAAGTTATATGCAAGTATGTGAAGGGTATATGTCAGTGTTAATCATGGGATAATCGTTTATCCTCAATACTCTTTCTTTCTTTCTTTCTTGTTTTTTTTTTCAATTTGATATATAAAATCCAGTATGTATACGTGCACAGTGTCACATGCAAAGGCTCACCCCCCAACTAAAGTGGAACATTGTCCTCAGTGTGAAAGCATAGGGGAATAGAAAAAACTGTGCATAGGTGAACAAACTAATAGAGAATCACTACCAACTAATGCGACAAAAAAAGAAAAGAGAGATGCAAATAAAAAGAAATAAAATAAAAAGAAAAAATGAAAAAGAAAAACAGTAAAATAGAAAGGTTAGAGGACTCCCCTAGGGTCTTGCAAAAGGAAGACCTCTTTATTTGGATCAAATGGAGTCATGAAGGGCTTTAGACGCTATCCATTGACTGTGAAGCAGTTGCCACTCTTTGGATCTAGAATCTCTACAGCACCATGAGAATGAACTTTTTCAACGACGTATAGGCCACCCTATCGGGACTTCAGTTTCCCAGGAAACACATGCAATCTAAAGTCATAGAGAAGCACTTGCTGAGAAAGGAAAAGTTGTTTGTATTTGATTTTCCTATCATGTAGCAACTTCATCTGCTCTTTGGCTAAGTGGGCATTGTCGTAAACTTCCCTCCTAAACTGTTCAAGCTCACATACCTGCAATTTGCTTAAACCCTTGGCATCATTAAGTGAAAAGTTAATCTATTTTATAGCCCATAAAACACGATGCTGAATTTCAACAGGTAAATGACATGCCTTACCATAAACTAACCTGTAGGGAGACATCCCTAAGTTTGTCTTGAAAGTCATTCAGTGGCCCCAGAGTGCATCAACAAGTTTTTTTTATCAGTCCTTTCGATTAGGATGCACGATTTTCTCAAGTATAATTTTGATCTCTCTATTGGCCAACTCAACTTGACCATTAGTCTGAGGGTGGTACAGAGCAGACACCTTATGGGTCATTCCATACTTTTGTATGAGTTTTTCAAAAGGTTTGTTATAAAAATGCAACCCTCCATCACTAATGATCACATTGGGCATGCCAAAACGTGTAAATAACTCCTTGAGAAAACTGATGACAACCCTATGGTCATTTGTTCTACAAGGTATAGCTTCCACCCATTTGGAAACATAGTTCATAATAACTAAAATGTAAGAATGTCCAAAAGGGTTTGGGAATGGTCCCATAAATTCAAGGCCCAACAGTCAAAAATTTCAAGAGTCAAAATGGGAGACATAGGCATTTCATTCTTTGCGTTAATTTTCCCTAATTTCTGATAAGCCTAACAGGTTTTACAAAAACTCTCAACATCTTTGAACATAGTAGGCCAATAGAGTCCACTTTGCAAAATTTTTAAAACGGTTTTCTTTGCAAAAAAATGACCTCTACATGCTCCACTATGACAAAAATACATCACAGAAATGAATTCATCATCAGACACACATTTACGAACCAACTGGTCAGAGCAGTATTTAAACAGATATGGATTGTCAAAATAATAATGTCGTACCTCTGCAAAGAACTTACGCTTATCTTGAGTTAACGAATGTTCTAACATTCGGTCAATGACAAGGTAATTCACAATATTGGCAAACCACGGAGCGCATAACACTGCAAAAAATGCTCATCAGGAAAATCATCATTTAAGGGAGAGGGAGATACAGACACATCAGGTGGCTGCAAATGAGAGAGATGGTTAGCTACAACATTTTCCACACCCTTTTTATCTCAAATAGTGATGTCAAATTCCTGGAGAAGTAGAATCCATCTGATCAACCTGGGTTTAGCATCTTTCTTTGTTAACAATTATTTCAAAGTAGAGTGATCAGTAAAAATAATAACAGGCGATCCAATGACATAAGAACAAAATTTTTTAAGGAAAATATAATAGCTAACAATTTCTTCTTAGTGGTGGTATAATTTTTCTGAGCATCATTCAAAGTTTAACTCACATAATAAATGACAGACGACTTGTTATCAATTCTTTGACCCATAACGACACTTAGGGCGTAGTCACTAGCATCAGTCATGATTTTGAATGGCAAGTCCCACCAAAGAGGTTGCATGATAAGCGCAATAGTCAAATGTTTCTTTAGCTTTTCAAAAGCCTGTTGACATTCATCAATCCATAAGAATTCAATCTCATTCTGCAATAAAGTACATAATGGTTAAGCAATACTACTAAAACCCTAAATAAAATGCCTACAGAAGCCGACATGACCAAAGAAATAATGGATATCCCTAACTGTCTTAGGGATAGGTAATTTGGAAATCAGCTCTACCTTGGCCCTGTCAACCTCTACTCAAAAACCAAATGACCAAGCACTAAACCACTACTTACCATAAATATGAAAAATTTCCAAATTCACAAGCAAATTCTTTTCCTCACATCTTTTCAAAATAGCAGTCAAATTTTTTCAAATAAATATCAAAGGACTTACCAAACACAGAAAAGTCATCCATAAAAATTTCACACATATCATCTAACATATCAGAGAAAATATTCATCATGCAATGCTGGAAAGTAGCAAATGCATTGCATAGACCGAGTGGCATTCTGCGAAAGGCGAAAGTACCAAAGGGACAAGTGAAGGTAGTCTTCTCTTGATCCTCAAGTGCTACAACAATTTGGTAATAATCATAAAATCCATCCAAGAAACAGTAAAAGGAATTACCAGCTACTTTTTCGAGTATCTGATTTAGGAAAGTAATGGGAAGTGATCTTTTCAACTAACCAAATTCAATTTATGATAGTCAATGCACATTCTCTAACCTGTTACTTTCCTAGATGGGATCAAATCTCCATTAGCATTTTCAATGATAGTTAAACTAGATTTTTTTAGAACTACCTGTGCCGGGCTTACCCATTTGCTGTCGGAGATCGAATAGACGATATCAGCAGCTAATAATTTTAGCACTTCGTTCTTTACCACCTCCTTCATGGTTGGATTCAGCCTCCATTGTACATCTCAAACTGGCTTAGCGTCTCCTTCAAGGAAGATGTTGTGAGTGCAAATTGAGGGGTTGATACCCTTGATGTCTGCAATGGTCCATCCTATCACTTTGCGATGCTTCCTTAGTACCTGCAATAGCTCAGTTTCTTGTTTAAGAGTAGGGTGAGAAGAAATTACCACAGGGAATGTGTCGTCTACTGGACCCAGGAAAACATATTTCAGGTCTTCAGGTAATGGTTTCAGTTCGAGTGTTGAAATTTCTTCTTCTGATGACTTCATAATTTCGGGCAGATCAATGGCCTTAAATGTTGGCTTCATAATTCCAGAACCTGAAACTTGTCAATGAGGAGAAGGTGTTCGTCAACGAGCTTCCTTTATTGACTTGTCGACGAGTCCACGTGGACAAACTTTCTATATAAAGCCGAAAATCATTTTTCTGCGGGAATTTCAGGCATAATTCTTCTCTGTCTCTCTCTCTCTAGAAAACGTATTCTCTCACTTCCCTCTTAGTTTCCAGTTCCGTCTCTCCGGTTCGATGATTAGAAGCTACCATGGTGATCTTGGGGAGATTTTCTACAATATAGCCGGAGCGAAATGTTGATTTGAGAAGTTTGAGAACAATCCCAAAACCAGGGTAAGTAGATTATTTGAGTATTGTTAGTATTACCAAATTCATTTGAGCCCCGATTTTGTATTATATAAGAATATACTGGGGTTTTGTGAAGTAAAATCAGGGTATTACATTTTCTAGGGTGTTTAGGGGACCCCAATGGGTAATATTTTAAGAACCCAGGTAAAATGATACATGATTTACAGTTTAGGAATTGTGCATATGTGGATTTGGGGAAATATGTATGTGAAAATTATCTAGGTGAATTCAGTTGTTTGATTGGGAAATTACATGTGTATTATCTCAAGATGTTGAAATTATGAATGCCACACACGTGGGATTATAAATAGCAATTAGTACTCAGATAGTCAGGTAAGGGAAACATGTTATGCTAGGAAATTTTAGTATGGTTATTGTTGACCTTACGTGTCACGCCCGGTTTTGATTATGACAAATACTCATTGTATCTAATGGGTAATTGAGTTTTTGTGCAGGAATCAAGAATGACAAGATCAAGATGTGCACAAAGCAAGAAAGGCTTGAAGACAGTTTCATAAACTCTTAATTGAAATATTTTCCAGTGAAATTGTCTGTAATAGTAATTAGGGTTTTTCGGTTTGTAATAAGCTCACACACATCACATGAATGATTTACTTTGTAAGCTCAAACCGAACCATAGAAAGACCTTAGAGTGTACCTTCGGGCGACCGAAGGTCGACCGACACCGGACTTTTTCGGTGTCTTCCAAATTGGACCCCAAGTGGCCTTAGGACACACACATATGCACATATGTTTATTAGGCACTTAAAATTGATTGAGTTGGGTCAATTCGGGACCGAAATGCACACTTGGTGCACTTTCGGTCGACCGAGCCAAACAGTTCAAATTGGCCCGGTCGACCGAAACCGGTCCGGGTCAACTATTTGACCCGGTCCCGGTCGACCGACCCCTTACAGGTCATTTGACCTCGGTCGACCGAACCACCTGGGAGTCAACTATTTGACCCCCCGGTCGACCGACCACTTTTGTACTCCAACAACTCGGTCGACCGAAGCGCCTCGGGAGAATTCCCAACAACTCGGTCGACCGAGCCGTGCAGTTCAAAAAGGCCTCGGTTGACCGAAACTTGGAGATTTCAAAAATCGCCCTTACCCGGTCGACCGACCCCTTAGTTCAAAATGCCCTCTGTCGACCGAGCTACTTGAGTCCCGGTCGATCGAGCTACTTTTGGTCGACCGGACCTCTCGGGTTGCTCCCATTTTTACCGTGGTTAATACTTTTCTAAACAAGGTTAAAATGCACTAAACTTCATTAAACTTTTCTAATAATACCCTATAGGTCCCCAACGGTCATATTTTCTCCCTTGCCTATATATATGCCTTCATTTGCAAAGATTAGTAGATGATTAGCCACCTTGATTAGGGAAAAATTCTTTGAAAAACCAAAACCCTATAATACTCATTTTATTACTCAAACCACTCATACTTGCCTTCTAGCATTGCCTACATATTTTGTAAGTTGATTGAGTGTTTTGCTTAATAGGTTTGCTCTCCTTGTGTTACTCGTTTGACTTTCTTGAGAGCCAAACCTTAGGATTCTTAGGAGGCTTCTGCTAATAAAGCATTTCCTAAGAAGACCTTGTTAGATCTTCTAAGCTTGCACCTTCATTGCAAGATCTTGAGAAGAGTGTATTTGTTTTTGTCTGCAAAAACTTTTCAAAACACTTTCAAATATCTATTGTACTTTTATGTTGCAAAATACTTTGAAGAGATATTTGCATGTGTGATTGTGATCTTTGTTGCAACATTCTTTCACTCATATATCATTTGCTGAATACAAAGATTACACGTCTTTTGCAAATCAAGCATATACATCGTTTAATACTTACATGCTTGAAATATCTAAATGATCGAAATATACAAGACTTGACATCTTTGTGTGAACCTATTTATTGAACATATCTTGTGATACAAAGACTGTTAGTTCGACACTCTCACGTACACATTACACTGATAGAATATACTTTGAGAGTTGAACCATATTGACCACATTGAGCTTACAAATTATTTCATATTTGTGGTGTATATTATTGCGCGAATTTGGGTACATATCTGCTTTACTTGAAAGCACCATTTCAGTATAATACACATTGGTTGTATTTCCAGGCACGGGCCTGAAGAGGGAGACTAGCCCTGGAATAGTCCCGGATTGGCTTAGACCCGGTTAGGAAAGCTAGGTGCGTCGTCCTGTTAAGGCGTGTAGGTTGAGGTCAGCCCCGCTAATTGACCTGGTTAAGGTTGAGGTCAGCCCTGTGTTAATTTGACCTGGTTGTAAACGGTGCCGCTCCACCCTTAAGTGAGCTTTTAGTGGAATCCTCTAGCTTGCGAGCTTGAGGCGGGGACGTAGGCACGGTTGGCCGAACCCCGATAACATATCGTGTGTTCATTTATATTTCCGCACTTTATATTAGCCGCACATGTATGTTATGGGTGAATGATGCGTATGACTTAAATTTCACATTATACTTATCTACGCATTTGGAAATTGAATAGGCAGACCCTAGGTTGTGTATATACTGCTGTTTATCCGGCTTAACCTAGGTGATAAATTTTAAAATTCCAATTCACCCCCCTCTTGGGAATACACCAATTCTAACAATTGGTATCAGAGCCTCGTTGCACTTGACTTAAACGTTTTTGTAAAAGATCGCAATGGCTCACATTGGTGTATCCCCATTCGTTGAGGGACAGTCACTTTCCAGCCCTCCAGTATTTTGTGGTGTCAACTATACCATGTGGAAAGTTAAAATGACCATATTCTTGAAATCTATTGACTGGAGGGTCTGGCTTGTAACTACCAAAGGAAGATGTGCACAAATACATGAAAATGATTTTAATATGATTAGTTCTAATGCCATGAACATGTTACATCTTGCTTTAGATTCTGATATCTTTGTTGAGTTTGTGGCATATCAAAGTGCACAGGAAATCTGGGATAAACTGGAAAAGAAATATGGAAAATCCCAGGAATTAGAAATGGTAACTCCTCCAGATGCTCCAAGCTTAAATGATCAAGAGGAGGTAATTCATGAGCTAGACATCAAAGATGAGGTATATGATTCTTACTCTAGCCCTCCTGATGATTTATGTAATGAATGCTGTATTGGGTCATATACTGAATCATCTGTTGATAGTGCTGTGAATGGTTCATGCGATATTTACTATGAAAAATCCTGCGATGAATCATATGGTTGTTTTTGTGACATATCAAATGCTGGACCATCTGTTGAAAATCATGATAATTTTAATAGTGATGTTTGTGATGATTCATATATTGAATATTGTAGTCTATTAAGGAATGAATCATCTCTTGTGCCTCGTGATAGTCCTATTGAGCATGCATATAGTGATTCATATGAAGACCGTTGTAATTCTCTTGATGAATCATGTATTGATTTGAATATTAAAAGCATGCTATCACATGAAGAACTAGAAAAGACCTTATTGAAAATGCACAAGTTTCTAGTTGGAACTTCTAAGCATGAAATACGCCTAAAGAATGAGAACAAAAGAATAGCAAATCAATTAAAAGGGCTAAAAATTTTTCATGCTATTCTTGAAAAGAAAAAGGTTGAGAAGATACTGAATATTGCATGCTTAGATGAAGAAACAAATGATTATTCGAAAGTTGCTCCTGAGATTAATACGAATAATCATGATAAACCCTTTGGATCTAAAAAGAAAACTCATTTTAAAAGGGGTTCGGGTTGCTCACATAGAACGAATAATCCAGTCTCACCAAAGAAAGATGGAATAAACAAGCACAATCCTTCACATATATGCCATGCTTGTTTATTTTGCAAATTTGTGTGGCATACGTGGCTTAACTGCTTACTAAGCAGCGAGAGAGGACTTGAAAAGGAAATGAGATGGATAGTCAGCGAAGCAAATCTTGTAGAACTCAAGGAAAAGCAAATTCAAATCGAGAATACATTCTTGACATATTTCCTTAGTTCCGAGGCTCACATTTAAAATGTTGTGATGACGATAGGATTGAAAAGCGGTCATTGGGTATAGTGATAATCGTGGTACACGCACTCACCTATCCCTTTCATAGGTAGCCCTCACCAAAACCGCGAGTCATACTCAGTGAGTCTTAACTCGTTCTTGGTTCGTATCCCTACTCCTTCATGTCATCATCTCTATAGGACACTATCCAATCACCTTTGAGTCCAAGTTAAGAAAAGCGTCATACTCCGTAGTGCCCGGTATCTAAAATAGATTGATAGAGTCAGTTCTTGGTACACACCTCACTTGAGCGATATTTCTTCACCAAGAACCCCTAAGAATCATGGTTATGCTATTACACATCAAATCTGGACCTTAGGGAGAACTCTGGATCAAAAATCAAGAAAAACTGGGAAATTTAACTGTGCTCGGTCGACCGAGCACTGTAGTTATAAAATGCCTCGGTCGACCGGACCATGTTGACTTTGACCCTTCACGGTCGACCGAACCTTCATGAACAAAAGTCTCGGTCGACCGAAAGTCTCGGTTTCCCCCTGGTCGACCGAAACCTGGCACAATACACCCTTACGGTTGACCGACCATTCTAGTTCATTTTTGCCGCGGTCGACCGAAAGGTGTCGGTACCTTGGGAATTTCAAGCGTCGGTCGACCGTATCTACTCCTGGTCGACCGAGCTGCGATATATATGTTGAATCTCTTCATTTTCACCTCATTTGCACGAGAAATCTTGAGAGATCCTTCCCCATTTCCTAGCAAACCCAGTATACTAGCCTCACATCATCATTCCCATGGCTCACATTGAAGCTCACGATCTTGCACATGCCGAGGATGAGTACTTTCTCTCAGACAGATGCAAGATACGGTACATACGAGAGTTCCGTCCCAAGGAGGCTATACTTGGTAAGATACTCGACTTAGTTTTTATGGGTCAATATTTTCAGAATATATTGGATATGTTCGAGTATCCGGGGTGGAGATCCTTTATCTCCTACCAGCCTGGGGGACATTACCCGACGTTCGTTAGGATGTTCTATGTCAACCTTGGCAATGATGAGAACGGATATTTCTCTTGTGTTCTGAGGACAGATGTGCGTTTTGATGCACAATATATCTCTGAAGTCCTCGACATTGGCCGTGGTGATTTTCAGTGCCCCGAGGTGGGTAACACCTGGATCCTTGATCAGGGATTTACCGTAGCCACATTCGCCAATCTGACCATGTCTGACCCTGGCACAGCTAGCCAAATCCATCCTCCCCAGTACAGACAGTTTAGCCTAGAGGCTAAGATCGTGCACCATCTGATCACATATAATATCCTGCCCAAGGCGGGATCTAGAGTGCACGTCTCCTTTTTGGATTGCTTCGTCATGTGGTGCCTCTTTGCTCGGAAGAAATTGGACCTGCCGAGTTTGATTATCTAGTGGATGATGGCCAAGACGATTGGCCACCGAGTGATCATGCCATATGGGGGAATCCTGAACAAGCTGTTTAGGAATATTGGAGTCACAAGGACGAATGTGGCTTCACTGAAGAGGAAACGACCAGCGGACATCTTCTCTGGAGTGACCCTTAGACTGATGGGGTATGAGCTCGTAGGGAACGTTTGGGCGTCCTCTAGAGTAGCACATGTTGGGGCCCCACAGGAGCCACCACAGCCTCCACAGCCATCGATGGTGGATCTCATGGCTGCTATCTCCGGCTTGTCAGACATGTTCATACAGTTTCGAGGATCAGTACAGTCTGACTTGTAGGATCTTGCATCATCATCTACTGCACTTCGGCAGGAGTTCCAGCAGCACTCCATCTCCACTGATAGCCGCCTTACAGACTTGGAGCGGACTATGACAGCTGGCTTCAGTGAGCTGAGTGATCGCATTTAGGAGATGCAGGAGGAGAGAGATCGGATGACGATGGATTTTGATTTTGATGCCGCCGATGGTGGTGATGGAGGAGAGGATGGAGGAGAAGATGGAGGGGAGATCTAGACTCCAGAGTTGTCCACAGATCAGATAGCGTGGCCTTGATTCTTTTTGTTGTTTTGTTATATCATCTGATCTGTATTAAATAAAACAGCTCTTTCGCTTTATCTTGTACTCTTATGATATTATTGACATACTACCTTGGTTATTTATGATATATACATATATGCGTCTGAAGTATCTTGACTTGCATGCTCTTGTGATTAATTGTGTATGGTATTGAAATGCATTTGTTGAGATTTGCCTGCTGGTAGATGATAGGTTCTCGTGTGCCTTACTTTTATAATATTGGTTGTTTGAGATCGTTTTTGTGCAGGTAATATTTGGGAAATATCCTATTTACAGCCGGCATGCTGCCGAATTTTCTATAGACATTTGCCCAAATAATTGAAACATTACTTGTGTGTGCCAAATGTATATACATACATGTGAAGTATTTGTTTCATAATTTGCATACATTTAGGGGGAGCATCTGAAATAAATATTCATCTTGTCTTGCTCACAAAATACACTGGGATTGGGTGTACTTTAAATCAAGTGTGGCTTGTGCTTAAATAGAATGAAATATGTTCATATTGCCACTGCTACTTGATTTGCCATATGATCATGCATGTAAATCATAAATTTTTGGATCACTATGGTTATGATTTTTCTGGTTATAAATGAGTATGCGCATAATTGACAAACCAGAAAAGGTTCTCTTCTTTTCAAGCAACTTCCCCAATTCTTTTTGCATATATTTAAGGGGAATATATATATACATATATATATATATATATATATATATATGCATATCTATATCCAGTTATAAAAGCAAGAACTGAACTCATATTGGATATATCATATGTCTTGCTAGTGTGCTTACTTGTCTACATGACTTGTTCTTTCCATGCATTAAAATTTTATGTCATATCTTAAGGGTGGTGCGCTATATAACTGGCTTATTGAAAACATGTGAAAATGCATGTGAATCAGTTAGACTGCATTTATGCTCAAACCTTATTTTTACTATCATATGCCTTGTGCCCTTAACTCAAATCTTCCACGGGTTTTATGATATGTCCCATTGTTCAAAGGTTTTTGTATATTTCTGGCTTAATTATGGTTGCTATGACATCTACATCTTGAAATCACCAGTTATATTGATTGTGCACACACTTTATACCTTCATTGCACAAATTGTCCAATTTATGTTTAATATCTCACTTGCTAAAAATTGGACCATACTGAACTGCTTGAGTAGTTGCGGATTAATTGTTAGAAGATTTAAACTCAAACAGGTCATACTTATACAGGATATCTTTTGGAAAGTCCAATTTACAAACGACACTCTGCCAAAATTTTTCCAATATCTTTCCAAAATCCATCACGTATAAGTATACTAGTCCCATTGCCTAGAATTTTCAATTCAAATAGCCCTTTTTGCTGTTGCCAAAAGGGGGAGATGGAAAGGCAAAAATAATGGTCTTATTCATTTAAATACATTTGATGCATATTGTGAGGGGGAGCCTTCTTAGGCTTAACCATATATTTTGAGCCTTCTTAGGCTTAACCCTATATTTTTGCTTGTCGTATTTGTCATCATCAAAAAGGGGGAGATTGTTGACCTTACGTGTCACGCCCGGTTTTGATTATGACATATACTCATTGTATCTAATGGGTAATTGAGTTTTTGTGCAGGAATCAAGAATGACAAGATCAAGATGTGCACAAAGCAAGAAAGGCTTGAAGACAGTTTCATAAACTCTTAATTGAAATATTTTCCAGTGAAATTGTCTGTAATAGTAATTAGGGTTTTTCGGTTTGTAATAAGCTCACACACATCACATGAATGATTTACTTTGTAAGCTCAAACCGAACCATAGAAAGACCTTAGAGTGTACCTTCGGGCGACCGAAGGTCGACCGACACCGGACTTTTTCGGTGTCTTCCAAATTGGACCCCAAGTGGCCTTAGGACACACACATATGCACATATGTTTATTAGGCACTTAAAATTGATTGAGTTGGGTCAATTCGGGACCGAAATGCACACTTGGTGCACTTTCGGTCGACCGAGCCAAACAGTTCAAATTGGCCCGGTCGACCGAAACCGGTCCGGGTCAACTATTTGACCCGGTCCCGGTCGACCGACCCCTTACAGGTCATTTGACCTCGGTCGACCGAACCACCTGGGAGTCAACTATTTGACCCCCCGGTCGACCGACCACTTTTGTACTCCAACAACTCGGTCGACCGAAGCGCCTCGGGAGAATTCCCAACAACTCGGTCGACCGAGCCGTGCAGTTCAAAAAGGCCTCGGTTGACCGAAACTTGGAGATTTCAAAAATCGCCCTTACCCGGTCGACCGACCCCTTAGTTCAAAATGCCCTCTGTCGACCGAGCTACTTGAGTCCCGGTCGACCGAGCTACTTTTGGTCGTCCGGACCTCTCGGGTTGCTCCCATTTTTACCGTGGTTAATACTTTTCTAAACAGGGTTAAAATGCACTAAACTTCATTAAACTTTTCTAATAATACCCTATAGGTCCCCAACGGTCATATTTTCTCCCTTGCCTATATATATGCCTTCATTTGCAAAGATTAGTAGATGATTAGCCACCTTGATTAGGGAAAAATTCTTTGAAAAACCAAAACCCTATAATACTCATTTTATTACTCAAACCACTCATACTTGCCTTCTAGCATTGCCTACATATTTTGTAAGTTGATTGAGTGTTTTGCTTAATAGGTTTGCTCTCCTTGTGTTACTCGTTTGACTTTCTTGAGAGCCAAACCTTAGGATTCTTAGGAGGCTTCTGCTAATAAAGCATTTCCTAAGAAGACCTTGTTAGATCTTCTAAGCTTGCACCTTCATTGCAAGATCTTGAGAAGAGTGTATTTGTTTTTGTCTGCAAAAACTTTTCAAAACACTTTCAAATATCTATTGTACTTTTATGTTGCAAAATACTTTGAAGAGATATTTGCATGTGTGATTGTGATCTTTGTTGCAACATTCTTTCACTCATATATCATTTGCTGATTACAAAGATTACACGTCTTTTGCAAATCAAGCTTATACATCTTTTAATACTTACATGCTTGAAATATCTAAATGATCGAAATATACAAGACTTGACATCTTTGTGTGAACCTATTTATTGAACATATCTTGTGATACAAAGACTGTTAGTTCGACACTCTCACGTACACATTACACTGATAGAATATACTTTGAGAGTTGAACCATATTGACCACATTGAGCTTACAAATTATTTCATATTTGTGGTGTATATTATTGCGCGAATTTGGGTACATATCTGCTTTACTTGAAAGCACAATCATTGTACCATTTCAGTATAATACACATTGGTTGTATTTCCAGGCACGGGCTTGAAGAGGGAGACTAGCCCTGGAATAGTCCCGGATTGGCTTAGACTCGGTTAGGAAAGCTAGGTGCGTCGTCCTGTTAAGGCGTGTAGGTTGAGGTCAGCCCCGCTAATTGACCTGGTTAAGGTTGAGGTCAGCCCTGTGTTAATTTGACCTGGTTGTAAACGGTGCCGCTCCACCCTTAAGTGAGCTCTTAGTGGAATCCTCTAACTTGCGAGCTTGAGGCGGGGACGTAGGCACGGTTGGCCGAACTCAGATAACATATCGTGTGTTCATTTATATTTCCGCACTTTATATTAGCCGCACATGTATGTTATGGGTGAATGATGCGTATGACTTAAATTTCACATTATACTTATCTACGCATTTGGAAATTGAATAGGCAGACCCTGGGTTGTGTATATACTGCTGTTTATCCGGCTTAACCTAGGTGATAAATTTTAAAATTCCAATTCACCCCCCCTCTTGGGAATACACCAATTCTAACAGTTATCAGTATAAATTATATGTTTTACCAGATTATTATTCAGATAATAAAATATTAGTATAACTGAAAATGCAGATTTCAAAGCATGTGAATCTAATTATTTAATTGTGTGGCATGAGTTCGTAACAGATTAGTATAGTATTTATATAGTTTACAAATACCATGTTTTACAGTATATTAGCAGAAAATATCAGGAAATATACATATTTTATAGAATGATGAATTTTCAGTATACGCACAGATCGAAATTTTACAGAATATTTAGAAATATGATTTATAGTATTTCTAAGATACCATGAGTTACAGTATACGTACAGAAACATATATTTTCAGCATTTTTAGAATACCATGATTTCATAACCATAACACCTATACACCTAGATATTCAGATAGATATTTAGATATACAAATATTAGATATTCAGTCAGTTATTCAGATTTTCAGATTATTCAGATCAATTTTATAGTGTTATGGTTATTTCAAAATCATGGTAAAACAGTAATATAGAAATATCAGTTATATATGTATATAGTATCAGACCCCGATGGACCAGATTCAGTTAGCAGAACATGATACTGTAACTATTTTCAGTTCAGAGTGCAACCACATAACTTAGATAGTACGTGGATTTTCAGCAGTCGATCATGCCTATGTTGTGAACAGGCTCCCCGTCAGTTAGGGTTGAGGAGGCCGATCTGACTTTCAGAGTTCAGTTGACTTATCCTAGTCGGCCAGCCAGTGATAGGTACCTTTTGCTGGCCGCATAACCCTATCATGAGGGGTTAAATCATGACTTTTAGCTATCCATTCAGGGAAATTTTCTAAGTTATTATATATATCCAAATCTATAGAAACTGTAGATATACCTATGAATATTAGAAGTATTATGAATAGAATATTTAGAAAAACATTTTATGTTAAGCAACATAGGTATGAGCTATATTGTGTATTAATATTACATGTGTTTCTCAGACTTAGTTATTTATAGTACTTCTAAATCAGATTTTACAATTATGTAAACTCATCTGCCACACACTAGTAATAGCATATTTCGTCTTACTGAGCGTTGTCTTATCCTTGTGATTTAACATTTTTTAGGTGATCCAGTTAAGCAAGCAGATCAGACTTGTAGATAGAGGGGGACAACAATACTGCCCTATTTGTAGGGTGAGTGTTTTTGGGAAGTCCTTTTTGAGTACCCCTAGGTCCAGGTGAGGGCATTTTGGGAATGGCTAGGCATGTATATTTTGAAAAAATTTGACACTCTGGTATTGTCTATATTGACGTGGTTATATGTATTATGCTTCCTGCTGCATAGGTAGTTTATGGTTATACAGGTTCCATGGTCCTTACCTGGTCTGTGATGATGGTTTGGTTTATATTAGAAGGTATCAGAGCTGTGAAATTTTATAGTTTATATACATTAGAAAAAAAATGGCATGAAAAATCAGGTCGTTACAATATATGCTCAAGCCTTTTAAAATAAAATTACCTCAAGAAAAATGAGCCTTTGAAGCAAAAATATATGAGTGGATATATGCTCCAAGCTTCCTTCAATAACCCACAAAATTTTCTCCCAAGAAGAATTTTCAAAGTGAAAGAGTAGGAGAAATATGAAATTTAATGCACAAAGGGGTATGGAAAATAAGGGAGAAACAAAGAATGTGTAGATATGCTCTTAAGATGTTTCTCCTCAAATTTTCAAGTGTATTTGGCTTGTTTTTATAGGAAAAAACCAAAACTAACCGTTTTATGGCCGTTGGGGTATTAAAATATGATTTAATTTGAAAACTAGCCGTTTTTCGGCCGTTGGGGAGCTTTCTTGGCAGATGCCCTTCATTTTTTTGCCCATAACCTTTTCTATACAACTCTAAATTGAACGTTCTTGGTACCAACAGATAGTTGAGAGAAAATACCATAACTTTTATGTGAAAACTTTTTAAGATAAGAAGTTATAGACTGAGAAAAATGCCCATTATTGAGACGGAAGAAACATGAAGGGAATTTTTCTGTTACAAACACCTTTCAGTGTTTTGACCATAACTTTTTCTATACAACTTCAATTGAATGTTCTTAGTGGCAATAGAAAGTTAAGAAAAAATCCCACGACATTCATGTTGAACATGGTTTAAGATGAGAATGGATTGATCGAGAAAATCGCTCATCAATGAGTCGGAAGAAACATGAAGGGGTCTTTGAAAATCTTGCTTTGGAGTTTTTAATTTAAAAACAAAATTGCACTTGAAATAATTTTTGCACATTTATAAAATGATTTTCCATGAAATATAGAGTGCCTAAGGTCGGTCTAAGGTTAAGTATGAGTTTCAAATTAAATCATGAGATGCATGTACAATTAAACCTAATTAATTATTACAACCCAAAAATAAATAAAGTTTTCAAGCTTGCTCTCCTGATTCCCATGGAATGCGCCAATTGGTGTGAGCTTGAAGTGCATTTATGGCTTCCATTTTGTATCCTTCACTTGTGCTTCAAGAATTATAAACCTGCATATTCACTAGGTACACTAGTGAGACGCTGTTGTTTATTATAATCAAAATAGGGATCGAACTTAAAAAGTCAACATACTATTTGGTGAAAATTTGAAGAAATACAATAGTCAGGCAACTAACTCTTGGAGCTCAGTCGACTAACTGACTACGGTTTAGATAAGAATAGTGCATAAAAACCCTAATTTTTCACCCTCAGTCTACTGACCCTGTTTCGTCTCTCTCCCAAAAGTCTCTCTTCGATGGTCACGAGTGATCTCACACAAGATTTCTCTCGATTAATCCTTAAAATAAACCCTCCTACTTCATTCTCACTTGATTTCCAAGGATTTCACCGTTCATTTTTCTCAAAATCATCATGCAGAGAACAAAGACTACAACAAACAATTGATCTTCTTTTGGGAAAGATGACAACAATAACATAGAGAAATGGGTTATGACTCCCCACACCAAGCGACTAGTGAATGAGAATCTATTTGCAAACCATGGATTGGAAAGCTTAGAAAGTAGTGACACATGGTGACCTCATCCCTACTAAAATCATAGACAATAAAGAAATACCGATGAAAAAGAGATTATCGACAATGAATTAAAGATGCCACAAATAAACTTTAGTGCAATGAATGCACTATATTGTGCTTTAGATGTAAATGAGTTCAATAGGATTATGGGATGTAAATTAGCTAAAAAAATCCGGGATAAGCTTGAAGTAACCTATGAAAGAACGGTTGATGTAAGAGATAGTAGAATTGACATGCTCACTAGCGAGCATGAGGCATTTAGGATGAACCCTGATGAAACCATCACTAGTATGTACACTAGGTTCACCCATATTATCAACTCTCTAAATGCATTAGGTAAAAACTATACTACCTTGATTAGAAAAATCCTTAGAGAACTTCTACCAATTTGGGAACCTAAAGCCACTGTAATAACAGAAGGAAGAAATTTGAAAAAATACCTCCCTAGATGAACTAATAGGACCACTCCTCACATATGAGATGACAATCAATGAAAGAAATTCTAAAGGTAACAAAAATGAGAAATCAATAGCCCTTAAGGCTGTAAAAGAAAGTTCTAGTGAAGAAGAAGACAATGAACTAGATGACGATGATGTAGCCTTAATCACTAGAAGACTTGGAAAGTTCTTTAAAAAGAATAAGAAATTTACTAGTAAATTTAGAGCTCAAAATTTGATAAAGGACAAACTAGCAAAAAGGAAACTAAGAATGAACCTCCTACATGCTATAATTGCAAGAAAGTTGGACACATTAAACTTGATTGTTCACAGCTTAAGAAAGACTCCAAGAAGAAGAAAAATAAGGCAATGAAAGCTACCACATGGGATGACTCAAACTCAAGTGAATCAGAAAATGAATTAAGCGATCAAGATGTGGCAAACCTCTGCTTTATGACGAAATGTTAATTAAGGTTTAATCCCAAGAGGGGGGGGGGAATGAATTGGGCGTTTAAAAATATTTTAGTATTTCAATCCTTAATTGAAAACCCAACCATACATCCAAAAATTTGGATATACACCGATTTCAGTATTATACAACTAAATTGATTTAATCAGTGGATATCTCAATTAATTCAGTATTACCCAATTATTCTCGCGTATTTTAGATATTCATATATACCACCATTTAAAGCATGCATTGCAGATATAATATGAATATAAGTGCAGAAATATAAAAGAGATAGAAAAAGATAGCGCAGACACCGGATTTTTAACGAGGTTCGACCAAACCCGGCCTATATCCTCGCCTTGCGCAAAACCCCCAAGGATTGCACTAATCTGCTCCTTAAACTCGGGTGGAGCTTTCTGTTACAAATCTGCTGCTTGCAAAAGACACAATTTGCTCCTACGCTGCTGCTTACAAGAGACACAACTTCCTCCTACTCCGCTACTTACAAGAGGCGTAGCTTCCTCTTTCCCCTGTTCACAACCAAACCGTCAATACAATCAATTGATAACATTTCTGAACACTCAGATGCTTATGATCAAGCTAATGAGTACAATAAAATTCCAAAAACACATTCATAGGATATAGTCATGAAGCTCAATGAGTGTATGTGATGTATTCAAAAATGTTTTTGCAATAATCAAATATATGATCTTTGTATATGAAAATATGTGTGATGAGTTTTCTTAAAGATCTACACTCAATGTAATATATCTCCAAGAATTTATTTTTCAATTAATATGTGTTGGAGATCTAGGGTTTTCTCAAATAACTTTTGGTAAGAATAAAAGAATATTAATTCTTTGAATAAAAAAAATTTCAAGAATGCTTCAAAGATTTAAAGTCCTAGAATGAACTTCTCCCACAAGATTTTTCAAACAAAAATAGGAAACTTAGGGTTCTTGCTCTCTTAATAAAATATTAAATAAAAAAATGAGAGAAAAAAAAAACTTTTACAATGAAGATTAAATGCCCAAATATAAAACCTTGTATACCAAACCTCAATATCACAACGTGCTTGCATGAATGCTCTTCAACAGCTGAGAGAATGCCCAAAAGATGTTTGAACTTGAAAAAGTGTAGGCAAAGTATGCAAAGGTTTAGAAATCTTTTCAAAACTCTCAAGAGGTAGGCAAAAACTTACACCCTAGGGTTTAGAGGTCATATTTAAAAGTGTTCTCGGACTTTGGTTAAGTTCTGGCCATTGGATCAGTTTAATCAAGAATTTTATGTGCGTATTCACGCTGAACCGCCATCTGCACCGTGACATTCGTCGACGAGAGCACGCCTTCGTCGATGAGTGTATAACACCCATTTGTCGACAGGAACATGGGTTTGTTGACAAGAGACCTGTCTGAAATTTTTGGGCTCTCGGTATTTTCTCGTTGACGAGGAATAGAACGTTCGTCGCCTAGTGGTCATTATGCGTTCATCAACGAGGCCTCTAAAATCTGCATCTAAAAATTTGTTCAACCTAGAACTCATGCAAATGATTTTTTCATGAAATGCTTGAGTCCTAAGGTCAGTCTAGGGTATATTTGAGCTTCCAATTATATCTTATGAAATATGTAAATATGAGTGAGACTAAAACACACATTACAACTGAAAATCTGAGGTTTGCTCTTTTAATTTCATGGAATATGCCAGTTCATATGCGCTTCAACTTCCTCATGGCTTCCATAGCATTTATATCATCTGTGCGTGCTAAATACCAATCCTGGTAAAAGGCTCAATACACAAATGAGATAATTGTGTTTTGTCATTATCAAAACGAGATCGGATTCAAAATGTCAACAATGGACTCAAAAAGTGAACAATCTCTCCATTTTTAATGATGACAAACACAAGAGTAAAATGCATAAATTTCAAAATAGATATTGTAATTCAATATATCCACATAGAAGACATTGAGATATTTCAAGTTGAGAATTTTAAGTTCAACTCAATATGCATCTAGATATAGCAATAAAGCATATGCACATTAATCCTCTCCCCCTAAAAATCCTCTCCTCCTCAACACAAGGAGTATATCATTTTGCTCATTAATCCTCTCCCCCTTTTGGCATAAGCAAAATGGTTAAATTAAGTATAAAAAAACACAAATTCTTAGCTTTAAAAAGGATGACTCCCCCCTTTTGAAACAATTTTTATTTTAGCTCAGAACAACTCTCCCGCCTTTAAAAAAAAAACTTTCTTTTTATTTATTTATTTTTATTTAAGCTTATACACATTGTAGACTATGCAATTTTAAAAAAATATCTCTCACCTTTTCGATTTTCAAAAAAAAAAATTGTGCTCTAATTTTTTTTTTTTGCTTTAAGTACATTCCAAAAAGAATCATAACTAGAAAGACTAACCATACATATCCTAATTATATCAATGCATTTTAGAACAAGATCAAATGGTTAACTTAAGGAACTTGTGGCAAAGCAATATATTTTTCATTTAGAGTATTCAATAAGATCATCATAATTGAGTGCATGCCACAGAAAGTTCAATGCACATCTAAGCAAAAAAAAAATATTGGTGAGCATAATAAGGTAGGAAATAATTTCTAGACGGGGCCCCTATGAATTTGAATACTTTCGTAGATGAAATGAAATGCTTATACTTGTCAAAGATTAGTTTCACTACTAGTTCAAAGCCATATAAGCAATCGTTGTAAAATATTTTAGACAAACTATAGCGATACTATGATGCACATGAGTTCTTTATGCTCTTTCTTTATGAATGGAGCTCAGCTCCCCTAAATATTTTCAGGCATGCAACAAGTTTAGTTTAGTATAGTTTTTTTAAAAAAATTCATTTGGTTAACAAGTTGCATCAGATATGCATAAAAGAATTTATACATACCATTCATTATTTGCTACCAAATGTTAATACAAAATATGATACCAAATGTGATTATGCTTATTTTTCAGAGCCATGGCATTTTCAAGTTAATTTGCTCCCCCTCAGTTATGCACTTATCATCATCTTATGTCTTTTTATTTTAATCATTATTCACCTGTTTAGTCGAGTGATATAAGAATTTCAATGATTTATACTTGGCTTTACCTACTTTGGCTTAGAAGACCAAAAAGTCAAAAACAATTCTTCTTCAGGGTCATAAGCCTATATTGCTTCTTTCCTTATAGATCTCAATGCATAGGTTTCCTAGTCATTTGCATTTTTATATAAATTGAAACCTATTGCAAATAACTTAGTCATTTGACATATTCAAAAGCTTCTAATCAATTTGATTTGAGATTTGAGAGCTTGTGAAGTGAGATTGAACAAATACTCTTAACAATTAAATTATCATTAAGTTCAGAAGAATATTCATTATGAGTGGACAATGTTCAAAATATTTTGTGGAAGCGAATATATCCAACTACTTAGGCAAAGAGCAATTTGGGAGAATATTAATTTTTGAATATTGCTCTTTGGGTATTTTGATTATCCCACCATTGGACGGTGCCTTATAAGTATGTCTTCAATTTTAAGTAAGGGTATGAGCCTAGGATAGATGAATCTTTATCGGTGATGATCGTGATATGATAAAGATTTCTTATGGAAGAGATAGCTTTAGCATTAATCAAAATTAGGAAATTTTATATTTTAAGCACAAAGGGAATATTTATTAAAATGTCTTGATATACCATTTGGATCCCTTGGAGAATTCCACTAATTTGATTATAACAGGATATCTTTTAATGAGCACTTGATAGATATAGAATTTATGATTTATCAGTGCTTAATCTTAGAGTGATGACTTATTTTTTATCAAGGCTCTTTATATTCATAGATGAGTTTGGGGATAAATGAAATATAAGAAGATGAATATCCTAAAACTCAAATTTGTGCAATAGACAACTATGCTTAAGATTTTAATCATGGATTAAGGATTAAGAATTATTCACCAGGCACAATTACCTTGTCCATTTGGAAGTGAATTTCATAGAGCATGCTTTTGAGATTTTAGACAGTTAATCTCTCAACCTTCACTTTGAATAAATCAAGGTTTGCATGTTGTCCAATATTTTAACATTTTACCTAATCATTATGATATAAAAGCATTAGGTAGTCAGACTAGATATATTGCTTAAAGGAATCATATTTGTAGAGACACAGTGAATTATATTAATTAAACAATAAGAGGAGGAGAGAAAAGGGAATTATAAATTTAGAAGTTAGCATTCGTCGACAAACACGTCTGATGGGATCGTCGACATGGACACATGTCTCGTCGACAAGAAGTAACCGAGGGGCTATTTTTAGTTTTGAATTTCGTCGATGTGGAATAAGCGTTCGTCAATGAACTCCCTTCGTGGCCTTGTCGATGAGGTGACATGTCTCGTCGATGAGTGCAGGTGTATAAATAGCCTGAACTTGATTTTCACTACAGAATTCACACGAAGAACTTCTCTCTCTCTCTCTCTCTCCTCTTCGGTTCTCCTTCCTTCTCTTTAAGATTTTGGGTCCGTTCTTTACCGGATCGACAATCTGAAGCCGCCACGCTACTCCTGGGGAAGTTCTCTTCAAGTCTGTTGTAGTAGATCGTTGGTAGGGCTAACTTGGATTCCAACCCGGGTTCAGGGTAAGACTTTTTATTGAGTATTTAGCATTCTTACAATTGTAGAAAAGGTAGCATTTGCAGAAATACTGAAGTTTTGTTTGGGGTCATGTTGTTTTCAGGGTGTTGAGTGGGGAACCTTGCGGATGCAGTATGATTACGCGTCAAAACTGCGTAATTGGGCATCTTAACTCGGACTTTACGGTTTATATTTTTAATTAAATGTCCAAAATTATCCAATATTTTAATAAAGTGCCAAAATCATCATTCTTGAACTTTATTACATTATTTATGAAGTTTTGGTAATTTTTTGTTGCAGGAAAAATCTCGGAAACCAAAACCAACACTTGTTTGTATTTCATGCATAACTTTTCCGTTCAAGCTTCGATTGAGACGATTCAAATTTCTGGAGAAAGAGGAAAGGATTATCTACAACTTTTATGTTTTGAGTTTTATGAGAAACGAGCTCTAGAAGAGTCAGATTTGTGATGAATAGAGAATGAAAAAAATGAAAAAAAAAAATAACAATTCGGGTTGGGTCAAGTTGCCGGGTTAGCTTCAATTGGGTCGGGTCAAGTCTCTCACATGGATCTTAGGGAAAACCTTTTCCTCTATTTATTCTTTCTTTTTTCCCCTGTTCTGGGTGTTCCCTGCGCACCAACACCTTTCCCTGCATCCTCTCTTCTTTTCTTGTTTTCTTTTCTCTTATCTTCTCTTCTCTTCTTCTTCCCCTTCTCTCTTCTCTTTACCTTGATTTTATTCCCGTCCTCTCTCTCTATTTTTTGTTTGTCTTTCTTCTTCCCTACTCTCTGCTGTCTCTCTGCCCTTCCTCTTTCCAATACTTCAGCCTCCAGCACCATCACTCCAGATCCTCTGCAACTCTCTCTCCGGTTAACTCCAACAGCCTCCTTCGTCCTCTGCTCTAGAACCAGCCCAGCAGAAATCAATTCATGACAATAACCAGCAGTAGATAGCTCGCACAGACCAGAACAGAGCACCAATAACCAGCAGCAGAAGTGCACCACACCCAAGCCTCCCCTCCAGCACAGCTCCGGCCAAGTTCTCCAACTGCAGATTCTGCAAACAGTGCTGTCACAGCTCCTGCCATAGCCTCGGCAACACACCATGCCAGTTCCAGCCGAGATCCTCTACATGGCCTCCTTGTACCACCTTCAAGAGCAGCCTCCCATGGCTGTTCACTCTCTCTCTCTCTCTCTGCTTTATCTTCTTTTATTTTTTCTTTTCTTCTCTTTTCTTTCTCTTTATTTTTAAATTACAATTAGATATTTTATTTTTTATTTTTTTTGTTAAAGGTTATGCTTTCCCTTTCTTCTTTTTCATGTTATTGCCTTAGTCATAAACAATGATTCTTACTATAGGAGAGTATTGAAAAGAATTGAGTTTTGAGGATTGTTAAATTAATTTAGTTTCATTGCATTTTTAATTATCAAAGTTCATATTTTTATTGTGTTCATTACCGCTGATTGTTAGGATTTTGTTTGTGTTTTCGTGTGTGTTTGAATTTGATTGAGTTTCTATAGTGTGTTTTTAATTCCGTGTCCAAAGTTACCATCTTTAATTTACGTGTGTTTTGATGTTTCCTTACGTAGACGTAGGGTTTCTATTCTTGTTTCTTTTATTTAGTGCATGTTAGTTTAGAGTTTTAAATTACGTGTTATTTAATTTGTTAAAAGTAGAATTAACCACCCTTGAAATCCCGAATCTGAACCAAGTTCAGTGCAATTTAATTTTGATTGGAAGAACATTAAATCTGAGATTAAAACACATTCCCTGAGGAGACGATCTAGCCTTTGGGCTTAATATTACACGACAAAACTCCTATACTTGGGATAGCTTCCGAGCTGCTCATTTTTCAAGTGAGTCACAGTACTAGTCGTTTTAGGGGCTTTTTAGTAGTCAGGTAAAGGAGTAAACTAAAACAGTAATTTTCATGAAAATTATTATTAATTAATAGCAGATTAATTTTCAAAAAGCACGTATTATGTATAAGTATATTTGAGAAAATACTGCTATTACACAGGAATATGTTTTTAGTGTAAAATGTCAGAAAATGTAATTCTAGAACAGATTTGATGTTTTTATTCAGTTTGAGTGGCATGAATATTATTTCACGTATATTGTATTATGTTAAGTCAAATTTATAGAAAATGCACGTTTACAGTTATCTTGAGGAATAACATGGATAACACAGGAAATTATGGTTTCAGAAAATATGATAAACAATACATATGCTTAGTTCAGTATCTATGATATGTTCGGCACAAGGCCGTGATTGATAGCCAGCGCAAGGCTGCAGTTATGTATGTTATCTAGCACAAGGTCGCGATTATTTATGTTATGACAGAATTCAAAAAATGCTATCAATCTATTTATGTTAAAACAATATATGATCATGTACTATATGTTATTAGAACTCGAATAATGGTTCAGATCAGATTTCAGGGGCACGGTACCGTAGCTATACAGTTCAGTTCAGTTCAGACTTGTGCTAACCACCCCTGCCAGTAGAGGGGGTGGGAGATGGATAGTCGATGTGGCCTTCAATGTAGAGTTGTAGACATCCACCTAATAGTCCGAACTAGGGTGTGGCGAGCCCATTCTACTTATAGACATTTTGACTCGGCAGTGGTCGGCCAGCCATTGTCGGGTCCCACCTTCGGGCTGCACAACCCGTCATGGGGGGTAATACATGACACCAACTAGCTATTCATCCTAGGTATATTTCAGTACTACTAGTTATAGCAAATGATTTTATGAACATTATAATACAATATGATTTAGCATAATTATGAGATTGTATGTTTATTCAGTTATGATATTATCAGTGTTTTCAGGCATGTAATATGTACTGTATATTTATTATAGCATGCAAATATTTATGTTGCCACACAACTGTATTTAGTTTATTTCCCTTACAAAGAGGTGTCTTACCTTAGTTTTAAACTATTTCAGGGAACCCAGAAAGACAGGCGGACCTAACTTCGGGCCGTTAAGGCAGTTGTTCTACCCTGCTAGAAGGGTGAGTTTTGAACTAGGGTCAGTAGGTTTTTGATGAAAGATCCTAGTTTTATATTTTGGTGTTTTTGAGGATTGTATATATACATCTACAGAAATATGGTGGAATGTAAGTAACTCTGGTATTGTATTTTATGGTTGGGTGGATGAAATTTAGATTTATTGCTGCTTGGGTGTTTGCTGTGTGTGACAGGTGCATCCCCATTACCCACGGGTTCGGGTTGACTTTGTTATGTTATAAGTTAATGGTATCAGGGTATTTAATGTGGTTGGTTATATAGTAAGATAAGCAGGACATTACAGTTTGGTATTAGAGCCTAAGATGCTAGGTTTTGTAGACTCTAGAATGCAGCGGTAACAATACTAGAGTATAGGATAAAAGAATTTGAGGTTTGGTTTTGTAATCTAGATACAGGACTTCCGTGATGGTTTGTGTGTCTTTCTTGGGGTGATGATTTCAGGAAAGTCATAGTAAACTATTGTTGGGTTGGGTATCTAGGTTGTAGGATTGAACCTTGAATTAAGATCAGAGATGATAAATTAGTTAAGGATATAATATACTAGTTAGATGATATGTTATGGTAATAGGGTTCTAAGCTAAGTTTATCGTCTTTTCAGGATGAACCCTGGAGGTAGTAGCACCTATGCTAGTGGTAATGAGGGTGTTGGGCCCTCGGGAACTGTGGGTGGCGATTTAGACGCAGTACTGCGCAGTGTGGCTCAGCAAGTCATGGCTGAAATTGTTAGGAACTCCAGAGTGCAGGGTGGTCCATCTACATGCTATAGTAGTTCAATTGAGAAGTTTATTAAGATGAATCCTCTGACTTTCTCAGGAGGAACTGATCCTACAATCGCTGAAAACTGGATGCAGGAGATTGAAAAAGTGTTTGTAGTGCTACAATGTACTAAGGAGCAGAGGGTGCTGTTTGCTACATATAAACTGACCGGAGAGGCCAAAAGATGGTGGACGACAATGAAACTTCTGGAGCAGCAGAGGGCAGTGCTTATGGAGATGACTTGGGAATGATTTAAGGATATATTTTTCGACAGATACTTTCCAGCCTCGTCTAGAGAAGCCAAGAGAGGGGAGTTCCTGAATCTGAAGCAGGAACCGCAGACAGTGCAGCAGTACGCGGTGAGGTTCATTGAGTTTTCTCGCTTCGCCCTGTACATTATTTCAGACGAGATGAAGAAGGTAAGACAGTTTGAAAGAGGTCTGAGGATAGAATTATATAAGCAAGTGTCGATACTGAAATTGTAAGATTTTGCTGAGCTGGTAGACAGAGCAGCTATGGTAGAAGCCGAGGAGTGTTTGGAGGCTGAGGAGCAGATACAGAGAAAGAGATCCATGCCTTCTGGTTCCTAGCAGGGGTCCAGTCGAGGTTTGTGAAAGAGAGGTGGCTACTATAGGGATCAGAGGTAGAAGTTAGGGAATCGCGGGTTTCAGGGTATGCAGTCTTTTCCAGCTTATCTGACTTGTGGGAAAAGACACCTGGGGGAGTGTTGTGTCGGGTGAGGTATCTGCTACCGAAGTGGGGAGCCAGGGCATATGATGAGGGATTGTCAGTCTCAGATTGGAGCTGATTTCGCTCCTAGTCCTTTTCAGGGAGGCTATAAGGCGCCTCATGGAGGTTAGCAAAGGAATATGACTCCAGTGAGAGTTTATAGCTTGACGCCTGGTGATGCTGAGACAGCCAGCAACGTGGTGACAGGTATGGTTAGCATCCTTTCATTTAAAGTTATTGTATTATTTGATTCAGGAGCCACACACTCTTTTGTGTCTATGGGGTGTATTAAATTGTGTGAGGCAAAAACATGGCTGTTAGACACTAAATTGTTAGTAATCACACCGACCGGGTCAGTAGTGAGGTGTAGTAGGGTGCTCTAAGGCTATCTAGTGGATATCCAGGGAAAGTATTCTCTGTTGATTTGATAATGCTAGGCATGCACGGGTTCAATGTAATATTCTACATGGATTGGCTGGCAGCTAACTTTGCCAGTATATACTGTCGTTCAAGAGAAGTGATATTCAGACCTCCGAGAAGACTAGAATTCAGGTTTATAGGGTCACGAGTGCAATCCCTACCTCCGTTAGTTTTAGCTATTTAGGCGAGGAGACTACTCCTGAGTGGTTGTTAGGGGTTCGTGGCCTTTGTGAAGGAAATGTTAGGGAATGAATTGAAGCTCACTAGTACACCAGCGATAAAGGAGTTTACAAATGTTTTTCCAGATGAGCTACCAAGCTTGCCACTTGATTGTGAGGTAGATTTTCCTATTGATCTGCATCCAGGTACAACGCCAATCTCTAAAGCACCTTATCGAATGGTGTCAGCAGAGTTGGCAGAATTAAAGAATCAGTTGCAAGATTTTCTTGATAAGGGTTTTATATGGCCGAGTGTATCTCCGTGGGGAGCTCCAGTGTTATTTGTGAAGAAGAAAGATAGGTTCATGAGGATGTGTACAGATTATAGGAAAATTAATAAGGTGATAATCAAGAATAAGTATCATCTACACCGTATAGACGACTTATTTGATCAGCTCTAGGGTGCACGTGTTTATTCTAAGACTGACCTCAGATCAAGCTACCATCAAGTGAAGGTTAGGGCAGAAGACGTCTCGAAGACAGCCTTGAGAACCAGGTATGGGCATTATGAGTTTTTTGTTATGCCTTTTGGTCTAACGAATGCTCCTGCAATATTCATGGATTTGATGAATATACTCTTCCACCAATATTTAGACCAGTTTGTTGTTATTTTTATTGATGATATACTGGTCTATTCGAGGAGCTATAAGGAGCATGAGATGCATTTGAGGCAGATCTTATAGACGCTCAAGGAAAATAAGTTGTACTTCAAGTTCAGCAAATGTGAATTCTAGCTCGAGAAAGTTGCGTTTTGGGGCATGTCATCTCAAGGGATGAAATTTTTGTGGATCCTAGTAAAATGGATGCAGTAGTGAATTGGGCTAGGCTGAGGAACGTCTAGGAGATTAGGAGTTTCTTGGGGCTGACTGGTTATTACCGTTGTTTTATTGAGGGATTCTTAGCATTATCATGGCCTCTGACGCGACTGATTAGGAAGAATGTCAAATTTGAATGGGATGACAGCTGTGAGCAGAGTTTCCAGGAATTGAAGCAAAGGTTTGTCACAACACTAGTGTTGATCATCCTATCAGGGGGTGAGGGTTATGTTATTTACAATGATGCGTCCTTGAAGGGACTTGGCTATGTATTAATGCAAATGGTAGGGTGGTAGTATATGCTTATAGGCAATTGAAAGAGTATGAAAAGAACTATCCTACCCACGATCTTGAATTGGCTGTAGTAGTACATGCATTGAAGATTTGGAGGCATTACCTATATGGTAAGCGATGTGAAATCTTCTCCGACCATAAGAGTTAAGTACTTTTTCACTCAGAAGGAACTGAACATGAGGAAGAGAAGGTGGTTGGAGCTTATTAAAGATTTTGATTGCACTGTCAGTTACTAGCCATGAAAAGTAAACGTGGTAGCTGATGCACTGAGTAGGAAGTTTGTGGGATCAGCTCTAGTAGCTATGGAGATTCAGTATCCGATCTTGCTAGATCTGGAAAGACTCAGCATAGAGTTGGTTAAGAGTGATCCTCAAGCATGTATTGCCAACTTAGTGGTGCAACCTACTTTACAGGACAGGATTAAAGATGCTCAGAAAGAGGATCTAGAATTAGCAGAGGTAATGGTCAGAGTACAGGGTGGTCAGGAAGAGGAGTTTTGTATTACAGATGACGGGGCTTTGAGGTTCCGTTCTAAATTATGTGTTCCTACTGATGTTGATATTAGAAGTACCATCCTAGAAGAGGCTCACAGATCTCTATACACAGTTCATCTCAGCAGCACGAAAATGTATAGGGATCTGCGAGAGTCTTATTGGTGGAGTGGTATGAAGAAGGAGATTGCTGAGTATGTAGCATAGTGTTTGACGTGCTAGCAGGTAAAGGCTGAGCACCAAAGGCCGGTAGGCCAGTTGCAGCAACTTTTTATCCTAGAGTGGAAATAGGATCACATATCTATGGATTTTGTTTCAGGGCTACCGTAGGCATTGCATGGCCAGAATGCAATTTGGGTGATTGTAGATCTTTTGACCAAGATCGCCCATTTCCTTCCCATCAAGATGAGCTACTCCATTAACAGACTGGTAGAGATTTATATTCAGGAGATAGTTCGTTCTCACTGTCTGCCAGTGTCTATAATGTCAGATCTAGACTCGCGTTTCACGTCATGATTTTGAAGGAGCCCGCAGGAGGCTCTGGGGTCTCAGTTATCTTTTAGCACGACATTCCATCCTCATTCAGATGGGCAGACTAAGAGGATGATTCAGACATTAGAAGATATGCTTCAAGCATGTGTGCTAGATTTTAGGGGTAGTTGGACCCATTTTATGCTGCTTGTGGAATTTGCGTACAATAACAGTTATGAGGCCAACATTGGCATGACACCGTTTGAGGCGCTCTACGGTAGAAGGTATCGTTCTCCTCTATACTGGGATGAAATGGGAGAATGGTGAGTTGTGGGACCAGAGTTAGTACAACAAGCATTGATAAGGTTCGACTCATCAGAGATAGAATCAGTGCAGCTTAGAGCCAACAGAAGAGTTACGTCGATACCCGCTGCAGGAAATTGGAGTTTGATATCGGCGATCTCGTGTTTTTGAAAATAGCTCCGTTAAAAGGGGTTATGAGATTTGGAAGGAGAGGTAAACTTAGCCCTAGGTTCATTGGCCCATTCGAGATTCTAGAGAAAGTGGGGTTGGTTGCCTACAGGCTAGCTTTACCACCTGTGTTGTCTAGGATACACGACGTGTTCCATGTCTCCATGTTGAGGAAATACGTTCTGGAACCTTCTCCCGGAAAGAGTAGGAATTGTGTAATAAGAAGATTCCTGTAGTAAAAGTCTTGTGGAGAAATCATGCAATAGAAGAAGCTTCTTGGGAACTCGAGGGACAGGTACGCCAAAGATACCCGCATCTTTTCAGCAGGGAGTGGTATTAGTTAGGAAATAGTATAAATGAGTATGTAACATTTCTTTCGCAAGATAACTAACTCACGTGATAATTTTTAGTTAGTGGATAGTATTTTGGTTTCAGGAGAATTTTATTTTGTATATGTAATCTCCCAGAACTTTGAATGAAACCACGGTATTCCTCCGTTATAAGTGAGGGTAAGTAATAAAATAAGTACGTTGTTTGTCTTTAGGTGATGGTGAATCATATGGATAGTAAATTTTGAGGACGAAATTTTTATAAGAAGGGGAGAATATAGAGACCTAGTGAATTATATTATTTAAATAATAGGAGGAGGATAGAAAAGGAAATTGTAAATTTGGAATCAACAGGGTCTTGTTGACGGACACACTTGATGGGATCGCCAATGTGGACATGCATCTCGTCGACGAGAAGTTACCGAGGGGCTATTTTTAGTTCTTAATTTCATCGATGAGGAATTAGCATTCGTCGACAAACTTCCTTTGTGGCCTTGTCAACGACGTGACGTGTCTCATCGACGAGTGCAAGTGTATAAATAGCCTAAACTCGATTTTCACTACAGAATAAACGCAAAGAACTTCTCTCTCTCCCTCTCTCTCATTTTTTGGTTCTCCTTCCTTCTCTCTAAGATTTTGGGTAAATTCTTTGCCGAATCGACGATCTGAAGCAGCCACGTTACTCCTAGGGAAGTTCTCTTCAAGTCTACTAGAGTAGATCGTTGGTGGGGCTAACTTGAATTCCATACTAGGTTTAGGGTAAGACTTTTTATTGAGTATTTGGGATTCCTACAATTGTAGAAAAGTTAGCATTTGAAGAAATACTGAAGTTTTGTTTGGGGTAATGTTATTTTCAGGGTGTTGAGCGGGGAACCCTGCAGGTGCAGGACTAGTCGTTTTAGGGGCTTTCCAGTAGTCAGGTAAGGGAGTGAACTAAAATAGTAATTTTTCATGAAAATTATTATTAATTAATTGCAGATTAATTTTCAGAAAGCATGTATTATGTAGGAGTATATTTGGGAAAATACTACTATTACACAGGAATATGTTTTTAGTGAAAAATGTCAAAAAATGTAATTCCAAAACAGATTTGATGTTTTTATTCAGTTTGTGTGGCATGAATATTATTTCACGTATATTGTATTATGTTAAGTCAGATTTACAGAAAAGACATGTTTACAGTTATTTTCAGGAAGAACATGGATAATACAAGAAATTATGGTTTCAGAAAATATGATAAACAGTATGTAACACCCCGACCCCGAGGGGCCTGGGATATTAACTTTTTACTACTAATTTACAGCGGAAGCAAATAAACTCAATTTTTATTAAACCAGAGCACTAATATTCCATATTACAATCATTTATTTCAAAAGAAGGAAAATTACACAAACATAAATATCTGAAACCATACTAATATTTTTAATCAATCTTTATTTTTCTAATCCCCACCCGCATGCTTGCTAAGCCTGATTCCCGACATGTCCTTCAGAGTTATCTGAAATAAAATATGATTGGGATGAGACGACGCTCAGTAAGTAAATAAGATTATTATTAGTGTGTGGCCAAAATGAGTTTTTAAAGAATTTCGTAAAACAATAATGAATACTATAACTTCAAGATTTCTTTTAGAATAAACATAAATTTAACAATTTCTGCATAAAACTTTTGTCATCAATTTCAACAGTAAATTTTTAAATCATATACTATAACTGCTAAATTAAACTTTTAACTTTAAAACTGTAAAAATATTTAATGATAAACATACATATACTTTTCCTTATACGTTTTCCTTAGATCGTCATATAAGCACCAAAATGATCCTTTTCACGTAAACTTACACTTTTCCTTCAAATTATCAGTAACTTTGTACACGTAATTAAATATGTATAAACATATATTGTAAAAACCACCCTTAGGCCTGTTTGCCGTAAGTCATGTTTACCCCCATGACTGGGTTGTGCGGTCCGAAGACTGGACTTAGCTGGCTGGCCGACCAAACTAAATCAACGTACGTAAACTTTAAGTGAGATTTTCCTTATTAAGTCCTGGACTTAAACCAGGTGTGCACTCAGGAGAAATCCACTAACATAAATAACCACTCTGTAAACAGTGTGGGTGCACTCTGATCCGTATAAACTTTAAGCTGCGGTACCGAGCATCTGTAACTTTGAACTTTCCTTGCCATAAGGGGTTTGAAAATCATCTTATTATCATTTATGCAATTTAAAATAATATCGTGAAAATCTTATCTTTACTCATATTTACATAAAAAATGTAACGTAGAAATAAACTCATGCCACACAATTTTTGTGTTAAAAATATATATATAATTTTATTTTTGAATAGAAAGAAATGCTGAAAATTTACCCGAGGGGATTGGAACATTTCTTAACCCAAAAATAGATGCAAGTATATTAAAGATAGAACTGGTATAATTAAATATGCGTGAAAATAAACTCATGAAAATTTTGTGGAACTAATTGACATAATTAAAATTTACGTACAAAATAAGCTCGGGTATGAATTTAAAATAAAAAGAAACTAACATAATCAAAATTTACTTACCTTCTTCTTTTACCGTGTGCTACGAACACAATAATTATCTTTAAGAAATGAGATCGGAAAAAGTGGGTGATTGAGAATTTATTCAAAAATTCTCTCTCCACCACAAATTCTTTCACTCACTAATCCTTCTCTTCCTTGGAAAATTGTTGTGAAAAATGAAGGTTGAGAGCTCCCTATTTATAGGAAAATTTTGGGGAAGAAATGGAATTTATAAAAGTGTGGGGAGATGGGTGAAATTATAATTTTAAAAATTAAAGAATGGGCAAGGTATGGGTTGAGAATGGGATGGGGATGGAGGCCATGTGGGAGTGCTTGCCACCATTCCCATTAAATAAATTCTTAATTAATTACTTACCTAATTAATTAATCAATTAGTTAATTAATTATTTTATTATTTTATTATTTTTCTTAATCATTATTATCATTGTTATTACTTTTAAACTATTTTTAGTATTTATTTATTTTATTATTTATTTTTGAACAAGAATTTAATTTAAATTTTAAAAACTCATGTGGGCCCCACATGGTCTTGTGGGCCCCATGTAGTCTTGTGGGCCCCACACAATTTCGAGACCCAAATGGATCGTACGTAATTCCAATAACTCTTATACGATTTTATGCATCCTGCATAGTTTTGAGACTTGTGAAAACCTTCATACGGTTTCGGGACTCATGTGGGCCCCACACAGTCTTGTGGGCCCCGCATAGGATACCTATATTATTATTATTTTATCATATATTTCTTCAAATTATATCAGTTAAAACATTGTTTTATGTACTCATTTACGTATACAAACAGTGTCTTGTGGCTCCGGGACTCATGTGGACCCCACATAGTCTTGTGGGCCCCACATATGATACCTATATTATTATCATCTTATTATGTATTTCTACAAATTATGTCTGTCAAAACACTATTTTATGTATATATACTTATTTACGTATACAAACAGTATCTATCCTGTTTATCCTATGAAATTCCATTTTGACCAGGCCGACCTCCAGGGAGCGACTGAGCCGCAATGGTCTCTGAGCACTCGCTAAGACAAGGTCTTTCTTAGGCATCAAACATGGAATCAAGGATCCTACAGAAAAATACTTCTGTATTGATATTAACTTAATGACTATTTTTATTATTTTATTATTATTGTACTTTAATCATATATATATATATATATATATATTTTTTTTTTTTTGGGTCATCACACAGTACATATGCTCAATTCAATATCTATGATATGTTCGGTGCAAGGCCGTGATTGATAGCTGGCGCAAGGCCGCAGTTATGTATCTTATCCGACGTAAAGCCGTGATTATTTATGTTATGATAGAATTCAAAAAATGCTATCAATCTATTTATGTTAAAACAGTATATGATCATGTACTATATGTTATTAGAACCTGGATGATAGTTCAGATAAGTTTTCAGGGGCACGGTACCGTAGCTATACAATTCAGTTCAGTTCAGTTCAGAATTGTGCTAACCACCCCTGCCAATAGAGGGGGTAAGAGATGGATAGTCGATATGGCTTTCAGTGTAGAGTTGTAGATGTCCACCTGGTAGTCTGGACCAAGGTGTGGCGGGCCCATCGTACTTACAGAAATTTTGACTCGGCAGTGCTCAGCCAGCCATTATCGGGTCCTGCCTTTGGGTTGCACAACCCGTCATGGGGGGTAATACATGACACCAGCTAGTTATTCATCCTGGGTATATTTCAGTACTACTAGTTATAGCAGATGATTTTAGAAACATTGAGATACAATATGATTTAGTATAACTATGAAATTGTATGTTTATTCAGTTATGATATTATTAGTGTTTTCAGACATGAAATATGTACTGTATATTTATTATAGCATGCAAATATTCATGTTGCCACACAACTATATTTAGTTTATTTCCGTTACTGAGAGGTGTCTCACCCTAGTTTTAAACCATTTCAGGGAACCCAGAAAGACAGGCGAACCGAGCTCCGTGCCGTTGAGGCAGTTGTTCTACCCTGATAGAAGGTTAGTTTTGAACTAGGGTCAGTAGGTTTTTGATGAAAGATCCTAGTTTTGTATTTGGGTGTTTTTGAGGATTGTATATATACATCTGCAGAAATATGGTGGAATGTAAGTAACTCTTGTATTGTATTTTATGATTGGGTGGATGAAATTTATATTTACTGTTGCTTAGGTATCCGCTGTGTGTGATAGGTGCATCTCCATTACCCAGGGGTTCGGGTTGACTTTCTTATGTTATAAGTTAATGGTATGAGGGTATTTAATGTGGTTGATTATATAGTAAGATAAGCAAGACGTTACAATATTGACTTAACTTTATTGTAGGATTCTTAGTTTAATAATAATGTAGTAAATACATATACTAGGATTTTACATTTTAAGCATATACTATTCCCCAAAGCCTATTAGTTATCACAACCCCTTTTTGTTTATGTGGCCGACTCCACTGAATTCTCAATCCTAAAGTCTAAAGAGGAGTTTTTGGGGTTCGTTTTTGGTACCCATTTTTATTTAACTCTCCGGACTTGTTTGGGCTTCACACCTTTCCTTTTAAATGGACAATCAAATTTAATGTGCCCTTTATTTTTACATATATGCAAGTAGTGTGAGCATACGGAACGGAGGAGTACTAGCATAGAATTTTGATCCTTTAACAAAGTACCCCATGTATAGGTATTTCTTCTCCTATTTTCAATTCCATTATAACCTTTACCTTCCTTATCTAAGGTCATCTTTTGCGAACCTAAAAGCTTATCAAAATTTTCTTTGCCCTTAGTAAATGTGTGGATGATCTTTGCATGATCCTCTATCTTTCTTTCTAGGTCTTGAACTTTTAAATTCTTTAAGCCTTTGCAAATAGCTTGTAATTTTACAGATTCATCGATCATTTTGTTTGCTTTATATTCAAGTTCAGAAATTTGAAGATCTTTTGCATTATCACTCGAAGTCTTGGATCTTAACTCTTTCAGCTCTTTTGCCATCATATCATTCTTGTTTTCTAATTTAATGATTTTCAAATCCTTTTCTTTTTCAACACTAATTTTTGATTTTAAATCTTTCAGTGATGCCTCATTTTTGTTTGCTAATCTCTTAATTTGTAAATCGTTTTCAATCTTTTCTTTTCCCCAAGAAGTATGAGACTCTCTAAAATCTTCTAATTGTTTTGCTAAATTTTTATTTTCATTTTCTAACATTGTTTTCTTTTTAAACATCTTTGTTAGAATCTTATGGGCCTTAACAAATTCCTTTTGTAATTCCTCATAAGATGACATGTTATCATTATCTGATTCATCATAAGATTCACTACCAGAATTATCACAATATATATCGCAAGATTTACCACACTCTTTGCATGAATCATTTTGAGAATCATTATGAGAAGTAGAAGGAGTAGAGTGTACCTCTTCATCAAGTGATGCAACTAAGCTACAATTTTCAACTACTTGATCATTTGAGCATAAATCTTCTCCAGTGGTGGACTTATTTCCTTTGGTCTCTCCAAATCTCCTTTCGAGTTCTTCCCATATCTCCTTAGCTCTTTGACATGACCTAATTTCATGAAAGACATTAGTATCTAAAGCAAGCAATAGAATATTCATGACCCCGAAATTTATTTGCATTAATTTCATGTCGTTCTCATTCAACTCATATTCAGATTTAGGAATTTCAACATCATTGACAATTTTGATGGGTACAAAATTCCCTTGTGCAATTACTCTTCAAGTCCTCCAATCCATTGATTTGATAAAAACAGTCATTCTTAGTTTCCAATCATAGAAATTTTCACCATAAAACATTGGAGGCTTTGCAGAGATTTGTCCCACACCGAATGGGGATACACAAAAATAAGCCATTGTGATCTTTTTACATAAAATAGTTAAGTCTATGCAACGAGACTCTAATACCAATTGTTAATTAAGGTGTAATCCCAAGAGGGGGGGTGAATTAGGGATTTAAAAATATTTTAGTATTTCAATCCTTAATTGAAAACCCAACCATACATCTACAAATTTGAATATACACCGATTTCAGTATTATACAACTAAATTGATTTAATCAATGAATATCTCAATTAATTCAGTATTACCCAATTATTCTCACGTATTTTAGATATTCATATATACCACCATTTAAAACATGTACTGTAGATACAATATGAATATAAGTGCAGAAATATAAAAGAGATAGAGAGAGAGATAACGCAAACACTAAATTTTTAACGAGGTTCGGCCAAACCCGGCCTACGTCCTTGCCTTGTGCAAAACCCCCAAGGATTGCACTAATCTGTTCCTTAAACCCAAGCAGAGCTTCTCGTTACAAAATTCGCTGCTTACAAAAGGCACAACTTCCTCCTACTCCACTGCTTACAAGAGGCATAGCTTCCTCCTTTCCTGGTTTACAACCAAACCATCAATACAATAGATTGATAAAATTCCTGAACACTCAGATGCTTCTGATCAAGCTAATGAGTACAATAAAATTCCTAAAACACATTCATAGGATATAGTCATGAAGCTCAATGAGTGTATGTGATGTATTCGGTGATGTTTTTGCAATAATCAAATATATGTATATAAAAATATGTATGATGAGTTTTCTCAAAGATCTACACCCAACGCAATATATCTCCAAACATTTATTTTTCAAATAACATGTAGTGACCCGAATAATAGCATGTTAATAATAATAAGAGGGAGAGAAAATAGATACTGAAACAGAAGGAGGTCGTAGACTTCGTCAACGAAGGCCTTCAGAATTTCATCGACGAACATAGGGCTTCGTCGACAAATTTTATGAAGAACTCATTGATGAGGTGACGTGTCTCGTCGACAAGCCGGGCTATATAAATAGTGGAAAGACAGGATTTTATTCATTCTCTCGCTGCTCTCTCTCTCCTACGACTCTCTCTCCCTTCTCTCTTCATTTTCGGCCCCACCAATTGCCAGATCAACGATCCGAAGCTAGCACGACGCTCTTGGTGGAGTTCTCTACGCATCTACTAGAGCAGATCGTCGAGAAATCAGAGTTGGAAATCATCCCAAATTCAGGGTAAGGCCTTTTAGTCTCCTTTTGGCCTTGTGGCAGTTAGAGAAAATGTTATAGACGAAAAAATACTGATGTTTAGTTCTGACAAATATTGGTTTCAGGGTGTTTTGTAGGAGGCCCTGCGGGTATCAGGCTAGAGTACAGTAAGGGCTTTCTAGAGATAAGGTAAGGGAAATATGCTATGCTAGGAAAGTTCTAAATATTATGCAGTTTATTTATTTGCGAAACTTATGTATTTTAGTATGGTGTGGCTTATGATTATGTATATGGTACGGGGATATGTTTATGAATTTAGTTTCATGATTTTACGAATTTCAGTATTATGATTATACGCATTTCAGTACCATGATTATACGAATTTCAATACCATGATTTTACGATATTTCAGTACCATGATCTTATGAATTTCAGTACCATGATAATATGAATTCCAGTATTACGAATATGCAGTTGCATGTTATGATTATTCAGATTTCAGTACGTTACGTAGTATCATGGTTATTTCAGTACTTCAGAATCATGGTAAATCAGATAGACATGTATATAGAAATATATTATACGATATCAGACCCTGTTGGACTTGCAGCTACAGAGCACGGCACCGTTGCTATAGATATTATGTTACTTTATGAGTGCAACCACCTATTTAGATATACGTGGTACGGTTGACCACCTAGGCCCTAGAAGAGGTTAGGCTCCCCATCCAGATATGGGTTGAGGAGGGCAGGTCGACTGACGGAGTTTAGTGATTTATTCCTGGTTGGCCAGCTAGGGTTAATCCAGCCTACGAGCAGCACAACCTTGTCATGAGGGGCATGTCATGACACAGATAGCCACAGGGAACAGTTTCAGTTACTATTACTTACGTATTGATTTACAGAAACAGGGATTCTACTATATACACTAGAAGTATTTTGAATTATAACCATAATACTGATATGTTAAGCAGTAGGGAAAAGGAGTGGTGTGTTTTATTATTTGTACTGTACTTTTGTACTCAGTTATTCATGTTTATATGAAATAGATTTCATGATATGTAGTAGCTCATTTGCCACACACTAGTAATAGCATATTTTCTCTTACTGAGCGTTGGCTCATCCCAGTGTTGATATATTTTTCAGGTGATCCAGGTAGTCGAGCAGATCAGGCTCGCAAATAGAAGGGCTTCAGTAGTGCCCTGATAGAGAGTGAGTATCATTTTTGGGAACGTTTTTATATAGCCCTCACCAGTTGAGGATATTTTGGGAATACAGTTATATTTGTATATATTGGAAAACATTTCAGAACTCTGGTATTGTATGTAATGGTTTGTGGTTATGTTACATGATTTCCGCTTCTTGTTGCTTAGGTTTTGGTTGGGTTTACCCCCAACATGGTATCAGAGCATGTAGAATATTATAATATTTAAAATAAATAAATAAATAAATAAGAATAAATACCCAGTTAATTAAGCAGGTCGTTACATAACATGTGTTGGAGATCTAGGGTTTTCTCAAATAACTTTTGGAACGAATAAAAAAATATTAAATCTTTGAATAAAAATAATATCAAGAATGCTTCAAAGATTTAAAGTCCTAGAATGAACTTCTCCCACAAGATTTTTCAAACAAAAATATGAAACATAGGGTTCTTGCTTTCTTAATAAAATATTAAATAAAAATATGAGTGAAAAAAAAAAACTTCTACAATGAAGATTAAACGCCCAAATATAAAACCTTGTATACCAAACTTCAATATCACAACATGCTTGTAAGATGTGTGTGTGAATGCTCTTCAACAGCTAAAAGAATGCCGAAAAGATGTTTGAACTTGATAGAGTGTAGGCAAAGTATGCAAAGGTTTAGCAATCTTTTCAAAACTCTCAAGAGGTAGGAAAAAGCTCATGCCCTAGGGTTTAGAGGTCATATTTAAAGGTGTTCTTGGCCTTAGGTCAAGTTCTAGCCGTTGGATCAATTTAATCAAGAATTTTATGTGCGTATCCGCGCTAAACCGCCGTCTGCGCCGTTACATTTGTCGATGAGAGCATGCCTTCATCGATGAGTGTACAATACCCATTCGTCGATGAGAACGTGAGTTCGTTGATGAGAGACTTGTCTGAAAATTTTGGGTTCTCGGTATATTCTCGTTGATTAGAATAGAACGTTTGTCGCAGAGTGGCCTTCATGCGTTCGTTGATGAGGCCATGGGGTTCGTCAACAAGGCCTCTAATATCTGCCTCTAAAAATTTGTTCAACCTAGAACTAATGTAAATGAGTTTTTCATGAAATTCATGAGTCCTAAGGTCAGTATAGGGTATATTTGAGCTTCCAATTATATCTTATGAAATATGTAAATACAAGTGAGACTAAAACACACATTATAGCTAAAAATCTAAGGTGTCCTCATCCTTCTGCTCTTTTAATTTCATGAAATATGCCAATTCATATGCGCTTCAAGTTCCTCATGGCTTCCATAGCATTCGTATCATCCGTGCATGCTAAATACTTATCCTGCTAAAAGGCTCAATGCACAGATGAGATAATTGTGTTTTGTCATTATCAAAACAAGATCGGACTCAAAAAGTCAACAACGAACTTAAAAAGTCAACACGAAAGATGATGAGGTAAATTCATACTCTAACTCACAAGAAGAAGAATCTAGTGATGATTCATGTAGTGATACATGTGACAACATGCCCTTATATAGAGAAATGCAGGTTGGATTATTTTCCTTGCATAATAGGTTTATAAAAGTAACTAAAAGAAACATAGCATTGAAAGAACAAATTGGAAAGCTAAGGAATTAGCTAGAAACTTCAATATCAGCTGAAAAAGAAAAAGATTCACACATTGATAAACTTATAAGTAAAATAAACAAGATATCTCAAGAATTAGCCAAGTTTCAAGTAAATGGTGAAAATAAAAAGGACTTGGAAATAAGTGATCTTAAGAGTAAAATTGAAGATAAAGACAAAATCATTTACAACTTTTTTAGAGGAGAAGAAAAATTTGATAAATTGGTTGGATCACAAAGGATGTCCTTGGATAAAGAAGGAATAGGATTCAATGGAGTTGAAAACAAAAACAAAAAGAACCTCTACATGGGGTATTTCGTAAAGGCATCATTGTTCCAAAAAGAAGATGTGCTAGCAAAGTGTTTTGATACCTAAGAAAGTATGGGTACCAAAATGATAGCCTAGTTCATGAACTAAAGCCTCCAAAGATCTTAGGATTAGTCTTTTCCCTTTTAGGAAACAAGGTTCAGTTGTACTAAAATAAAAGGGGTTAGTATTGCTTCAACAACCTATAGAGTTCAAGTTAGCTAATCCTAAACAAGAAGATATTTAGTAATAATTAAAATTATGTTCTGATGGTAGATAATGCTTAAAGTATAAATTACTAATAAGTATGTCTACTATAATAGAAACCTTGAGAAGTTAAGTAAAGATGGTGAATTCTAAGAATCAATCTAAAGCCCAAGTAAATTGAGCATATCATGGTTAAAATAACTGCTACAGCTTAAAAGAAAAGAGATCATAATCAAGTTGATTAATTTCCCATGGACAAAAGCAGTTTATCTGAGTTCATATCAGAAGCTACTACTAAGAAATTAAGAAAGTTCACAAAGTCACAATTAATGCAAGAGTGTTGAACAAAATCAAAATGAACTATTACTTTCTAGAAGATTAATTTCCAGATTTATTAATGACATTAGTGTGAAAATCAAGAATATAAGAATAAACATTTTTCGCCACAATTAGAGGATGAATTGTTCAAGGCTTAACTTCAAAAGAATTAAATTCAAACGGGTCATATGCATCAATTGCTAAATTGGGAAGAAATATGAAATATGGGTATTCATATGCAAAAGAATAATACGAAATCAAAAGAGAGAAAATCTGAAGTAAACTAAGCTTATTGCATAGTAGAGAAGTAGTCTGAAGATGGAAACATTGAATGAGTGTGAAGTCAGCAAGTGAGGTCAGGCGACTGAGGATGAATTTACAGTCGACTGATAACTCTCTGACATGCTAAGGTTATGAGGCACAGGTTTGTCAGGCGACTGACTCTCTAAAGCACAGTCGACTGACTCGCTACTATTTGGTAAAAATTCAAATAAACAAAAATGTTAGGAGACTGACCCCTCAATTTTAGTCGACTGACTCACAACGGTTTATATACCCAACAGTACGAAACCCTAATTTTCTCAACACATCAGTCTACTGACCCTGCCTCTCCTCTCCTCTAAACCCTTTTCTCCTTCATCTACCAGCCTTCCTTCACTCAAAATCTTCCGATTAATCTCTAAAATACATCCTCCTACTTCATTCCCACATGATTTTCAAGGATTTCACCGATTGTTCTTTTTCAAAAACATCATGCCCCGAACAAAAACCACTAGAATCAAAGGATCTTCTTTTAGGAACGATGACAACAATGACATAGGGAAATGGCTTACGACTCCTCACACTAAGAAACTATACCAGGATCATCTTCGATCTATAAAACCAATTTTCGGTAAGGTCTTAGATACGACTTTCTTTAAAGAAGACTTTCCCGCCATTTTACCCATGTTTAGAACTTTAGATTGGAAAAAAGTTCATTACATTTTAGGAAAAAGACATGTATCCAAATTTGGTTAAAATTTTTTATGCAAATATGGTTAAAGGAGACACGCTAACTTCTACTGAAGTTATGGGGAAATCAATTGCTCTCACTCCACAGACCTTAGCAACAATTTTAAATATCAGACAAGGTGAGTTTGAGTGTCCATCTTTTGGACAATCTTGGATTATGGCTCAAGATTTCTCACCTGAGGAATTTCTACCTCTAGTTATGACTGAAGCCCCTGTATACTTTGGTCATCCTCCACTTTATAACTAGCTAAATCTGCAAGCACAAGTTCTCCAAATGCTTATCATGTATAATGTCTTGCCAAGAGCAGGTTCACATGATTACGTTTCTTATTTAGATTGCTTCGTCATGTGGTGTTTACTCGGAGGGAAAAAACTTGATTTACCAAGCTTGATTCTCGAATGGATGATCTCTAGAGAAGAAGCTCATATAGTTATTCTTCCATATGGTGGCATTCTGAATCTTATATTTGCTCATCTAAGTGTAGCTTCTCCATCTGAATTATTCATTAAGCGAACCCATTATGATTTGTTTTCATCTACTACACTTAAACAAATGGGTTATGAGAAACATGATCAAGGATGGTTTCCTAAATTTGCCTAGAGACGACGACAAGCTTAGGAATCCCAAGCACCTATTCAGCAACAAGCTCAGTAAACTTAGGTAGCTGATACACCTTCATGGTTTCTTGCATACCATCATCAATTCACAAATTTTTGTGGTGAAATGAGATCTGGATTAAGCTCACTTCAGGACAATTATGCTTCTTTTCAAGCTAATTACTCTTCTCTGGATCAAAGAATTGGTCACATTGAACGTTGGTTCTTCATGCGGTAAGGCTCCAATGGAGATAAATTTGGGTGATGTTGGTGAAGAAGAAGATGACAAAGAAGAAGAAGATGAAGATGAAGATGATAATGCAAGTTGATGCTTAGATAATTTACTTTTTTAAACAATCTCTGGGTTGTAATATGTGCATCAGATACAATTTTTTTTGCTCTTTTGATTTTTCTCATGCTATTTTGGGATTTCTTACTTATCTTCTTATGCATCATGAATATTACTTATATTTTTTATGCTTATACTAACCCTATACATTTGACTTTGTATGTGTTTTTTGATAGCCTTCTCTTTTTGATTGATGTTAAAAGGGGGAGATGTTTTGGGCAAAATTGAGCATAATCATGAATATTGAGACAACACTGAGCATGATCATGATAATTGACATTACTAATATTATATTGATGAGATTGATGAGCATGAAAATAGAAATTGATGAACTATGAATTGAAAAACTAGCATGTCATTGATGATATTGAAATATGAGCATGAATTAAATTTGATGAACTGAAACTGAGTTTGATGAAATCTAATGATATGATATGAATAATGTTTTACTTTACAAATTCTGTTAAGATTATGCTTACTGTAAGGGGGAGCCTTATTAAGGTCTACTAATTTTTACTCCTTATTTGTCATCATCAAAAAAGGGGAGATTGTTGGCCTGATAAGCTTAAAATCTTATTTTGATGATAAAAAATAAAGGGTACTTAACATATTTGGTTAAGTGAAGAAAGTTGTAACTTTGCTTGAAAGAAAGATGGAAAGGAAAATCCTCATAGTGTGTTGCTTGGGGCACGGACGTAGGCTGCTGGCCGAACATTGTACAAAATCTAGTCTACAACTCTTCTCCCTTAATCTCTTTAACTTACAGCAAGTATATAAATTGTGTGTATGTTTAAATTAATTGTTGAGAACTGATTGGCTATTGGGAATTGCCAAAACTTTGATAAAAGGAACTATATTTATTGGTTGATTATATTACACTTGAATATTGGACTACTGAATATTGCAGCTCTCTAAAAATATTGATTTTGATCAATATAAAAATCAAGAAACTAATTGATTATGGGATTTAAAAAATTCTGAATTCTGAGTTTTTGGAAACACAGCTGAGATCAATTTTATGAAATTTTATCTTTGATATGTTTTGATTAGAAAATATGATTTGAATTATTATTTGTTAAAGTAAGTTGAATTCGTAATATAATCTTTACATTGGATTATTGGTTGATAAATTGAAAAGAGATTGTGTAACTAAAATCAAAATTAAAAAGGGTTATACTTAACTAAAGAGTTCACAAATAAAAATTTAAAACCCAATCCAGCCCCTTTTGAGAGTACACCTTACTTCTTAGTTAGGTCACCACAACTAAAATTGAGGCATTCAATGACTTTCGACTTAATGCGTCAACTATCACGTTGGCTTTTCCAGGGTGGTAGTTGATGATGCAATCATAGTCCTTGATCAATTCTTACCATCTCCTCTGCCTCATGTTTAAATCTTTTTGTTTGAGAAAATATTTGAGACTTTTATAGTCTGTAAAAATCTCGCACTTTTCGCTGTAATTAGTGTCTCCAAATTTTCAATGCAAACACCATTGCTACTAGTTCCAAATCGTGTGTAGGATAATTCTCCTTGTTGACCTTACAAGGCTTAACATCCTATTTTGATGCTAACAAACAAGTGGAACTTAACATATTTGATTGAGTGATGATATTTCAGATCTCACATATGTGAAAGCAAGGTCAAGTACTTACAAAGGAACATGATCATATGAAGCTTAAAGAATACTTAAAGTAATGGATGATATATTAAAGCTTGACGACTATGAGAGGATGAACTTGATAAGAAAGCTTGAAGAAATGATGGACTCAAAGCATGGACATGCATGAAGACTTCAAGAGATGAAGGATTTAGAATCTTAAGGAAATTTCATGTTAAGTACTTCAAGTAAATTCAATATGGATGCATGAAACTCTTGGGATTAATTACTTGGATCTAAATACCTTTTAACGTACTTGGAAAATATTTGTATAAGGTCAAAAGTGTTTCAGAAAGGTTAAAATTGTTTTTGGAATGAAAAGCACTAAAATGGGATTTTTTCCAAATTTGATTAATTTTTCTACATCCATATTGATGAGCATTTTATCTATCAAAAACTCATTATTTTAAAAAGTATTCAACATAAAAGTTGTATTATTTTCTCTTAGTTTTCTTTTGACACTAAGAAAGTTAAATTTGGATCTATATAAAAAAAGTTATGACCAAAATACAGAAGGGGGGTCGAAGCTGTCAACAACACAGTAAAGTTGTCTGGTCAGTCAGCTGACCAAATGAACTGTGTTCAGTCAGCCAACTGACCAGTTAACAGAACTGATTTTTGGGAGACAGAAAGCACCCAGTCGCCTGTCCAGTCAGCTGACCCTATATAAACAACCTCCCAGTCACCTCGTTAGCCAACTGACCTTACGAAAATTTAAATTTTGACCTCCAACGGGAAAATTCTAAAAATTAGTTTTTTAAATCTAAATGTTATGAAAACTTGGGAAATACTCCAAGTCACTTGGGATCATGTAACATACTTTTTAAAGTCTATAAATAAGCCTCAAAGATCATTGAATGAACTAAGAATCCAGAACAAAATCAGCACTCAATACTCACTCAATTGTTTTCATCATTCAAAGGCTCTCAAGCTCACATATTGTATACGAATTCAACTGAGTTTTTGCTGATCTTCTTCCATTGGAATTGTGCTACAAATTATAAATCTTTCAATTATTGAAAGAATTAATCGGTGATATACTTCCTTGAGCTTCAAGTTAAAATTCCATATTGTTATTTACTTTGAAGTTTAATAGTTTGTAAATTGTACTAATCTGCTCTTTGTGTGAGCACTCTTTGTACGCATCTATTGGTTGAATCTTTTGTAGTTCTTGGATGGTTCAAGGTGTTCGGATCGTTGGCTAAGTAAGGGGATATTGCTTAGAGAGGTGAACTCTAGCCTAATTAAGGAGTGACCGAACGAGGGGACATCGTTTGGAGAGGCGGGCTCTAGCCTACTGAAGGAGTGTGTAAAGGTTTTGTTCAGCACGGTAAAGGAACTGCGATAGTGGAACCCTTTGGTGGTTTGCCAAGGGTGAGGACGTAGGCTGTGTTGAAGCCGAACCTCGTAAAATCTTGTGTTCCTCTCTCTTTCCTTTACTCTTTACTTTCAGCACATATAAAATTGCATGGATGGTTTAATTGATAAACATACAAACTACGTAATTTATAAGTTAAATAAACTTAAGGTTCAATTTTGATTTGGGATAGCGAAAACCGAAAGGGAGTACGTTGGTTAAACCTTACTTTGTGGAAACCACACGGGAGTACGTTACTTGGTTAAACACCCAAAGATACATTTACCAAGGGTTTATTTGAATTCTAAATATTTGGAAAGAGTGATTGGATTTTATATTGAACATCATATTGAAGAAGCAAATTCATTAATATAGGGTTTGATTCAAATTCACTACAGGGCTGCAAACCAAACAAAAGCTGAAAGTTAAATTGTTTAAATTTTGATATTGATTGGAGTGTGTTTATATTCCAAAAGTACTAAATCTTGAATGCTTTCATCAATCTAAATAGTGATGCAGTAATCTTAATTTTGACTTGGTTGTTTGGCTTTCCAATTGTGTTTGATTGGTTTGGATAGTGTGGTTGAAGATTGGATGTTTAATTAGTTGTGTTGTTGATTGTATAAAAGAAACCAAGTTATTGTGTGTTTGACAAATTAAACAAACAAGTCAAAGAATTGGTTAAACAATAAAAGAAGTTAAGTATTCTTAAAAGGAATCAAAAGAAAGTTTTTTAAATCCCAATTCACCCCCCTCTTGGGAAGCTATCCTAATTTCACTCCTTATACTCCTTAAGTTGTGGGAAAGCATATGTAATGGTCATTCCATGTTGCTTTAGTAAGCACTCGACCCCTTTTCGTGATGCATCACTTTAAATTACATGACCACCTCCTCTAGAAGGAATTGTCAGCACCTATGCGGTGATGAGCTGTTGCTTTAATTCCTAAAAGCTTTTCTCACATTTGTCAGTCAATTCAAACTTAATGTTCTTCCTCGTCAACATCGTTAGTGGGACCGATATTTTGGAGAATCCTTCTACAAATTGGCGATAATATCTAGCAAGACCTAAGAAACTCCTAACCTCGTGAAGATTCTTTGGTCTTGCCCAGTCAACTATCACTTCTACCTTACTTAGATCTACAAAAAAGCTTTCTTTGGATACCACGTATCCTAAGAATGCAACTATCTCCAGCTAGAACTCACATTTCTTAAGTTTGGCCTAGAGTTTCTTTTCTCTTAGAACTTGGAACCTCAAATGGTTTTCATGTTCCTTTGGACTCTTTGAATAAATCAGATTGTGATCAATAAAGACCACGATGAATTGGTCCTAATATTCATAGAAGACCCGGTTCATAAGTTCTATAAATACTGTAGGGGCATTAGTTAATCTGAATGGCATGCCTAAGAATTCGTAATGATTATATCTAGTTCTGAATGCGGTCGTTGGAATATCTGCTTATTTGATTTTCAATTCATGATACCCCGATCGAAGATTGATCTTAGAAAAGGCTTGTGTTCCTTGGAGTTAGTCAAACAAGTCTTCTATGCATGGTAGTGGGTGCTTGTTCTTGATTGTCACCTTGTTTATCTCTCGATAATCAATGCACATCCTCATTGACTCGTCCTTATTTTTAAAAAATATAACTGGTGCTACACATGGTGACATACTGGGTCTAATGAACCCTTCTTCTAGGAACTCTTGTAATTGCTCCTTCAGTTCTTTCAATTTGGATGGAGCCATTATATATGAAGCTTTAGATATTGGTGCCTTTCTTGGAAGCAGGTCGATAGAGAACTCGATTTCGCAATCGGGGGGGGGGGGGGTATAACCCTAGTAAGTTCTCAGGAAATACATATGAGAATTCATTTACTATGGGGATATCCTTAAGCTTTAATTCTTCTCTTGCTGCCTCAATCACACACACTAGGTACCCCTGATAACCTCCCAAGAGTAGCCTTTTTGCCTGGATGGCTGACAAAATTAGCAGTGGAGAGCGCACACGGGGTCCTGTAAACTTGTACTCTTGCTCTATGGGAGGTCTGAACACCACTTATTTATTGTGACAATCTATGCTAGTGTAGCTGGAAGCTAGCCAGTCCATCCCTTGAATTACATCGAACCTATGCATATTGAATACTACCAAATTGGCAGTAGTATTCTTTCTAGAATACAAACTGGGTAACCCTTAAGTATCCTTTTACATATCACCAAGGTCCCTGTTGGTGTAACCACAAACAATGTTGTATTTAATGGTTGGTTCCCCACCTTGCACATTTCAATATAATCCATAAATAAAAAGGAATGCGTGGCTTTAGAATTGAATAATGCTATTGCTTTCTTAGAGAATATGGAATTGTTACCTGTCACCACATCATTAGAATTTTATGCATCTTCTAGAGTAAGGGCATAGACACGCGCCTAGGCGGTGTTCTGTTAAGTGTTGCTTCTAGGCGCCTAACTACTTCCTTTATTTTGATTAGGCTTGGGAGCATTATTCAGCAGCGCATGACACTCTCGTTACCACATTGATAGTAGACATTTATTCTACCATGATACTCAGCCCAATGCATTTTATTGCATTTTGGACAAGGGGTGACTTATGGGTTGTTCAGATTTCCCATTGCTTGCATTTGGCCCAAATTATTATTATTTTTCTTCCAAGGGTCTTGAATTCTACTAGAGTGAAATCCTTAAGGTATGAGCCTCTTCCTTTGGTCGAATATCTCCGCACTCCTTTGTAGACTTTTCTCCACAACAGTTGCTTTATCTACTAATTTGGAGAAGTCTTTGACTTGGAATATCATGGCCCATTCATATATCCTTGGCATGAAGCCTTCTTCGAATTTTCAAGCTTTCTTTGATTCATTAGGGATTAAGTATAAGGTAAACCGGGATAACTTGATAAACTTGGCCGCATATTGTTGAACGGTCACATTTCCTTGGGTTAAATTTGTTGCATCTCTAGTGGATTTGGGGAAATATCGTCAAATAAAATTTCCTTGAAACACTCCCACGTAAGGTTTTTTGGAGCTAGATTTTGTTCTATGAGAAGTTTCCTTGCGTTCTACCAGCACTTGGCTTCATCTATCATTTTAAAGGCAGAATATAACACTTTCTGCTCATCTGTGTAGCAAAGGACTTGTAGTAGCTCCTCCATTTCCTAGATCCAATTTTTTGCAGTGATTGGATTAGTTTTTCTTTTCAAAAATTTGGGGGTTCATACAGTTGAACTGCTCAATTGTACAACCCTCGTCAGTGGGTGGAAAATTTCGTCCCTTGCAGCTATGTAGAATTTTCGCCATGACTTACTGTGCTACTTCTCGTAGCACTAACGTAGTGTTGATGCCTTCTTCGTGAAAAGTCCCCATATTATTTTCAGTATCCACGTTGTTATCTATGGGATCCATTTTGAAAAAAAAAATGACTAAAGTTATTTTAAAACCATAAATCCATTGTTATAACATAATAAAATAATAGGTTTAAAAATATCTTAGCCTACCCATTCCTACCATTATCATGATTCATACCTATACTCTAGTAAAAATTATTTTCTAAAGTCTACAGGACCTATAACCTTGGCTTTGATTCCAAGTTGTGACACCCCAAACCCGGTAGGGTCCGGGGTTTGACTTTCTATGAATATTAGCAGTAGAAGCAAATAAAATCTCAAACATTCTCATACTAGAGTACTAATTCACTGTATTTACAAAAGTTCCTTAAAATTTCAAAATTTGAAACTTTAAAACTTCCAAAACATAACACGTAACTATAACTCTAACCGATACTATGACAATATTTATTATGCAGCTGTTTCTCTTTCTAATCCCACCCACGAGCTCTCTTAGGCTAAGTTCCAACATGCTCTTCACAGCAATCTATAGGGTGGGAAACTAATTGGGTGAGATAACACTCAGTAAGTAAATGACATTATATTAGTGTGTGGATAATTTTTAATGTATCATAATCCCATACCAGTAGACTTTCACTATTTATAAATTCAACATGCATTTGAAAAGTTGTAAACTATATATAAATTTCTATAGTTGAATTGTAACTATAAATATAAACGGTAATTGTAATGGTAAATATAAATACACACACACACACACACACACACACACACACACACACACACACACACACACACATATATATATATATATATATATATAACTGTAAACTGTAACTGTAAATACGTATATATACCTGAATATTAATTTACAAGAAGGGCATAAAGGAAATATATATCCTTTATGCCCTTCCTGTAAATTTATATTCAGGTCTTCTCAAGGTGGCCCTATTCACATAAATATATATTCCTTTACTTTGTAAAAATACCCCTTAGGTTTATTAACTGTAAGTCATGTTTACCCCCATGACTGGATTGTGCGGTCTGAAGATTGAACTTAGCTGGTTGGCTGACCAAATAAATCAAACTACAACTATAAGTGAGACTTTCCCTAATAAGTTCTGGTCTGGAATCAGGTGTGCACTCAGGAGAAATCCACTACTCTGTAAAACTATTTTGTAAAGAGTGTGGGTGCACTCTATAAACTGTAAGCTGTAAGCTACGGTACGAGCATCTGTAACCCTAAAATCTCCAAGCCATAAGGGTTTTTAAAACATATTAATATAATTTATGCAATAAAAATAGCATCATAAAAATCCCATAATTACTCATTATAAAATTGATGGGGATCAACAACCCTTACCCTTGTCCTTTGTCGACATGGTGACACGTGGACGACCACCCGATGTCCACATTAGTTTTTATTTTTGCAGGTATACATGGAATATCGTGAAGATTTTCAGCATGAGAAGACCCAAGCCGACATGTCGTTGCAAGTTTGAGTACAAGACACATATGGGCCCCAAACAATCTTATGGGCCCCACACGGATTGGGCCTCCCTTTGACATATGTTTTATATTTAATTTGTAAAATGCAAGCATGCTTTGTCCTCCTATGATTTGTAGCCCATGATTATACCCCCCATGCTTTTTCTCCTCATGATTTGTAACCTACGATTATTCCCTCCATGCTTTGTTTCCCATGCTTGCCCCAAGCTAAGTCTATAAATAGTCTTCTCATTATAAGCACAAAAAGGATGAAGTTTGAATATATTAAAGTTTTCCATTGTTGAGCTTGTGGAGCTTGTTTCTCTTTTGTGAGTGAGTAGTGTGAGACTATAATGTTGTCTTCGGAGATCAAGTGGTGAGAGACCACTCTATCTACAAACTCCATCATCCCCTCCTCCATCTAACACTCTCATGGTCTCCATCAACACCACACGGCCACCACCAATATACACCCCCACGGCTACATTCCCTACACTCCATATATACGTTCATCTTGGCGTTTCAAAGCTTGTACGAAGGAATTCTAGCGTGGTCTAACTTGTGTTGAACAAAGTCAAGCTATCCAACAAAATCTCTTGGTAAAGTCAGTATTTGTTTGTTCCCTTGTTTTATATTCTATAAAGCCCTTGCTTGTTGCCTAAAATCCCTTAATTGTTAAGCCATTTGAATCCTTAGAATTCAATATTGATACTTGCAAGTTTAAAATTAATTGTGGAATATTGTTGTGCTAACATAGAACTTATATTTTTGAATTTTTGAAATAGCATCTCTTCCACATATAATTTGATTCCTTTGTGAAGGACCAATTGGTACTTATTTTTAGGACAAGTCATACACCTTTTCAAAATCCTTGAACATGTGAAATATTGCATAATTTATGGTGTTTATGTTTGGTTAATTGAATTCTTAGTCCAAAGTATTTTGATTGTATGTGCTTGTGTGAGGGTTGAATTGTAGGACTAGGTCGACCAATCCCGTCCTACATAAAAAACATGTAAAAAAATAGCATTGTAAAATCCAATCATTGCTCATTTATAAAATATGTAATAAAAATAAGTTCATGCCACATGATTTTGCGCGCTAATAATTATTTATTGTTAATAAAATATTATAATGTTGTAAATTACCTGATTGAATTAAAATACTTTCTTTAAAACAATAAACTCAGTCATATTTAATAAAAAAACTGATATAATAAATACCACGTAATTTACTTTAATTTAGGTATATTTAATAAAAACTAATATAATCCAATTCCCGTACTTTAATTTAAATCAGGTATATTTAATAAAAATTGATAAAATTCAATCCCCATGCTTTAATTTAAATCATGTATATTAAATAAAAAACTGATATAATCCAATCCTTGTACTTTAATTTAAATAAGTTATATTTAATAAAAACTAATAAAATCCAATTTGCGTGCTTTAATTTAAATCAGGTATATTAAATAAAAAACTGATATAACCCAATCTCCGTACTTTAATTTAAATCAGGTATATTAAATAAAAAAATTGATATAATCAAACTCAATTGATGTTGACCTCATAGGTTACACCCGATTTTAATAATGACAAATACTCAAGTATTTGATGGCTATCTAGTTTATGTGCAGGTTTATATTAGTAGATACATTGATGGTATATGAAGTAAAGCATGAAGGCCCTAAGGATCATTTTTATTGTATTTCATTATTATTCAATTCGGGTCTATAATAGTAATTAGGAGAAAAAGATCCATAATATTTAATGCATATCATGCATGTAGGAACTACAAGCTCAAAGGCCTTAGAACGACTCTAGGTCCTTACACATCACTTGAAAATCAAGACCTTAGAAAGTCGGTCGACCGACATCGATTTTTTTCAGTATCCTCAAAAAGACCTAGACTGACCTTAGGACTCCTCATACTTCATAAAAATATGTCCTATAGTAACATTAATTGTAATGACCCGAATAATAATGGTATTTAAATAATAAAGAGGGAGGGAAATGGAAACAGAAATAGAAGGAGGCAGTAGACTTCATCGACGAATGCTTCGCGTTCATTGACGACATTGCACTTTGGAAGTAATAATTGAGGAAATTTATCAGGTCCTCATCGACGAAGACAAGTTTCGTCGACGAGAAGATACTGAGAGGGGTTTTTGGGCAACTTTGAATTTGATTGACGAAGGGGAGAGTTTGTTGATAAGGGGCCTTCTTGACCTCGTCGACGAGGTGGCGTGGCTCGTCGACGAAGACCAGTGTATAAATAGCCTGAACTTCATTTTTAAGCATAATTTTCGGCGTAGAACCCTCTCTCTCTGCTCCCTTCGGTTCTCCACCTTTCTCTCTTCGATTTCGGGCTGAATTTCCGCCGGTTCGAGGATCTGAAGCCACCACGACGCTCCTAGAGAAGTTCTCTGCATATCTATCAGAGCGGATCGTTTATGGATTTCCGTTGAAATTCATCCCTGAGTTGAGGTAAGACTTTTTATTCGAAATTTGGTCTTTCCACAATTGAGGGAAATGATGTACTCAAATAAATACTGAAGTTTAGTTATGAGAATTATCATTTTCAGGGTACTGCTTAGGGTTTCCTATGGGTGTAAGACCAGTATTATAGAAGGGCTTTTCAGTTGTCAGGTCAGGGGATAAATTAAAACAGTTATTTTCCATTGAAATTACTATTTTTTAATAGTAGCATAATTTTTAGAAAGCATGTGATTATATATGAGTATAATTAAGAAAATGTAAGTTTGGGAAAATACTGCAATTGTATAGGAAATGTGATTTCAAAACGGAATATACGGTTTCATTCAATTCGTGTGGCATGAATATTATTTTATATATATATATTATACCATGTTAAGTAAAATTTACAAAATAAGTATGCTTACAAATTTTTTCGAGAATAACATGACAAACACAGTAAATTATGATTTCAGAATAAATGATATGTTCGGCGCAATGCCGTAATTGATGTTTGGTACGAGGTCATATTTACTCATATTATTCGGTGCAAGGCCGTATTTATTCATGTTTTCGGCGCGAGGCCATAATTATTATGTTAATGGAAGATTCAGGAAATGTTATTATTTGATTTACGATAAATAGTATATGTTTATGCACTATATGTTATCAGAACCCGGATGTTAGTTTAGTTCAGTTTTAGGAGCACGGTACCGTAACTTATAGATCAAATATCTATGATCAGATTGGTGCTAACCACCCCACAAGGGGGTGTGAGATGGATAGTCGATGTGGCTTTCAGTGTAGAGTATAGACGTCCACCTGGCAGTCCGGACTAGGGTGTGGCGGGTCCATCGTACTTACAGACATTTTTGACTCAGCAGTAGTCGGCCAACCATTATCGGGTCCTGCCTTCGGGCTGTACAACCCGTCTTGGGGGGGGGTAATACATGACATCAACTAGCTATTCATCTTGGGTAGTTTTCAGTATTGTAGATTATATCAGATAATACATGATTAGTATGATTACTTGGAAGTATGAAATTATATGTTTAACTAACCATATTATGATTTATGCTTTATGCTATGTGAAATGTATGATATATGTGTTACAATATAAATATTCATGTTGCCACACAGCTGATTATAATTTATCTACCCTTACTGAGAGGTGTCTCACCCCAAGTTTAAATTATTTCAGGAAACCTAGAGAGACCGGCGGGTCAGGGTTATCGCTAAGTGAGTTGAGCTTCCTTACTAGAAGGGTAAGTTCTGATTTAGGATCAGGAGATTTTTGTTGTAAGATCCTAGATTTATTTTTGTATTTTTGGGAGATTGTATACAAATACAAATATTTGGGAATGTAGTTAACTTTGGTGTTTGGATTTTATAGTTACGAAAATGTGATTTAAATTTACAACTGCTTAGGTTTTCGCTATGTATGACAGGAGTCCCCGATACCCACGGGTTCGGGTAAACTATTTTATTTATTATGTTTCATTTTATATTAATATAAGCAGGTCGTTACATTAATCATTATATGAATAGGGTTAATGTATAAGGGGATTAGAACCGAAATGCATTAAAAATGCATGTTTGGTCGACCGAACTAGAATGTATAAAAGCATTTGGTTGACCGAACTGGTTAGAGGTCAATAGTTTGACCATAGCTTGGTCGACCATACCTTGCCAAGTTCACACAACTTGGTTGACCGAACTCCCACACGGGTCAACTTTTGACTCCTCGGTCAACTAACCAGATTTATACGGACAATGTTCTGGTCGACCGAACCCCCATGTGGGAGAATCCAACCACCCAGTCGATCAAACTACCTAGTTCAAAATCATTTGGTCGACCAAACTGCGCGGAATTGGAAAAATCGACCTTAAGATCCTTAGTCCGGTCGACCAAACTCTTAGTTCATTTTTTGCACGGTCGACCGATCTTTGTCACTTGGTCAACTGAACCTCAAGTTCAGTCGACCGGTGCTTTTGGGTTAGACAATTTTTTTTACAGTGGTTAAATTTTTAAAACAGGGTTAACTTCGCTAAAACGTTTTTAAACAATCCTAATAATACCCTATATGTCCTAAACGGTCATAATTTGCCCAACTTCTATATATATTGGGGCTCATTTGTGAAAATTAGCAAGGAGATTAGCAAGATCATTAATGAAAAATCCTCTCAAATTTAAAAAGCCTATTTTGCCAAATACTATCCCAAAATACTCCTTTACTTCATTTTCTTCGATCATCCAAGCCTAGAGAGAGTGTTTAGATTATTAGTGGTTCATTCTAAATAGCCCTATACTCTCATTGATATTTGTATTGTTTGATTTTTGTTGAGAGCTTGGCTAGGGTTCTTCCCACAGATTTAACTTGATAAATCTTGTGCTAGGAAAACTCTTTAACTTGAGGATCTGAAATTAGGATAGCTTCTTAAGAAGGGGGGGGGGGTGTGATTTGGTATTTTTTTTTTAAATTATTTTAATTTTAATTCTTAATTATCATTCAATTACAACAATTAAATATAAAAACAATTCAACCACAACCAATCAAGATAAACAAAAACTCAATCTTTATCTCAATAGCCCTATAATAAATTGCTGAATTTGTGTAAGTCCCGTGTTTATTCCCCACTCACAAGTCTTCCTTATGTTTAGCTTTTAAACAAACTTTTATATTAATAAGTTTAGGTTGATCAACCAACTTAGTCCCTTTCGGTTTCCGCAATCAATGCTGATCAAACCAAAAACAAATTATCCTCATGTCTATTTAACAACTAAACACTCAGAATTAATCAATTAAAAGCATACACGCAGATTATAAGTCTTTGCTGAAAAAGTAAAGAGTTAAGGAAGAAGAGAGACACAAGATTTTACGAGGTTCGGCTTATACCCAGCCTACGTCCTCGTCTTTGGCAAACCACCAAAGGATTCACTAATTTAGTTCTGTTGACGGGTGGAACAATACCGATTAAAAACACTCCTTTCGTTAGGCTAGAGCTCGCCTCTCCAAACAATATTCCCTCGTTTGGTCCAAAGATTCTACAACCCTAAATCGTCTATAAATAAGAATCAAGATTAAGGAATTTTGTGTACAAGAAAACACTCTCACAATAGAGTAGGTTAGTACAACAATCAGCACAATAATACTTCAAAGTAATTCAAATATAAAAGAATTTGAAGCTCAATACTTAGTATGAATCACCAAATATCTTTCAAAATATGAAAGATTCTGACTTTGAATGCTTTGCTTTGAAGTTTGAATCAGTAGCAACTCAGTAGTTGAACGCAAGAGAGTTTGAGAGCCTTTGAGAACTTTGATTGCTTGAAAATTGCTTAGTGCATCAAACCTTTGAAGATTGGGGCTATTTATAGATGTTTAGAAGCAATTCCATACCCCCAAAGTTTCCTTAAATTAGTTTCCAAGTTTTTTAAAATAATTATGTTTAAAAACCTTGTTTAAAAAATCTTCCCGTTAAGAATTTTTAAGCCAACATTTGAGTGGCAGACGCCTGCCAGAACCAAGGCAGTCGCCTGTCATGTTCACTCAGACGCCTGACATGTTTAGGCAGTCGCCTGTCTTGCTACTATCTTTTTGAAAAAAATCCCTTACTTAATTTGGCAGTCACCTGGCCCGTCTTTATTTCAAAAGTTTTTTCTTTTTCAAAACCCTTTCTTTTCATTGATTATAAAAACATTCTTTAGAGTATATATAAAAAATATATTTCTAAATTTTTGAGAGCTTCAATCCAATTTATATTTGAAATTAACTTGAAGTACTTACATTTAGAACATCCTTATAAAACATGATCCTTTGCTCTTCAATCTTGTTCTTCCATCATCTTTGAGTATTTGATCTTCTTTTAAGCTTTCACAAGATTATCTTTAATCCTCATGCTCTTTAAAATCTCTTTGTAATCCATAAGCTTTCCCATGCTTTTGAGCTTTGTCACTTCCTTTAAGCTTTGCCTTATTAAACCATAAACTTTCTCATGCTCTTGAGTTTTGTCTTTCCTGAAAAACTTTCACTTAAACCACATTAAACACATCATGACTTGTTATCATCAAAATAAGAATTGTAAGCCTTATTAGGCCAATAGGATCTTTGTATTGTCATTGCAAGATTCCTTAAGTAATTATTTTTGTGTGCAAAATATTTTACAAAGCTTGTTTTCAAACAACTCTTGTGCTTGATACAATTTAAGAAAATATTTTTGAGTTCATTTGAATAATATTGCTAGCATCTTTGAAACACTAATATGATATTGAAATTTGATATACTTTGCTTTCAAAGATTAGTTTGTTTGAACACTTTTGTGCTTGACTGAGTATAATCATTATATTGAGTGTAGATTGCACATATACACTACTGAGCTTATAATTCTTACATGTTTGGTGTGGATTGATTATTACTTGTGCATATTGTAGTACATAATTTGCTTAGTGTGAGAAGCATATTTCCGTGTACACAAAATTTTATACACATTTGTTGTATTACAGGCACGGGCTTGAAGAGGGAGACTAGCCTTGGTAAATAGTCCCGGATTGACTTAGACCTGGTTAGGAAAGTTAGGTTCACCATCTTGGTAAGGTGTAGGTTGAGGTTAGCCCCATTAATTGACCTAGTTGTAAACGGTGACGCTCCACCCGTTAAGTGAGCATTAGTGGAAACCTCAGGCTTGTGAGCTAGAGGCGGGGAACGTAGGCAATATTGGCCGAATCCCGATAACATATCGTGTGTGCATTTTATTTTTCCATAATTTATTTATCGCCCGTGTATGTTATATTGTGAATGCCACGCGTGAATTAATTTTCACATGTTTTATTTATCTATGCATTTGGAACTGTATAGACAGACCCTAGGTTGCAAATATACTGCTGTTAGATTAACTAAACCTAGGAATAAATTTTAAAATTCCAATTCACCCCCCCTCTTGGGAATACACTAAAGCCAACAATTGAACTCGACAATATTTTATAGAAAAAGAACTAATATAATCAAACTTAGTTACCCTGACTTAACCCTGTGAAACGGTCACAACGAATTTTTAACTCTTAAAATGAGATTGTAAAGAGTGGAGGAGTAAGATTTTAAGTGTATAATTTTTTTTTTTATCACTAATTCTCTCACTCACTTGTCCTTCTCTTTATTTTGGAAATTTTTTTATGTAAATGAAGGTTGGGAACTAATCATATTTATAGTCAATTGGAAGGGGTGAAATTAAATTTTTGCAGTAATACGTGGGATGCATGCAAGGCCAAGGGGGAACGTGCATGCAAAGACAAAGGGTAAGGGGCCCGTACACTGATGCATGCAAGTGGTGAGAGTGAATCCTGGTTGAAATTAATTAAAAGGGCCGGGGTGGGGGGGGGGGGGAACTTGAGTGCGTTGGATTTTGCATGACATGTCAGATTGCTTTAAATGTTGGAAACTCAATTTGAAATTAAGTTGGGGGGTTGCGAGCTGCCAACATCCCATCCCATACATATATCTATATATATTATATTATATTTCATCCCAATCCCATCATTCACCTTACTCATATATATATATATATATATGTATATTTCTTTTTTGGGTTATTACACATGTTGTCAGCATGGTGAGCAAGTTCTTTTCGAATTCGAGTCGACAACATTGGGAAGCAATCAAGTGGGTTCCCAGGTACTTGAGGGGTACAACCGAATATGACATTATGTTATGTAGACAACATAGTGATCCATCAGTAGTAGGCTATGTGGATGCTGGCTACGTAGGGGACTTGGATGATAGGAGGTCTACCACGGGGTACATGAAAGTTGAGGTATAGTCCTAAGACGGGGGATGAATTGAGTTTTTAAAATTTTCTTTTAATACATTTTATAAATTCTTAACCGTACAAGTAATCAAAACTTAATCAACCAAAAACCAATCAATAACTTTAAAGTAAACAACCAAAGATACCAAACCAAGATAAAGTATGCAACTCTTTAGCACTTTCAACTTTTGCAACCCTGTGAATGTATGAATTTGTTTCAAGCCCTTTATTAAAAGAAATTGTTTGCACTTCTCTTAATAAAGATTTCCACAAACGATTAAACAACGTACTCCCTTTTTAGGTTTCCGCAAAAGTTTAACCAAAACGTACTTTCTTTTATTAAGATTCTTCTTTTAATCTCAGTTTTGATCTCAGCTACCTGCACTTAGCATACCTATAGCACAATGTATATAGATGTTGAAAATAAAGAGTAGGGAAAGAGACACCAAGATTTTTACGAGGTTCGGCTTATCCCCAACCGACGTCCTCACCTTGGGCCAATACCACCTAAGGATTGCACTAGAGCACTCCTTTCTGGGCGAAGCAAACCATTACAATTCCTTAGAGATCCCTCTCCAAGCGATACCCCACGCTTGGTCCAACGATCCAACAACCTGGAATCTTCAAAAAACTACAAGAAGCAAGAAATAATATGGTGTACAAAGACACTCTCACAACAGGGCTGATTAATACAATTTAAAAGCACTAATATACTTTAATATTCAAATATCAAAATGAAATAGAATGAAGCTCAAGTAAGATTTCACCAAGTTCCTTCTCCAGATAAGAATCAGCAATTGGAACTCAGTTGTATGATGATCAGCACTTCAATTTTTCAGCAAAAGAGTATTACAAGAGGTTGAGCGAGAGAGAACTTTAAGAGAGCAAGTATGCTTTCATCTTTGACTCATATTTTTCAATTGCTTGGTGTATTTAATTTGTTAAAACCATGTATTTATAGGCTTCTAAAAGTAGTTTCGTGTTGCCCAAGATTACATGGATTATCTCCCAAGTTTTCATAAATTTTGGGGCACAAGAAACCATTCTTTGAATTTTAAAACATTTTAAAAAATTAGCTGGTAACAGTGTTCAGTAGACTAAAGTGTCGGGTTCAGTCTTCTAAATTACCTTAAAACACTGAAAATTTTAGTTTGGACACAGGGTCAGATGATTGAACTGAGGGTATTCTACCTATCATGTATTCCAATAGAAAAATCTTCAGCAAACTGAACTAATTTTTTAGTCTTCTGAAGAAATTCTTCAGTAGACTGAAGTGAAACTTCAGTCTTCTAAGACACTCTTCAGTCTTCTGGCAGTGTACCTCAGTCGTCTGGGCAGACCATTTTCTGGTTTTTCATTTTAGTTTTCAAAAAATTCTTTTTGCTTTCTTGCTTTGATTTCTTATAAAACATTTTCCAGAGTTTTAAATAAGGTCTCTAAATCCATAACTACCCCTAAAGAGCTTCAACATATTTCATGAGATATTTAAACATGAAGTACTTACATCGATGTTCTTAAAGCCTAAAACTCTAGTCTTCAAGTCTTTCATGATATATTTGCTTTGTGTCCCTCTTTGACTTGAGCTTTGAGTCAGCTTTTACGTTTCCACATTCTCTGATCTTTTTGGTATTGCTTGAGCTTCGATGTCTTTGAATATGTAGCTTTAGAGTCCCAAGTAAGCTTTGAACTTTTCATTTGCATTTCTTTAGTTTGAACTTGGTCTATAAGTAAACCTGAAACATCATCACTTAAACACACCTATTAAATCATCCTTTATTTGTTATCATCAAAACAAGATTGAAAAACCATGTTAGGCCAACAATCTCCCCCCTTTTTGATGATGACAAACAAGGAGTAAAGATGAGGGTTCCTTTGAAAAGGCTCCCCCTTCATTTTAATAATTTTGAAAAGTGATAATATCAAATATGATAAAGTTCAACGAAAACCACAATTTTAGCAAATGAACACAATCAAGCATACACAATCCAGCATATTTCATTATAGCATATGTAGTGTACTTTAACTTCTTTCATATTTCAGTTCTTTCATGTTTCAGTTTTAACATTCATTCATGTTTCATATTTTAACATATACTTTAATATCTTCAAATTTGTTTCACAATCTATATGTTGCTCAAAATGCATATGTTGCTCAAAATATTCAAAATTCATATTGCCATGTAATTCATCTTTTGCTTACAATAATTCATCTTTGCTTACAGTATTCTCTCCCCCTTTGACATCATGCAAAAAAAATCGAGGGGTAGGGGCAAAAAGTCATAAGACAAGTAAAAAAAAAATCATTACAAGCATAGATAAGTAAGGAAATTTCAAGCAAAGCAACAAGCTAAGTGTTTTATGCAACTAACCATCTGTCTATGTTGTTGTCATCTCTTCCAGTAGACGTACCTCGATTAGCTATTCTCTTTGTGCAAGGCATTGTGAATATCAGAGAGCAAACAAAAATTAGTTTAGGAAACCTTAGAATCCATAAGTGGTGATTTAGAAACGTGATTGGAGCCTTGTATTCAAGAGTTTTTGGGTGAGAATTGAAGGAGAGAGAGAGACAGAGAGAGAGAGAGAGAGCTTCAGAGGAGTGATGGAATATTATTCAGAAGGCTAAAGTTAGGGTTTTAAAGAGTTTAAATATATAAACCCCGTGACTTTAGAAGACTGAGGATTTACTTCAGTCGTCTGAAGATTTTCAGAACAGGAAACTGAACAAGCAGTACTATCTCAGAAGACTGAAGTCCAGGTTCAGTCGTTTGAACCTTTAGTGCTATAGTGTTCAGTCGTCTGAGCTTCCAAGCTCAGTCGTCTAAAGTCTTGAAAATTTTCAAAATTCCTTCTTTTCTAATTCTGGATTCTTCCTAAACCACTTCCCTACTATGTAGTAATCCAAGTTCTCTTTGAATAGTTATAAATCTTTCTTCGTTAAGAGGTTTTGTAAAGATGTCTGCCCATTGATCATTTGTATTAATAAATTCAAGTGATATATCCCCTTTTTGAACATGATCCCTTAAAAAATGGTGTCTTATATCAATATGTTTTGTTCTAGAATGTGATATAGGATTTTTGGATATATTTATAGCACTTGTATTATCACACTTGATTGGAATTGTTGTATATTCTAAATTATGGTCATTTAGTTGTTGTTTCATGTATAGAGTTTGTGCACAACAACTTTCGGTAGCTACATACACAACTTCAGCTGTGGATAATGCTACGAAATTTCGTTTCTTGGAGAACCAAGAGACAAGAGACCGTTCTAGGAAGTGACAAGTCCCACTTGTACTTTTTCTATTGATTTTACAACTTGCATAGTTTGCGTCAGAGTAACTAATCATTTCAAAACTAATTTCCTTAGGATACCATAATCCTAGGTCTAGAGTTCCGATCAAGTATCTTAGTATTCTTTTAACAGCTATTTGATGAGATTATTTGGGAGTGGATTGAAATCGAGCGTGCATAAAAATGCTAAACATTATATCTGGTCTACTTGCTGTCAAATATAACAAGCTTCCTATCATGTCTTGATAATATTTCATATCTACGGGTTTTCCTTTTTCATCCTTATCAAGGCTTATTGAGGTACTCATGGGAGTTCCTATGGGCTTACTTCCTTCCATATCAAATTTCTTCAGCATGTCTTTTTATATATTTTGATTGATTTATAAAAGTTCTATGTTTGGCTTGCTTAATTTGTAGTCCAAGGAAGTAGATTAATTCTCCCATCATGCTCATTTCAAACTCATCTTGCATAAATTTTGGGAATTCTTTACATAAAGTTTCATTTTTTGTACCAAATATGATGTCATCCACATAGATTGGCTAATGAGCATGTCTTTCTTCTTAGTTTTGATAAACAATGTACTATCTGCTTTTTTCTCTAGAAAATCCATTTTTCTAATAAAAATCCACTTAATCTTTCATACCAAGCCCTAGGGGCTTGTTTCAAACCATATAAGGCTTTAGCCAATTTAAATTCATGATCGGGATATTGAATATCTTCAAAGCCCGGTGGTTGTTCTACATATACTTCTTCATTTATGAAACCATTTAGGAAGACACGTTTTACATCCATTTGATATAATTTGAATTTTTTATGTGATGCATATGCTAACAACATTCTTATTACTTCTATTCTTGCTATGAGAGTAAAATTCTCATCGTAGTCTATTCCTTCCTCTTGATTGTATCTTTGTGCAACAAGTCTTGCCTTAATTCTTACAACTATTCCACTTTCATCCTTTTTGTTCCTATTATTAAGTGGTCATCGGGTCTTGGAACTAGTTTCCATACTCTATTTCTTTTGAATTGATGCAGTTCTTCTTGCATAGCTATTATCTAGGAATCATCATTTAAACCTTCTTCAATATTTTTGGGTTCATCTTGAGATAAGAATGCATAGTGATTACATAGGTTTTTCAATGATGATCTAGTAGTTACTCCTCTAGTAGGTTCTCCTATTATTTGATCTTTGGGGTGATTTCTTACATATTTCCATTCTCTTGGCTATTCAAAATTCTTAATAGGATTATCTGTTGGAGTTTCTTCATTACTCTCTTCTTTTTCTTTGACTTCTTCAATATCTAAATTTTCTAGTTTTTGTAAAGAATCATCTTTCTCTTCAATTTGAATTGTTTTAGTATAAGGATTAGTTTCATTAACGTTACATAGAATTTATTCAATAATTGTGAGTGTTTTCTTATTCTAGATTCTATATGCTTTGCTATTTGCTACATATCCTAGGAAAATACCCTCATCTGACTTAGCATTAAATTTCCCTAAGTCATCTTTGTCATTAAGTACAAAGCACTTACATCCAAATACATGAAAGTAAGCTATATTGGGTTTTCTTCCTTTCCATAATTTGTACGGAGTTTTATTTAAACTTGATCTTATAGACACTATTTATCACACAACATGCGGTGTTAACTGCTTTAGCCCAAAAATATTTAGGTAATTTGTTTTCATTTAACATTGTCCTAGCCATTTCTTGAAGGGTTCTATTCTTTCTTTATACAACTCCATTTTGTTGTGGAGTTCTAGGTGCTGAAAAGTTATGTCTAATTCCATGTTCATTGCAGAATTTTTCAACGTCTTTATTATTGAATTCTCTTCCGATCACTTCTTATGTTCAAAATGTCATAACCTTTTTCATTTTGAAGTCTTTTACATAAGCTTACTAACATATTGCATGCTTCATCCTTTGAGGCTAAGATGAGTACCCAGGTAAACCTAGAGTAGTCATCAACGATGACGAAAGCATATTGCTTTTCTCTTAGAATTTGTGTAACGACCCGAAGAATAATGATATTTAAATGATAAAGAGGGAGGGAAATGAAAATAGAAACAGAATGAGGCAGCAGACTTCGTCGACGAACGCTTTGCGTTTGTCGACAATATTACATTTTGGATATATAACAAAAGGAATTTCTAATGGCTTTGTCGACAAACACAGGGCATTCGTTGACGAGGGTACAAGAGGGTCTCATCGACGAGGGCATGTTTCGTCGACGAGAAAATATCAAGAGAATGTTTTGGGCAATTTTGAATTTTGTTGACGAAGGGGAGAGTTCGTCGATGGATTTCCTATTAGACTCGTCGACGAGATGACGTGGCTCGTCGACGAATGCTGCAGTATAAATAGCCCTATACTTGGTTTAATCGCATAAATTCGACGGAAAACTTCCCCTCTCTCTTTCTCCTACGGTCTCTTCTCCATCTCTCTTCGATTCCGGCCCCGTCAGTCGCTAGATCGACTATTTGAGGCCACCACGACGCTCCTGGCAAAGTTTTCTCCGAGTTCACCAGAGCAGATCGTCGGTGGAATCGAGTTGAATTTCTTCCCAGAATTAGGGTAAGGTCTTTTAGTCAATTTTTTTGACCTTCTGGCAGTTGTAGGAAATGATGGAGACAAAAAAAATAATGATATTATGTTCAGTAGACAACATAGTGATCCATCAGTAGTAGGCTATGTGGATGCTAGCTACGTAGGGGACTTGGATGATAGGAGGTCTACTACAGGGTACATGAAAGTTGAGATATAGTCCTAAGAGGGGGGATGAATTGAGTTTTTAAAATTTTCTTTTAATACATTTTATAAATTCTTAACCCTTTTGTTAATTTAACAATCACACAACATATGCTTATTCAATCCACAAACCAAAACACAACACAAGTAATCAAAACTCAATCAACCAAAAACCAATCAACAACTTTAAAGTAAACAACCAAAGATACCAAACCAAGATAAAGTATGCAACTCTTTAGCACTTTCAGCTTTTGCAACCTTGTGAATGTATGAATTTGTTTCAAGCCCTCTATTAAAAGAAATTGTTTGCACTTCTCTTAATAAAGATTTCTACAAACGATTAAACAACGTACTCCCTTTTTAGGTTTCCGCAAAAGTTTAACCAAAACGTACTTTCTTTTATTAAGATTCTTCTTTTAATCTCAGATTTGATCTCAGCTGCCTGCACTTAGCATACCCATAGCACAATGTATATAGATGCTGAAAATAAAGAGTAGGGAAAGAGACACCAAGATTTTTATGAGGTTCGGCTTATCCCCAGTCGACGTCCTCGCCTTGGGCTAATACCACCCAAGGATTCCACTAGAGCACTCCTTTTCGAGTGGAGCAAACCATTACAATTCCCTCTTTAAAGGTAGAGATCCCTCTCCAAGTGATACCCCATGCTTGGTCCAACAATCCAACAACCTGGAATCATCAAAGAACTACAAGAAGCAAGAAACAATATGGTGTATAAAGACACTCTGACAACAGAGCTGATTAGTACAATTTAAAAGCACTAATATCCTTCAATATTCAAATATCAAACTGTAATAGAATGAAGCTCAAGTAAGATTTCACTAAGTTCCTTCTCCAGATGAGAATCAACAATTGGAACTCAGTTGTATGATGACCAACACTTTAGTTTTTCAGCAAAAGAGTATTGCAAAAGGTTGAGCAAGAGAGAACTTTAAGAGAGCAAGTATACTTTCAGCTTTGAAATATATTTTTCAATTGCTTGGTGAATTTGGTTTGCTAAAATAGTGTATTTATAGGCTTCTAAAAGTAATTTCGTGTTGCCCAAGATTACTTAGAGTATCTTCCAAGTTTTCATAAATTTTGGGGCACAAGAAACCATTCTATGAATTTTAAAACATTTTAAAAAATTAGTCATTAACAATGTTTCAGTAGACTGAGGTGTCGGGTTTAGTCTTTTGAAGTACTTTAAAACACTGAAAATTTTAGCATAGACACAGGGTCAGACGACTGAACTGAGGGTATACTGCCTATTTTATATTCCAATAGAAAAATTTTCAGTAAAATTAACTAGTTCTTCACTCTTTTGAAGAAATTCTTCAATAGACTGAAGTGAAACTTCAGTTTTCTAAGTCCACTCTTCAGTCTTCTGGCAGTATACCTCAGTCGTCTGGGCAGACCATTTTTGTAAGAACCCGAACCGTGAAATATGGGTTTGATTAATGAAGAAAGGGGTAAAAAGGTAATTAAATAGGGTTCGTCGACGAAGCCAGAGTTCGTCGACGAAGGCCTCATTGATGTAGGATAGGAATGGTCGACCTATGTCCTACGATTCAACCCTCACACAAGCGCATACACTTAAACACTTTAATTTAAGAATTTAATTATCCGAACATAAACACAATAAATCATGCTTTATTTCACATGTTCAAGGATTTTGAAAAGGTGTATGACTTATCTAGCAATTAAGTCCCGATTGGTTCTTTCACAAAGGAATCAAGTTATATGCTGAAAAGTTGTTATTTCAAAGATTCAAGAATAAAAGTTCTATGTTAGCAAATTAATATTCATACAATTGATTTTAACTAGCAAGTACCAATATTGCAATCTATGGATCAAATGGGTTATTCAAAGATGTGATTTTAATCTACTAACAAGGGTTCACAAAATATAACAAAGGATTCAAAAAACAAGTACAGAAGTTACCAAGAGATTGGTTTAGATGACTAGACGTTGTTCCACACGTAGCTAGATCACACTGTAGTTCCTTCGTACAAGCTTTAAATCATAAGATGAATGCAACAATGAAGTGTAGATGATGATCATCGTGTTGGTGTATAAAGATGCTGGCCGTGTGGTGTTGATTGGGGTTGTGAGAGTATTAGATGGAGGAGGGGTTGATGGAGTCGTTGGATAGTTTAGTGGTCTCTCACCACTTGATCTCTGAAGAGAACGCCGTAGCCTCACACTACTCACTCATAAGGAGAGGAACAAGCTTTACAAGCTCAAGCAAAGAGATGCTTCTTAAATATTCAACTTCAACTTCATGTCCCTTATTCTTACAATAAGAAGGCTATTTATAAGCATAGCCTGGGAGACAAAGCACTAAACATTCAACAACTTTCAACAACTATTAACCTAACACAATTAATACTTACTAAAAAACAAGGAACTCCAACTTATAAGCACATAAATCAAGCTTAGTTGTCTTGCATTATTACAATTCAAATTTGAAATTTAAACATATTCCAAAAGGGAGGCCAAAATCGTGTGGGGCCCATTGGAGTCATGTGGGACCCATATGGATTTTGAGTTAGACTTTGCTTCAATACTTCACCTGGGTCTTCAAGCATGGTCTTCAAGCACCTAATAATCTTGAAATAACATATTCACGAAAAATATAAATTAACACAATAGCAAAGTCTTCACATAAAAAAGTCTTCCATCAAAGAAGTAAAAGATCTTCAATTAATCCTATGTGTTCCTGCAAACTAGATATAACAGTAGTGGACATCTGGAGGTCATCCACGTGTCACCATGTCAGCAAAGGAGTGGACATCGGGAGGTCGTCCATGTGTCATCATATCAGTAAAAGGGATACATAAGGCATGTTGATACCCATCACTCATATTTCTCGTCGACGAGGAGAAGCCGAGAGGTATTGTGAAGTGCGACGAAATTTAGGGCTCATCGACGAGGAGAAGCCGAAGGGTTTCAAAAAAACGGAAATCCTAGGGTCATCGACGAGGTCATGGTCTCGTCGACGAGGACGCAATTTGTCGATGAGAACTGCTGAGTCAAGGGTACTATAAATATCCATTTTCATTACTTCTCAGTTAAAAAATCTCATTTTTCTCTCTATCTCTCTAGAAACACTTCCTACTCTCCATCTCTCTAGATTTCTCTGCCATTTATTGTTTGATTCGACTATCCGAAGTTACCACGAGGATCAGTGAAGGATTCTCTACAAGTTCTGCGAATTGGAAACTCGTTTTGGAGATTTTCGGGGTTTGGCGTAAAATTAAGGTAAGACTCAGTTTTCAATTCTGATCTGGTAGTTTTGTAGAGAACAGTCTTGTGAGTATACTCTTTACTGTTGGTTGTAGGTTTTGGAACTCGGTTCACTGTTTAGGAGCCTTAGAGTTCGGGATTTTCCATTTGGGGGAAAGGTAAGGGGAATTGTGTTTATATCGGTTATTTTCGAAATCAGACTTGGTAGAACTTTGGTTCACGGTCTTGTGTGTGTTTTGACTACTCACTTGGAGGGATCTAAAGGGGAAAACTATGAGTTTTTCATAATTACAGTTTTGGGAAAAAGGGGCGACGTACTGCATCCCTGGTTTTGTTGAAAATCGAATGTATATGTTGATTTATACTGTGTTATAGGGATGGTCGTGCCTTGACTTGTTTAAACTGTATGTGTTTGGAAAACCATGATTTTAGATTACCAAATGGGTGTGGTTTTTTTGGTTATATGAGCATACATGTGTTGTATTTTGGTTGAAATGCAAGTAGGAACGGGGTTCCGAATTTGTTCCAGGTAGTGAGAGTGTCCGGCTTTATATCCAATGGTGAATGAAATTACTGGCCATGTTTGGCAAAAGTGTCCGGCTCTATATTCGAGGGCATGAGCCTTACCGGTTGATCACCAAAGGGTGTGGATCCACCAGTTTAGTGTCGGTACGATGCCATGGGAGTCTGGGAATAGCCATGTGCTGGTGGCACCATGTTTCACGGGTTGGCTATGGGCCAACGTCGTATGTTGCCGGCCGGCTTTAGGCCGAAGGGTGTGAAAACACTGGGATTGCTTGATCATGTGTGTGTGCGTGTATGCACTATTGTGAAATTAGTACTGAAACTGCATTTAACTATATATGTGTTGCGTCATGATAACACTCAAATGTCACACACTGATATAACCTGCATTCTTCCTTACTAAGAGGTGTCTCATCCCTACTGTACGTACATATTTTTCAGGTCCTTCAAGTAACCGGAACTAGCATCCTTGTGTCGGGAGTATAGTGGTTGGTGTACTACGGGTAGCGCTTGGGTAAGTGCTAGGACTTGTGTTTTGTGGGTTGCCGTTTCGAGATATGTTGGGCACCTAGTTGTACGTTGTATGATAGAACTTTGATTCTGCTTTTGTATAGACTCTGGTATGGTACCATGCTTGTATAGAAAGACCTTATTTTCGTTGCGTATCATTGGATGTGTATAGGGTGCCTGGTAACCCCACGGGGTCGGACCCTCATTCATTGTACTGTATCTTTGATGATTTGTATGATACAAGGACATGTTAGATTACATTTTCACCCCTGGGTCCCATTTTCGGGTTCGGGGTGTGACAATTTTCTAGTTTTTCATTTTAGTTTTCAAAAAATTCTTTTTGCTCTCTTACTTTGATTTCTTATAAAACATTTTTTAGAGTTTTAAATAAGGTCTCTTAGTCCATAATTACCCCTAAATAGTTTTAACATATTTCATGAGATATTTAAACATGAAGTACTTACATCAATGTTCTTAAAGCCTAAAACTTTAGTCTTCAAGTCTTCCATGATATATTTTCTTTGCGTCCTCTTTGACTTGAGCTTTGAGTCAGCTTTTAAGTTTCTACATTCTCTGATATTTTTGGTATTGCTTGAGCTTCTTTGGATGTCTTTGAATATGTAGCTTTAGAGTCCTAAGTAAGCTTTGAACTTTTCATTTGCATTTCTTTAGTTTGAACTTGGTCTATAAGTAAACCTAAAACATCATCACTTAAACATACACATTAAATCATCATTTATTTGTTATCATCAAAACAAGATTGAAAAATCATGTTAGGCCAACAGTACGTATTCATCTATGTGGGAAGACCTATTTATTGGAGGTCTATGGTGCAGTCTCTCGTTGCCTTATATACTACTGATTCGGATTACATGATAGTGGTTAAGGCTACCAATGAAGCGTTGTGGCTCACATGATTGGTCAAGGAGCTGGGTGTCCAGCAAGTTGGAGTTTGGCTACAGTGTAATAGTTAGAATGTCATCTATTTGGCGAAGAATCGGGTGTATCATGCAAAGACAAAGCACATTGACGTGTGGTTTCACATGATCAGGGAACTAGTTGCTTCAAGTGAACTTCTACTTATAAAGGTTCACAGTCTGAGCATACAACTGATATGTTGATAAAGCTTTTCACAACGGACAAGTTCAAGCTTTGCTTGGACTTGATCAACATCTCCAGGTGCTAGATGGGAGACAATCCCAATCTACTATCTCGGGTGGAGCAGCAGGGTTATGCTTTCATATTTCTCCTAAGTGGTGAATATTTGCCAAGATAGAGATTGTTGGAGATGTGATTCATATTGAGTGGAATGCATGTATCGAGAAAGCATGGTGAAGTAAAGAACAAGGAAGGAGGTTGCAGGAAGAAACTGTTGATGGTTACATCGATGGTTTGCTCTTGGTAGTTAACCATCAATGGTTTCTTTGAAAACTGTCAACGGTTTCAGTCTTGAGTATTGGGCCTCGGTATTAAATCATTAACGGTTTTCTTGAAACCTTTGACGGTATTGTTCAACGCGGATAATGGATTTTGAATCGGGAGATTAGAAGATTGGGGGATTTGAGGGTTTTTCCTTCGGGATTTGTTACAAAAGTGTTTTATATGTATTCTAAATCTTCTATGCACATAGGATTGATATATAAACTATTATTTGTAATCCCATGTATGTTTGAAAATTTGATAGTGAAAATTAGTTGCTTGCTCCCGTGACCGTAGGCACATTGTCAAACCACGTAAATTCTTGTGTCTTTGATTTTATTGCTTTCCATTATTCTCATTGTGATTGATTGTTCCATATATTCATCGTTGGTTGCTTGCATTACTTGTTCCAATTCAATTTATTGGTTTCTGCTAGCACTGGCATTGGCATTCAAGTCACTTTGCACAACAGGGGATAACTTACTAAGTTTTAAAGGAATTAGGAATAATTTAATAGTATATCCCTTCATTTATGACTAATTTAATTGGTCAAATAATCTTCTAATTTTGAAATTTAAATTATTTGTGATCTAGAATGTAACAAGTATGTAATTTGTAAGTTAACTTACAAATACCAAACATAAGTTGAATAAAAAATAAAGGGAAAAAAATTTGATGTTTGAGGTTTGGAAAAAAAGACGAGGACCTCCCTAAGGTTTCAAAGATCTCATATACCTCCCTTAAAATTTCAAAAACACCACAAACCTCCTTAGACAGTTGATTTTCTGAACACTTATACCCCTCAAAATGTTTACCTTTTTATCAAATATAAGGGAAGATGTGTCATTTTAGTTAAACCTTGTGAGATGTTTTGAAAATTTTGAACTCTTATAACAAGTATATAATTTGTAAGTTAACTTACACATACCAAACATAAGTTGAATAAAAGATAAAGGGAAAAAATGCATTGTTTGAGGTTTGGTAAAAAGAAATGGACCTCCCTAAGGTTTCAAAAATCTCGTATAGCTACTCTAAAATTTAAAAAATCCCACAAACCTCCTCAGACAGTTGATTTTTTGAACATTTATACCCCTCAAAATGTTTGCATTTTATCAAATATAAGGGAAGATATGTGTCATTTTAGCAAAACCTTGTGAGATGTTTTTGAAATTTTGAACTCTTAGATTGTGATCTACAATATAACATGAATATAATTTGTAAGTTAACTTATACATACCAAACATAAGTTGAATATAAAATAAAGGGAAAACAGACACTGTTTAAGGTTTGAAAAAAAAGACAAGAACCTCCCTAAGGTTTCAAAAATCTTATATACCTCCCCTAAAATTTAAAAAACCCCACAAATATCCTCAAACAATTGATTTTTTAAACACTTATACCTCTTAAAATGTTTGCCTTTTTATCAAATATAAGGCAAGACATGTGTTATTTTAGCAAAACCTTGTGAGATGTTTTGAAAATTTTGAACTCTCAAAGAAAGTCTATGGATTTTTAAGACTTCAAGAGAGATTAGTGTCTATTTGCTAAACCTCGGTGAAAGTCAATGCCTTTTACCATAACTAAATTAAGCTCAATACACTTCCAAAAACTAAATCAAATTAAATATAAATGCAATTAGACACTACCCAAATCAAGTGATGAAAACTTATTAAATTACTCCCAAATTAAGGGATATATTATTGAATTAATTCTAAATAAGTTGATTTTTTTTAATTATTTCCAAAAAAATTAAATAAAGGAATAAATAAATAGTGGTCGTCAGTTGAGACGTAGTTTTCGATGAGAAAATCATGTTGCTGTGTACTCAGGAGGAAATAGAGAAACAGGTGCCAAAAAATTGCAGTAGCAACGAGCATGCGATTTAGGTAGAGTTGGAGACTCAGGGCAGAAATACAGGGAGTTTTAACTCGAGAGATCAGCTAGCGGTGTAGGTGGAGTTAGAAAGTCAGGGTGGAGATGACGATGTTCAGAACACAAGGAGTTCTAGCTTGGATGACCAGTAATCACGTCGCAGTATAGCTGTAGATAGACCTAGACGCATCGTCAGACCACCCCCAGGTACGATTTTGATGATCTGGTGCCTTATGTGCTTATCACTAGTAATAGGGATCCTACTACCTTTCGAGAGGTCGTGTACAATGAGAATAAAGGTAGTCGAATGAGCGTTATGGTGGAGGAGATGAAGTTGTTGCATAAGAATCAAATGTGGGACTTGGTGGGGCTTCCAATTGGGAAGCGGGCGATCAGATGCAAATGAGTGTATAGGAAGAAAGAAGCAGTTTCAGAAAAGTAAAAATAGAAGTACAAGGCTCCCTTGGAAACAAAGGGATACTCGCAAAGGAACTAAGTTGATTATGATGAAATCTTCTCCCCTATGATCAGACACACTTCCATCAAAGTAGTGTTTGAACTAGTGGCGCAATACGACATGCATCTGGAACGGATGGACGTGAAGACGATGTTCCTCCATGGTGATTTAGAGGAGCTGATTTACATGACATGACTAGAAGGGTTTTGCCAACCTAGACAAGAGCACTTAGTTTGTAAACTGAATAAGTCACTTTACGGGCTGAAGCAATCTCTGAGGCAATGTAACAAAAGTTTTGACGCCTATATGATTCGTATTGACTATAGGAGGTGTGAGTACGATTGCTACGTTTATATGAGAAGTCTTGAGGACAATTCTCTCATATTTCTATTACTCAATGTTGACAACATGCTGATTGCTGCTAAAGACAGGAATGAGGTAAATCAGTTGAAAACTCTGTTAGGTAAAGAGTTCGACATGAAAGAATTGGGTGTAGCCAAGATGATACTTGGCATGGAGATTCGCAGGGACAAAATTGCAGGGATACTATGGCTATCTCAAGTCGGCTATGTGGAGAAGGTGTTAGAGAGGTTAAGTATGATGCTAAATCAGTGAGCACACCGTTAGCGAGTCATTTCAGGCTGTCTACCGCCTAGTGTCCTAAGATGGACGATGAGGTTTGTTACATGTTGAAGGTCCCCTATGCCAGTGCAGTGGGGTGCCTGATGTATGCCATAGTATGTACGAGGCCGAACTTGGTATAGGTTGTTAGCATGGTGAGCAAGTTCTTTTCGAATCTGGGTCAACAACATTGGGATGCGGTCAAGTGGATTCTCAGGTATTTGAGGGGTACAACTGGATATGATATCATGTTTAGTAGACAATGAAGTGATCCATCAATGGTAGGGTATGTGGATGCTGACTACGCAGGAGACTTGGATAATATGAGATCTCCCACAGGGTCCGTATCACCCTTATGCGAGGACCTATTTGCTGGAAGTCTAGGGTACAATCACTTGTTGCCTTATCTACTATTGAGTCGGAGTACATGATAGTGGTTGAGGTTGTCAAGGAAGCGTCGTGGCTTATAGGATTGGTCAAGGAGCTGGGTGTCTGGCAAAGTGGAGTTCAGTTGCAGAGTGATAGTCAGAGTGTCATTTACTTGGCGAAGAATCAGGTGTATCACACGAGGACAAAATACATTAATGTGTGGTTTCACAAAATCAAAGAACTGATTGCTTCAAGTGAATTTCTACTTGAAAAGATTCACACGTCTGACAAATGCAGCTGATATGTTGATTAAGCTTGTCACAATGGACAAGTTCAAGCGTTGCTTGGACTTGATCAACGTTTCTAGGTGTTAGACGAGAGACGATCCCAATCTACTATCTTGCGTGGAGTAGTGGATATGCTTTGGATTTTCTCCTAGGTGGTAAATATTCACCAAGGTGAAGATTTTTGGAGGCGTGACTCATATTTGAGTGGAACACATGCACCGAGAAAAACTTAGTGATGCAAAGAAAAAAAAATACTAGTTGCAGGATCAAATTGACGATTCGCTCTCGGTATCAAACCATCGACGGTTTCCCTAAAATCGTTGACGATTTTAGTCTATAGCAAGAATAGCTCTCAGCATTAAACCGTCAATGATTTCGTTCGGTGCAAGTCACGGAATTTGAATCGAGTGATCAATAGATTGAGAGTTTTGAAGGATTTCTTTGAAGATTGTTACAAGAGTAATTTAGATAAGTTCTAAGACTTATGCATAAGGATTTGTTTATATACATTATTTTGTAACCCTTTATGTAAGCATGACATTGTGATAGTAAAAATTCAATTACTACTCTCATAGACGTAAGCACATTGTCAAACCACATAAATCTTGTGTTTTTTATTATTACTTTCGTTTATTGTCTATGTGAGTGATTGTTTGTTTCCGTGTATTCATCATTGAGTGCTTGCATTGCTTGTTCAGGATTCAATAGCGTGATTTCTTCCGCTGCGCATTCGCATCAACACACACAAAATGAAAATGCATGAATTAAATATCAAGATCAGCATACTGCCTGAGATGTATATTTATTTTTATTCTGACTCTCTGTTTTCTTCTAATCTCCATTTCCATTACAATTACAGAAAAAAATGAAGGGGCGTTCTCCCTCGTCGACCGCAATGATCAATGACAGTGTCATTGATGAAACCTCAAGAAATTGTGTTCCCAAAAAATGAAATTAACACTGGACACTTAAATTCCAATCCGGTGGGTGAAGAAAATATTGTTTCAGCAATTGATGCTGCTGAAATCAGGGCTTACAGGAGCTTGGAATTCCTTCCGTAGGCAATCAGTTAGTCGGACCAATCATTTTCTCAGGCACCACGTGCTGGTCAAATTCTTCGCTGGACAGCACTCCGAGATTTAATGCGGCATCCTGCAGAATTAAATCCAAAAACACAATACGATTACATGAATCAACTAGTTTTCAATACATTTTCTTTTCCCTTCCTAATGCAGTCTTCCAACGTAATTTCATGATGCAACTTACAAGTTCCTCTCTATGCATTACTGCTGGCTTAGAACTTGAAAAATTATTAAGGAAAGAAACATTAAGAGGATTCCACTTTTTCATGTTTGCATTAAGGAAAGTGAAAATATATATATATATATATATATCAAATCAATAAATAAACTTTTAATTTTACATATACTTAATATTTTGTTTTTCTTAATTTTTAATAATATTAGAACAGTTTTTCATTTAAAATGGTATTTGATAGAGAAAAAATATAGTGGAAAATAAATTTCATTCTTATTTTCTTTTCCTTTCCTTTCTCCAAGCAAAATTCTTGATCCAAATAAATCCTTAATGTCTCAGTGATGGCATCGCTAGGAAGATATGTAACCAGAATAAATCAGGAGTACAGGAGAAATCAGAAATTAAGACCCAAACTACCAAATCAAAACAAAGTTCTCATACATCAGAGAGGGAAACCTCACCTTCAAGGTAGTTCCTTCCTTGTGGGCCTTCTTCGCAACAGCGGCAGCATTGTCATAACCAATTTTCTGACATTTAAGAAACATTTAAGTTATTATTCAGTGCATAGGTATTTTAAGAGGTGAAAAAGAACAGAAGCAAAAACTTACAGGATTCAAAGATGTAACGAGCATTAGTGACTGCCGGGCCATGCCAATTGTCACAATAGCAACAAAATATGATCAATAAGTTTACAACTTTAATATAAGATGCACAATTCAACTTTAATGTATCGAGGATCAACTTACTTCGTGCAGCAACTTCGAAATCCTTTCCTTATTGGCTTGAATCCCCCTCACACAGTTCTTTTCAAAGGAAGCAGATGCATCTCCCAACAATCTCACTGACTGCCAGCATAGTTTCATAAAGAAAAGTTGAGTCATGAATCGTGTTTATTTAGAAATTAGGCACACCATAGATTTCATGACATTAGATAATTTTAACAGATTTTGAGTAGACAAAAATAAATTTTTTTTCCAGCTTAGAAATAAAATTTATGGGCATGAGAAGGGCAATTTGCTCCACTAAACTATCTGAACCAAGTCTGAATTTTCCCAATCAGGCATTGCTAGTGAGCAACGTTAGGACAAGAAATATTCAATAAATTTGGTACTTGCTAAAAAAAACTTAAGGCCTGTTTAGTTATGGAAAATAGTTTTCATTTTTCCATTCCTAAATTTTTAAATAATTACAAAAAAGGCCACCTTATTTTTCAGTGTTCCAAGATTTCTATAGGAAATCTACAAAATAAATAAATAAATAACCGACATATTCCAACTTTACCATACAAATATGGGGAATGGGAAAACAAGGTAGCATTTGTGAAATTATTTTGAAAATTGGAAATGGAAAATAGAGCTATTTTCGACAAGTGAACAGGGCCTTAAGTTCTTTGACACACAATAAGCACTAGGTTTGTTCATTGCAGATAAAATAATAAAATAAGTCAATGAGACATACATGCAGAAGACCATTGGCAATCATAGGCTTGAAAACATTCAGCTCAAAATGGCCATTTGATCCACCTACTGTAATGGCCACATGGTTTCCCATAACCTGCAAGGGAAAAAAAAATGCAAATAAGTCAAACCACAACAAAATGGATATTTGAATAAAGCAGAACTATGCAGAAATTTCTTCTTTGGTGTTTCTGCAAAGAAAGGGTTTCTGCTGATAATCTCACCAACAAAAACCCACTCATTGAAGAGGCAATAATGTAAACTCTGATCAAAGAGAGATTATGTAACAGTACCATCACAGCTTTCAAACATTAATAACTGCCAGCTGATAATTTATCCAAAAAGATATCTTACTGAAATGGAATATACATTACCTGAGCACAGACCATTGTAAGAGCTTCACACTGAGTGGGGTTAACCTTGCCCTGAAACAAAACACCTGTAATTAAATTGGACAATTATAGCAATGGGAAAAAATTCTACTTAAAAAAATAATCGTTCAGAGTGAAAATAATAAGTCTTAAAATCATGCATGAGAATAAGACAAGAATCTCACAGGCATAATACTGCTGCCTGGCTCATTTTCAGGAAGAATGAGCTCGCCAAGGCCGCAACGTGGACCACTGAACAAGGAAAACACTAAAAACCTCAAAAGAAGAGCAAAAATTAAAATAAAATATAGCCATCAAACAAGCATATTTTTACCTCCCTAAGAAGCGTATGTCATTTGCGATCTTCATGAGCGAAGCAGCAATAGTGTTCAGGGCACCACTGGATTCAACAAAAGCATCATGTGCAGCCTAGGGAAAAAAGGAGATATTTAAGTTAAGAAGCTATTTTGCAATAATGCTTCAAGATAGAATGCAGCATTTGGCCTACAATTGAACTATGTCAGCATCATGCTCTCCTAGTATCAACATAACGAAAAGATACTTCAGGATTAGAGATTAACCAGTGCTTCAAACTTGTTTTCTGCTGTAACAAATGGCAAGTTTGTGTCTTCTGCTACCGCTGCAGCAATCTTTACATCAAACCTGCAAGAAACTCAAAGAATTCCACTTTCAGTGCAAGTAAACATCAACTAGACCTCAACTTTTAACATGCAGGGACTACATGCTTTCATTCATTCTAATTCAAAATAATAATAATATTGAAAAATAAAATTGAGAGTACCTTATTCATTAATTGACCTTTAAATCAAAACCCTAGTCCTCAATTCCAATAATATACTGGTCATCTAAATTTTTAAATCATGATACATTGACCAATTTTGAACTCCTTACATTTTCTCGTCCTTCTCCCCTTATTTGAACCTTCAATTGGCACTAATTCATTTCTATCTGTTTGTTCCATCACTAGTATTCTTTGTAAATGCACAACCGCTTGATTGGCTGCTCTTCATTCAAATTACCTAAATGTTGCTCCCAGATTTTAATATGTGATTTGGAGTCCTACATTGTAGTTTAGCCATTCATTTGCATCATATCTTCCATGAGTACATTTTATTCAAAGAATGCATCTTTACTTGGTCATCCTCATACATAATGAATGATCAAATGAAATCATATGATAGGGATCAATATGTAGTTTCAGTTTGAGATGCAATCTGACACATCCTATTCTAGCCTACCTGTCTAAATAATACGAGCAACAACTTAAACTAGTGAATTGATTCTTGGCCATCAATTTTAACAATCACTAAAACAGATTGGCAATCTTAAATTTCAATCCATTAAATATTTCTAGCAATTGTCAACCCTTTGATTCCTTTCCATGACTACATCATCAACTACCTTATAGTTTCATCAACCTACAAAATATTTGCAAATAATATTCCCCAAGGAACCAAATGAGATATCAACAGATCCTTGATTGATGGAAAGCAACCAAGCTAAAAATGAACCCCAACAATTAATACTCTGATTGTCAATCTCCCTCTAAAGGCAGTATAACCAGGTACAAATTTCAACAGTTAGAAGGTAATGCAAAAATCACAGTACAATCATTATGGAATAAACAGTTTTTATTTAATAAATATAAGAATTTTTTCAACAAATTTATTTTAAAAGAAAAACATCAACAACAAAAACATCATCCAATAATCATTAAGCCTTGGTAATAGACATCCACCCACCATGCAACACCAAACATGCTATACTAATATGATGCCAAACACCACAAAGTCTCATATTGTTTCGTTCATTGAATAACAAAGTATAAGATATGTGGATCAGTAGACACTAGTCATACTACATGTGTGACCATACCTAACATTCATCCAAGTACAAGGAAGTTACCTAGGCAGTCCCTAGGGCTGCAAACAAACCAAGCTGCTCAAGAGTGCATGGGGAGTTTAGTTCGGTAAGAGCTCATTTAGGCTTGTTCATTGCTTACTTCTCAAACCCAACTTGCAGCTTGTTAATAAACAGGCCGAACTTGAACGTGAATAGACTCCGCTTGTGAGCGGCTTAATTATAGGCTCGGTTTGAGGCCTTTGGGCTCATTTAATAGGGGCTTGGATTAGGATCATTTATGGTGAGTTTAATAAAATCTAATTAGGATTGATAGATTGTAGTGGGCTTAAAAGGACTATTTGGGCATAGGATTATTTAGCTCAAACTCAACCTAAATTTAGTGAAAGGGCCAATGCCCAAGGCTAATAGGCTAGTTTGGTGGGGCGAAAAAACTCCAAGGCAATATTAGTAAGAGGACAGCCCCTTTCGACCCTTTTTTCCTAACAAAATCTCTTGCCTCTTAGAGTGAGGTTCCAAAAGAGCCAAACCATTACTGAGCATTTTGGTAGATTGGTTGAGTAAGAGCATGTGAGCTCATTCATTTGCATAATAGACAAGCTTGAGCAAGTATATTTTCTTGGTCTGAGCTTGGCTTGAGCTCGGTTAAAAATTTAATAAACAAGCTTGATCAGACTGGGCTTGCCTCGGCTTGTTTGCACTCCACTAGTGTGCCACCCAATTGGGATCCAGACTGCACGTGCCAATCTGAGAGTCGATGGTGTCCCGGATCGATTGGGGTCAAGATCCAAGTAGCCAAGGGGCGATCCGGATCTGTGAACCATTTTAAAATAAATATCATTCGAGAATATTCAGAAACTTCAAAACAAATGGTAAGAAAAATTGCAAATATTTGTTGAAGTTCAAGTTCAAGCTGTGCTAGAACATTGAATTGTAGAACAATCAAAGAGATGCTAGATGAGAAATCGCTGCCATAAAACTGCTGCTGTGAAGCAAACGGCAGTGGGAGAAGAGGGCTTCCTGTTATTGTGAAGCATGCAATGGTGAGAGAAGAGGTATAAGCCTGTGGTGGTGAGAGAAGAGGGCTGCGAAGCCCTTGACGGTACAGGTGAGGGCTTCCTGCTGCTGGGTGACGCCGGTTTCCTGCTGCTGCAATGGTGGATGGATTTGAACAGGTTGGGGGGAGAGAAAGAGAGATAGAGAGATAGAGATGCTTGAATTGCCAAGGAATATACATACCCCCCCCCCCCTTATTTTTGTGAGAAAAGAAGGAACATAGTAGTCATTGACATGTCATAATTGAGTACAGCTCACAATTACTTTTTCTTTGTATGGGTAAGTACAGCTCCTAATTAGAAATTTTAAATTTTTTTATATTGATTTGTTTGTTTTAAAATGTCCAACAACTTACCTCACTTAGTAGTGTAATATTTTATTTAAAATTAAGACATTAATCTACATTAAAAGAAATAAATTAATTTTTTTGTTAATTAATAATTTATATAATTTAATTGTTGTTTGTTAATAATTTATTAGTTTAATTGAGCAAGAATAAAAGGGAAGTTTTTCCATTTTCTACATTCCACCCTAAGAAAACAGTTCAAAACTTACCGCCAATCGAGAGAACATATCTACTAATTGACCCAAATAAGTGGTTCTAGTGTACCGTGACCCAAAATGGCATATCAACTAAGCCTACCCCCCACCCAAAGGACTAAGTACCTCTTAAGTGGTGTACGCCATTCCCATTCTCATACCACAGCCAGAAACACATTGTATTCTAGGTAACCAAGGAAAACTACGTGTCAAGAGTATTATGTGAATTGGAAGACCTAATGATAGGCCACGCCTCTCCCTCTATTATAATATATGTCAAGTACATTCAATGACCACAATACCCTTACTAACGAATGCTTAATCACACAGCATTGACAGCAATAACACAACAATAATGCTAAATAACTAAAATAAAAAGTCACACCCCCCCCCCCCCTCTTTTTCAAACTGGAGTATAGATAGCATGCTCCTAGCGTGCTACAAATGGATTTAACATGAGCACCCTCCCAAGGCTTTAGTGAATAAATGATTGGGATTTAGACTTCACATGAGTGGTTGTAATAAGTTTTAGCACAAGTTTCTCCCAAACAAAGTGACAATCAACTTCATATGTTTTATGCACTCGTGGAAGTCTAGGTTGGAGGCAATATTTATAGCAGTTTGACTATCAACATCAACTCCATAGGTGGAGAATGGGGAAAACCAAGTTCTTCCAACATGTTCTTTAGCCAAACAAGCTCACATGTAATATGGACCATGGTCCGATTTTGGGCCACCACAACTTGTTTCTTACTCTACTAGGATACAAAGTTACCACCAACAAAAACAAAATAACAAACGTGGATCTTTAGTTGAAAGGTACCACAACCCAATCCACATATCATTAATAGTGAGTATGACACCGATCCTAATATAATAGACCTATCCACATATCCTTAATAGTGAGTATGACACCGATCCTAATATAACAGACCTATCCGGCGAGCACCTTTAAGGTATCTCAAGATATGAATGACTAGATTCAGGGACTTGTTCTTGAGAATCAAGAAACTGCCTCGCAACACTTATCGCAAAAGATATATTTGATCAAGTAACCATGAGATAGTTCAATTTTCTAACAAGCCTTGGGTATTGTCTACAGTCGGCTAACAAATCACCAACATTGGGCACTATTTAAGCTTTAGGATCGATTGGTGCATCAACAAGTTTGGATCTCAATAGCCTAGTTTCATCTAAAAGGCCTAGAATATACTTTCTTTGTGATAAATTAGTCCCAATACAAGATTTGAATACTTCTATACCCTAGAAGTATTTCAACGGTCCTAAATTTGGTTTGAGATTTAGCCTATCCAAAATGCTTCAAGCTTTGGATACCTTGATCAATACTAGTAATCAAAATATCATCCACATGCACACAATGAGAAAAATACATAGAACAGAGTGATCTACCACATGTTGTTGACGACCAAACTCTAAGTACTATGGGGACATTTGATAAAATTAAGTGTTAAGTGTTGAACACTGAATTCAAATATGATTTTTGTGCAGATCTGAATTAAACTTGAATCGGTCACTAAAATCTGAATTATTTTAACTGTTTGGTATCTAATTTTTGAATATGTGTTGTTTTTCAATTTTAACCTTCTCAATGCCTAAGAGTATAAATATTTGATAAAATCAATGAGCAATTATATAAGCTAAAGTTCTTAATTTAACATAAATAATATCTTATTATCATATATTTAATAATTATAAATAAAAATAATATAGATTATTATTGTTCAAAATAAAATTTATTAATTTTAATCACTTGGGTATTGATTTTTTTGTATTTTTTTTATTTTATATATTATAAAGGATACACTTGGAAAAGAGACATCTGAATTTGATTCAAACATGTTTCCATGTCTGATTCTATCAAAGAAATATTAACAAAATTAAAAGTTGCTGCCAAACACTCTAATGTGTAATCAGTTCACTTATTTAGACAACCAATTCATACATAATCTGTGTTCAAAGGTCATTCAGATTAAACAAATGCCCTCCACGGCATTGAACGGACAAACCCATGCTTTAAGAGACTAATTTAGACCATACAAGGATTAATTCAGCCAACACACTAATCCTAACTCTCCATGAGGTGTTCTTCCACATAGACCTCCTCTTGAAGATCATCATGTAAGAAGGCATTCTTCACATTTAACGGATGTAGAGGCCAATGACAAATGGTGGCTAGGGAAATGAATGAAGTGAGGCAAGTTTGGCGACCAGGAAGAATGTGTTAGAACAACCAAACTGTATACCTGAGTATATAACCTTTAGTGACAAAGCATGCTTTCAAACGAGCCACAGAACCGTTAGAATTTACCTTCACAGTATGCACCTAGCAACAATCAAACCACAGACTTATGAAAGAGGTACTAGTTCCCAAGGGTTATTATCCTATAGCGCACACATCTCTTCTACCATTGTAGTTCTTCACCCTGAACAGGATAACGCCTTATAGACAAAATTCATAAGAGCAACATTTGATAGAGTACTAACAAAACAACGCTATAATGACAATAATAAATCATAACAAACAAAATTAGAAAATAAATGTTGGGAATAGGTGTTTCCCTTTCAAATAGCAATAGGAAAATTAACATCTTCTGAAATAAGATCAAGCAAGAAAACTAAAGGCATAGAAGTAGACATTGATAGAGGCTCTCCTATCTTGAGTCACTATCATGGGTACATTTGCAAATTAGGATGGTTCAAGTGATAAGGACAAGATGAAGATGCAAGAGGTTTGGATATAGACAATAGGTTAGGATTTGGAAGACTAGGCAAAGGAAGAGACTCATGGTCAAAAGTGCTCAAACAATTAGAATAGTATGGTGTAAGATTCAACAAATGTAAAATGCATTGAGACAAACAATTGACATAAAGTACGGCTATAACATTAATATCCCTTTTGGGTCTAGAAGTAGCATAGAAAAATATGTTTGATGGCATAAGGATCCAACTTATTTGCTCGTGGACTTAACTAAAGGACAAAAAGATACAATCAATATATGAGGAGGAAGTGAGAACAAAAGATCCTTTGGGAAAAGAACTAAATATGTATTGCACCACCAAGGACAAGGATGGCATTTTAGTGATGACACAATAAGCAGTGAACATGACATTGATCTAGAAAATTTTGGGGATATTGATTTCATACAATAGAGTATGAGTGACATTGAGAATATGCATGTTTTTCCTTTGTTCGACTTTGTTCTATTGTGAATATGGGCACAAGGTGATGGTCATAGCAAAGTTAGTCACATGGGTAGTGATCTGGAAACTGAAAGACTCCTTAGCATTATGACTGCTAAGTATCTTGGAACATCAATCAGAAGGCACAAAAGATACTAAATAGCTTAGAACAATCTTTCAATAAAAAAAGATGAGTCATCTCAAGAGCATATTAGAACACAACTTTGATACGATGTGACTAGGATCCCAACCATCTAAATGAACTAATATGAAAGGGCTAATAGCCCGTTTATTGACTTGGGAAGCAAAGGAAACATGATGGTGCTTTCCCAACTAACAAGACTCACACTCAAGGTTAGATACGAAACTCAAAGTAGGAACTAGCTGTTTTATTTGTCTAATGAAGGATGACCAAGAAAATGGTGGATTTGAAGTAGCGTAAGTGCACGCAATAGGAGGAAAGAGCAACTCTCAAACTAGTAAGTCCATCAACAAATAGGAGGAAAGAGCAACTCTCAAACTAGTAAGTCCATCAACCTCAAACTAGTTGTTTTAATGTGTCCAACAAAAGATTATCAAAGTGATGGTGGATTACAAGTGGGCGCAGGTATAGGCAATAGGAGAGGGCAACTCAAAGTAGTAAAGTCCATCAACCTCACATCCTATGCCAATTGTCTTCCTCATTTTAGATCCTAAATAACAATACAATTAGAAGGTTACAAACAATTTAGAGAATTTGGCGACCTTTTAATGTTACTCACAAACATGAGGTTGAAGGAGGATCAAATATACAATGTAAGAAAAAGAGATTTGAGAGAGTAGGATTTATTGTTCATATCCCGTTAAATGAAGCAGTGCACCCATCAAGTGTAACTCCCCTTAAAATAGGGGTGGACCCATGGGTAACTTGCGGTAGGATTTCATAATGGCGTAGGGCAAGAAAAAAAAAAAAAAAAAAGCTTCTTACACATATCATATGGTCAATGGCATCAGAATTGATGACCAAAGGACTAGTGGGAGGGATGTTGGATGACATGCAAGCTGTAGGATTATTTTTCTAAGAAAAAGATGCATTATAATGAGAATGCTTGTTGAAATTCCTGATAAGGAACCTTGAATACTCCCTTTTTTTGAGACAATTACGAACAAGTGATTGAGAAGAGAAACATACTTTTGGGATTTACGACCTCCATCACAGCACACACAACCTAAACCACTAAAGCACATCATAAACATACAACGAACAAGATAAACAACCAAAAAAAATCATAAACACAGCAACATACCATTGTTTTAAGCCCAAGGAATTTAGTAAACATCAACAGGCAACCTCTACCAATACCACAATCATTCTCAGAGTGCCACACATGGAACAACTAAAAGGTGAAATCTTTGGACAAAAATTAATCACAAAAAACTCAATAGAGGATCAATTCAAGCCAAAAACATGGTTGTATGAAGCTTCGAGTGCTGCCACATGGATCAGCCCCACCAGCTTTCATCTAGAGTGTGAGGGAAGCTCCGGCGATGGGATTTTAGCATTGGCAGATCAACAGTGCCTACGGTTGGCTATAGTGTTGGTCTTGCAAGGATCTAAAGGGATTTTAGTGCTCCTGAATTGTCAATGTAATGAGAATTTCTGGCAACTACTATCTCCTCTGGCAGTAACTGGCTGGTTTTCAGGCCTATGATGGTGCTACTAATTCTCCTACAATGGTAGACATGCAGAGGATTTAGGGTTTTAGGCTTCGGTTTGACAGTGGTTACGGCACTCAGAGTTAGGTCTCAATACCATGCTCTAATACCATGTTAAGAGTATTGTGTACATGAAGACCTAAGCATAATGATAGGCATTTCCTTCTATTTTTTCACACACAACCAGTCCCAAGCCCAGGTAAAGGAGGAGGGTTGCGTTAGATAGCTGACAGTCAGCGTAAAATTTGTCAGATCACTATGATATGAATCCTTACCGAATATTTGTTGTTAATACAATGACAAAAATACCTACATATCTTACGCACTAACTCATGCTTACTACTGTAGCAATAGCAGACAACAATAATACTAAATAACTAAAGTAATCAGCAACACTGTTAACAAAAAGGTCATCAAACAAACATTGTATGGAAAGTGTTAGGCATGTCAATGTAGTTGGAGAAAAATAAAAAAAAAATTGTTTTAGCACCAGGTCATGTAACAACCATTGCAGGGGCCATAGTAATTAAAAATAGATAAGCAAATTTGCTTCAATCTTAAGCAATGCATACCCTTTTTTTGTGTTCAGTCCAGTGCCTACGGCAGTTCCACCTTGTGCAAGCTGCTCAAATAATATCTCTAATATTTTAGAACTCTAGGGGAGAAGGGATGATGAGAGGACAAAACAACAGTTCAGATAAGAAACCAACCTGATACATATGAGGCAGAGAGCACATAACTCGGTCAATACCATATTTCACCTGCAATTAATAAACAGTCTCAGGAGTCTCACTCTGCATGATGTCAGGGTTGCAACAACTGTGACTAAATCTGTATGACAGTATGTCAGCAACACTTCAATATGGAACAAGAAAGCACGCTTACTTGTGTAGAATAGCCACTGAACTCTTGCCCAAGAGTCAAAGGTGTTGCATCTTGAGTGTGGGTACGCCCAATTTTAACAATATCTTTAAATTCAAGGGACTGGTAAAAAAAACAAAAAATGCAGTCTTAGTAGTAGTTGGAGTCATATTAGCAGCAGCAGCAGCAGCAGCAGCAACAGGAGAGATTATTTGAGTTTTTTTTTTTTTTTTTCCATGATCGTAAAAACTGTGCATAAATAAACACAGACAAGAAAAAAATGCTAAAATTCTCAACAAAAACAAGATTAAAATGCCAAAATTCTGCACACAAACACAAAAGATCATAGCAATCATGACCAATCTGGGGAAAATAATCCAATTATAAAGATTCAATATAATAGTTAAAGGAACAGCTAACAATATGTCATCACAGTAGTATCTTATTCTCCATATTCCGTCAAAACTATTTAACAAAAAAATCACATTTAAGCTCAAATCTCAACTGCCTGGTGACTCTGCTTTTTCAACTAACCACAAATCATTTGAAAGGATTATCAGACCTGACTCAGATGAAATCCCTTCCCAAAGCTTAAGAAAACATAGGGTCTGTTTGGTATCATTGTTGTTTTATGATTTTTGTTTCTATTTCTCTACAGTGAAAAAACAGATTATAAAAACGCGTCTATTTCTATTGTCGGTTTTCAATTGTTTGCCAAAAAATTAAAAACAAGATTTTATGGTTTTTAGCTGTTTTGGCAACTTGTTGCAAAAATTTTAATATCCAAAAATGGTTTTTTTGGATTAAATTATTCATTTTATACACTTTAAAATTAAAATAAAAAAAGAAATGATCATATGAATTTAAATATAATTAAAAGGAAAATATACATAAATTTCAAATAATAATAATAAATCCAATTACAAAATACTTTTACTATTTTTCAATTGTCATGTCCAATAAAATTTTTATTGTAAAGTAAATTTTGAAAGTAGAACAATTAAGTAAAATAATTATACTAAATTTTATTTTTATTGTAACAATTTTTAATGTGTATTATTTGTAATTTTATTATTTTAATCATATTTTTATAATATTTTGATTTAAATATGAAAATGAGCATTTTTTCATCAAAGTTTTTAATTTGCATTAGTTTTATAAATGTTAACCAAACAGGTTGCTAGTTTCTAGTTTTTAGTCTCTATTTCTAATTTTTGGTTTTCGTTTCTTTGTTTTTTGACAATGATACCAAATGACCCCTAAATTATCAGCATCACATTAAAATTGAGGGAGATATGAATATAATATGACAACTTGTGTACATCTAGAACATCAAAAGAATTTATGAAACAATCAACTTACTTTATGAAACACATGATTGTCAATCTCATAAACATAATGTAAGGATGCCATGCAACTAATGCACGAAACTTGACATGAATTAAGAAATTTCTGATAAAAAGAAAATTATGCACTTGAAAAATCAGTTTTATGAGAGCTGAATATTGTTCTGGAAGTTTGTTAATGAAGCTGCATAATGAACAAGCATCAAATTTTCAAAGAAACAGATCATAAATCAGTTTACAAGGGCTGTTAATCAGGAACACGCTCATTTATTTCAACACTGAACATAGCTTGGTGTTTATGGAACAATCTATATTTGGTTTGTTGCGAGAGTGCTAGCTTTGTCCTCACTCTGACGGCTTTCTTGATGGTCGATTTTAGAGGTTTTGGCAGGTGTAAAAAATTTCAGGATTTTGTGGTGGTGTTATATTTTTCCTGTTATTTGGGTAATTTGGTCTGAGAGAAATGTCCAGATTTTTCAAGATCATGGGTCTCCAATGGATTTGGCTTGGGATAGGATTCTGTTTTGAGCTTCCATGTAGGTGTTCACTACAAAGTGTTTTTGGCAATGCGGCATCTGCTGATATTTATCATGATTGACTGGCTTATTGGACTGTCTTGGATTCTTTTTGTAACAGCTTCTTTTGTTTCTTTTTTCTTTTATGATGATTCTTCATCCTCTTTGTACAATCTTTCTTAATAAAGTTCTTTTTTATCCAACTCAAAAAAAAAAAAAAAATTGTTTGCACAGGTTACAACTCAATCCCACAAATACTTGTTAGCATGCAGTCCATCACAATATAAATTCCCAATTATCAGTCATATCTGATGTATGGCTCCTACGAAAAAGTAATTTCAATGTAAGGATGATGATACGTAAAATTATTCAACCTTTGTATTAAGCATAGTTTGTAAATGCTTCAAGTTTGGTATTAATCTTGAGTTTATTTCCATTGCAGCAGCAATGTGCATTACCTGGACAAAGACATACCATTTGTTAAGCAGTTTACCTAAAATCATAATAAATTTCCTATATAAGCTGGATGCAAATGAACAAAACTAAGTAACATGTAAGTTTACCAGTGAGCAAGGTCTTTAAAGGAAATAGGAAGCTTACAGTTGGGAAAGTGTCATTAGAAGATTGTGATCTGTTCACATGGTCATTTGGATGCACAAACTTCTCACCACGCTTATGACCAAGAATCTCAGCCGCTCTATTTGCAATGACCTAGAACAGTTTGCAAATATGAAACAAAATTTAAATAAAATCACAACAATGAGCAAACATGATGAAAAGATGACAGTCTTAAATTTTCTACCTCTAAAGTGAACCAATAGTTAGACAGCACACACTTCTTAAAAAAGCAAATGCATTTAAGGAAGAATTATAATCAGAAGGGTATAGACCTAGACAGGTTTCACATAGCCCGTTTTTGGTGCTCTAGAAGCAAAAGATAAGATAGGAAAAGAGGAGGGGTGGGGGTGCTTATACTGTTTGTGGGTATAGAGCTGGCTGGTTCCTACTCCTCCTCAATGCCCCAATTAGCCAGCTTGGCTAACAAATGAGAGTGTGTTTATTGCACAGGCTAAATGTAATGGTCTTGGACCCAACTCCAATGAGGTATTGTTCACTTTGGCTCACTAGCCTCATGCGTTCGTCCTATAAAAGGCGCCTCATATAGTTGGAGCCCAAACCATCCTTTTAAGCTTAAAATCTCCCTAGTACACATCCGATGTGGGACCATGACAGACTCTCCCATTCGATCTCTGACGTCTTCATTAGAGTTATCTCCTTAATACACACCCGATGTGAGACCGTGACAGGCTTTCTCATCCGATCTCTAATGTCCTTGTTAGAGTGGCTTACACCTCTGTGTAGGATTTACTAACATGATAGTATACCTAGGGTGGATCCATTCACATGATAGTACCCCGAGGGTGGCTCTAATGCCAAATGTAATAGTCGTGGGTCCAACTCTGATGAGATATTGTCCGCTTTTGGCTCACTAGCCTCACGGGTTTGTTCTATAAAAGACACCTCACATAATTGGAGCCCAAACTATCCTTATAAGTCCAAGATCTCCCTAGTACATATCCGATGTGGGGTTGTGATGGGCTCTCCCATCCAATCTCTTATGTCCTCATCAGAGTGATTTCCCTAGTACACCTCCAATGTGAGATCATGACACTACAGCAAGATAAGCCTAGCTACGCTTCCATAGTCAATCTTTGGTGCAGCTGAAATGAGACAATGGTTGGGTGTCCTCGGAGCTCATCACACCTCCAACCTCACCTCCAACCTTGCCTCCCCTCACCATCAAAAAAAAGGCCAGCAAAGGCTAAGACACATGCGACCATGCTGTTGTACATAGAAATAAAATAAAAAATCACGCCCTTAGCTTGCCTCATGACTCTTATAGATGGCAGACCAAACATATGATAGGGCACAGCGAATGTAGTCCAATTCTATACAATTCCATCCAGCCTTGAGAAATAAACACATACTAAGGGTTCCTATTACCAGCCAAAAAAAAATCTCCATCCTCACCTTCTCAAAAATGCACTTTGCAAAAACGGAGCAAGAGGGTTGTGACACAGCCCCTCTCCAACTGCTATCCAGCAAGCTTCTTCTACATCATGATCCCTCTCTATCTTCTCTTTCTCCCTCTTTTCTCCTCTTTTTCACCCTTTCTCTTGCAATTATAAGATCTGATCTTCACAATTTCCAATTGATCTCATCTCGGTCTGTGAACATAGATCTCTCCCTCTTTTCTCCTCTTTTCCCCCCTTTCTCTTGCAATTATAAGATCTGATCTTGGCAATTTCCAATTGATCACATCTTGGTTTCCAGACATAGATTTTCCCCTCCTGTTTGGTTTTAAATTATTGCTGGAAGGCACAGCCTCCCTTTCGCTGTTTTACTCTTCTTCTAATCATCATCTCCTCTTTCTCTTCTTCTTTGCTAACATGGGTTGCAGTGGTGGGCAAATTTTCCTCCCCACCCCCACTTTATTATTATTTTTTTTCAAATATCTTGTTTAATTTTAAATTAGAACCAAGCATTTGTTTGCAAAAAGAAGCACAGTGCATAGGAAATGAATTTTCATTTTTCTTTTGTTTGTTTGTAACTTTTAAAGCTTATTTGGGATCTAAAATCAAATGAAAACAAAAATAGTATTTTTTTTTTTTTTTTTGGAAAAGACATTGAAGAGGAAGAGATGACAATGAAGAATTATGTGTGTGTGTGTTTATTCTTCAATTTATGAATTTCTTGTTCAAGTTTGAAACTCAAAACAAAGAACAAACATAATTTTCTAAAAATTATGAATTTCTTGTTAAGGGTATATTAGTCTTTTGAACAACTAGCCTGCATGACTTATTGCTGTTCCAAATGATGCAAGTATAGGGTAAAATTTATCCTGCGAAACAAACACACCCTAAGAAGGGGTGTTTTGATTATGAAAGTTCTAATCTTGTGCATATGGATGCTTTGAAAATAAAAATAAAAAACTCATTCAATATGCTGTACAAAGGGAAACCTTGAAGAATGCAAGGTAAGGCTGCAGCTATAGACCCATAGAGGACTGCCCCTTCCCCAGACCCTGCATACACGGAGTTTTGTGCATCAGGCTGCTATATATATATATATATAGACACACACACATTCAATATGCTATACAGATTGGCACTTAATTTTACCCATTCAAAGTTGGAACTTGGAAGTAAAGTGTACAGTTTCACATTTGAGAATTCAGACATGTAACATAACCTGACATCACCCTACATTACAGGAATGCTTCAAAAAAATTTTAAAAATAAAAGACAAAAAACTGCATCAGGAAGCCTGAGAAATTGGCAGTCAGATAACAGTAAGAAAACTCCCTCCCTCCCACTTACTCACTCTCTCTCTCTGCTCGTGAGTTTCAGGGGGGAGGGGAGGAAACAATATGTCTTGTCCTTGAAACATTCTCAAGTCCTCTCCTTATTTTCTAATGACATAACAATTCATTCAAATAGAAAGAAAAAAAATATGCATCAACCATAAACCACACAGAAAGCTGGAGAACTTGTTGGTCATATGGATAAATTGCAAGAATACTTTAACCAACATATTGAAGTTTCTTTCTTCTCTAATTTACCAGAGTAGCCACCCAATCAACTCACCCCCCCCCCCTCCCTTCTTCTCTTTGGCATCTCTGTCTATGTTGTGTGTGCGTGTGTGGCACAGAGTAGGGAACAAAAAGTTTCATCCTTGAAACATCACGAGTCACCTCCTTACTCAAGTGCCAGAAACAAAAGCAACCTAGTGCAGCCTCCAGCCTAATTGCTATTTGTGAAGTTTGATTGTATGCTTCTATAAAAAGCATATCACTATGACAAAACACAACAATGAAAGCAAAATTTTCAAGTAGAAATGAGAGAGAAGATTGTCATGTTCTAAGATGAAGGCCACAATGGCATCTGAGGAGGATGCTAACAGGTATCTACCAACTTTCAGTTTTGCACAGCAGAAGAAGCAGGACTAAATTAATACACATTTCCATTTACAGAACTCCCAACCAAAAATCAGCAAAGTGGATGAACATCCCTGTCCAATGCAGTAACTCCTCTAGGACATTAAGAGTTGAGTTCTAATCAGGTCACAATTGAAGCTCTTCAGTTATTCTGACCAACAAACCAAACTACAAAAAAATAATCCACGCATTTCAAAAGCAGTGTAATAAATGTCAACCCTAGAGAATCAGCACATCCTATGGGCTAATCATTCCAAAGTCTCTCCCAGCCCACATCTTACTAAAGAACCATCCAGAGAATGGAGGATTATAAGATGACGTTGAATTCAGAACCTGCTGACAGAAAAAACTAGGAGAAACCAGAGAAACAGCAATCATATAGACTCCATGCAGCAAAGAAACTAATGCAACATCAAATTACAACCTGAAAATTCATAAACCTGTGCTAACCTCATTGGCATTCATGTTACTTTGAGTTCCACTGCCAGTCTGCCATATGACAAGAGGAAAATGATCATTTAGTTTTCCCTCTGCCACTTCTTGGGCAGCTTGCATTATTGCTTTTCCAATTGATGGATCAAGGCCATACTCCATGTTCACCTGTGGTAAGCAGTACATCATTCATCAGACAGTGAACCAAGCAGGTAATAGAATATAATGAACATGCTATTAATGCTATTCAACCACTAATTAAAATAACATAATTTTACCATCCTGACAGGTGTGTCAGTTAGAACTAATTTGGAGTTTGGTTTTTGGCATCTCCTATACTTGTTTTGGGGCTGGAATGTGACGTGATGGTAATCTCACATTCTCCAGGAATGAAGGATTCCCACAACATTGACATCCCATTTTTTAGACTAAATTGCCAAAATATAGTATTATTAGTATTATTACACACTATTATTATATTTAAAATTATAAGTTATTGTAATAACAATAACAAAATTATATTACTACGACATAATGGTTGAAATTACGAGACCACATTTCTCCCCGTTACTTCGATTAATCGGATTATTATGTGCATTTTAGGATATGGATTTAATTTGGTACATTTTGTTAGTAGGTTTTTACCTAAAAGTATAACTATTCGTTATACATTGTTTATAAAAAGGGGTATAATGGTTATATTTTTGAAATGCCTACCAGCCCATGTTGAAGCAAACACTAACATGGGCATCATGATTACATTCCTAGGAATCTTACAACATGAGCCAAACAAGAATATTCCCAGGAACATCCTATTCCTAGGAAAGAGAATCCTGAGAATATGATTCCATGGAACTATTTTTTATTCCGTGAACCAAAAGCCAACTACAGAAATTTAAATATACAAATGTTACCAATCTAACATTGAAAACCACATCCAACTAACTATAAATTACATAATTAGATTCACCATGAAAATTGTTATTTTGGTCAAAATACGTGTGAAGATTCCATCTAAACTTTATGGTCCAAATAAGTTCAAAAATAAAATGATCTTAATGATTATGAGCTCTAATGTCTAAATCTTTTCCCTAGACATATTGGGGTACCAAGAAGTTATTGCCCCTGTAATACAACATTTCAGAAAGTTAAATCCAGTAAAGTGTAGACTATTCAATTACTGTATTTCACTGCTTCCAGTAGAATACAAAACTAGCACCTCATATTAACACAATCCCAGTCTTTACTATTTAGTGCAGTTGTGCATGTATGAGTATCTAAAGAAAAAGATTCAAAAAAAAATATCCTTATTAAATAATAAAATTGCATATCAAAATATTTAGATATGGAGCTAATGAATAATTGCGTGGTGACACCATGCATGTCAAATGGTGATAAAAACTAAAAATCAACCTTGGCAGCACACTTTTTAAGGATGCCAAAGGCACGAATGATTGGTTCAGGCATTCTTTCACGCTCACCACCAATATCAAAATTCTGTAATGATCTTTGAGTTTGAGCCCCCCATAACCTGAACAACATCAGTCACAGCAAACAACAATAATTACTGCAATGAAATATGGAAAGAGTATCATTGAAATTAATAACTGCAATAATGTTTCTCCCCATAAACATTTTTGGTTACAAGACACACTCAATCATGTAAGAAAGGGAAGAAATATAAGGATTTGAACAGCTTCATCCTTCACAGAATACAATTAAATTGTACCATCATATGAATGCAGCTGACATTTAGCCACCAATTTGAGTTCAGTTGGTACAGGATCATGTCAATGATGATAATGCAAAGTACAACATAAGAAGCGAAGAAAAATATTTTCTTTATTGTGCTAAGGTATAAAGATAGTTAGAATTTGAATGTGGCTAAAAAACATGCTGCTATTGTCCTTTTTTTCTTTCATATTCATTCATATGTTGCATCCACTGGTAGAAAACACTTTCTGATTAAAGGAAGTGTGTTCAAGAAGGAATCGGGTTATTAATGAATGCCAAGGGTCAAAAAGAAACTCTCCTCTTGTATCAGTTTGGAGGAAGACCCCATCAAAGTAGCCATACGTGTCACTTTAATAGCTTTATCCAATGGTCTTGCATTAGAATTTTTCTACAGAAAATGCCCATTCAGAATTCATTACAAAGTTCATGCTAATTCCTCATGAGAAGGGATCCTGTGACCATATCTTCCAGTCATACATGAGCAATTATAAATATCATATGATTTATTCTAAAATTCACTTAATTTGGAAAGAGAGAGACAGTAACTGCAAAAAAATGGAAGAAAAAAGATAGCTGAGTAATTTGTGTGACAACACATTGAATTGTTCTTTTTTTTTAAACCTTTTCAGATGGAAATAAAGCATTGAATTGTCTTTATAGGGAAGTCTTCTCTGATTGCAATTCTTTGACAAGGATATATTGAACGATATAAGATCATAAGGTAAGGTTTAAAGAACTAGAACCAAATCCATGTTTGGTTATGCGGGAATCAATCCACAGGAATGAGACTTGCTTTGGAACCTGTTGAGAATTAGGTCCCAACCATTACAGCTGGTTTCCAATACCATTCTTGAAATTCTCAATTGTGAAACCCAAGGGGCATGAAGGAATGGCAATCCATGTACAAAAAATGAGTTTTTATGCTCCTAAAAGGCAATATTGCCAGTTTATTTCAATACCAAAAGGCGAAAATACCTTACGCATTGTAATAATTCTAATTCTTACTTAAAAATCCAAACAGAAGAGCAAGAGTGCACCATTCCCAGGACTAGACTAAAATTCCTATTCCCATTCCAGGTTCCAAAGGAAGCCTAGGAGGATCTGAGCCTGGAACCCCTAAGTAGAAAATAAAAAGTATGGTCCCCATATCACATCCAATAACATAATTAAGCGAAACAAATTCTCTTGTATACTTTACACTTTGGTACATATTCAGTATCACATAGGAACCAGAGATGAACAAATTCAAAAGCAGGCAGCAATTAAAGGATAAAATGACAAACAAAGCAAAGCAAAAGCCAAGCATAAGGTAAAGGTGCCAAAAATGATTCCACGTCCAATACAGATTGATTGAAAGGAACTTGTAAATCTTCGATAAATCTACTTAAAATTTCAATGGCATTAAAAACAAAATGAGAGGGAAAAAAAAAAAGGAACAGAGGAAGAACACCAAAAATTGAAGTACCAGAGTGAAACTATCCTCTAATTAGAAAATAAAATGAAGACACACATAAGGAAGAAAACGAACTTGTCAGAGGGGACACGAATTGGTCCAAATGTATCCCTTTCCTCTCTGAAGGACGTCGAGTAGCATCTCAAATATGTAAAACGCAACGCCCCAAGCAGCGGTGAGGTCGTCGATCCACCCGATAGGCGACGAGATGCAAGATATATCGCCATTTCCCGTTCTACCTACTCCTGCAAAATTCAACACAACACAATCATAGTCTACACCACACATACATCGACTGATTAACATACGCATACTAGAGAGAGAGAGAGAGAGAGAGAGAGATGAAACCTAGGGCAAATTTTGAGATGCAATGATCTGTGGAGCTGAGGTTGAAGTGTGATCGAAGAAGAATGCGTAGGTGATGCAGCAGGCTAGCTCGGAGGCTGTGTGCATGACAGAGGGAAAAGAAAAGGACGATGTTAGGGCGAAGTGTCAAAGCAAAAACAAAAATATTGGGGGAACAGAGGCAGCCCATGGCACGTGACGCCGCCATTCTCCTGAATGGTCTCTCGGGCTTCGGGTTTTACCCGTTTCGTTTACGGTCTGCGCGGGGAAAAATGGCAAATCCATAACGAACCACAAACAGGATGACTCTGATGATGCTCTCTTTTTACAAACCATAAAAAAATAGGCCATCTCCAATTTTTGCACTTTATAAAATTTCTCTAATCAAATTTGAAACCTAACGTAAAAATATTAAGTTTTTTACCAAAATCTCATATAATAAATGACTTGGGCTATTTTTTATGCAATACAAAAACTAGTCATGTGAAACTTAGACGTACCAATAATTATTCACTATAACTACAATCATAGAGTAAAACAAAAGCTTGAAAGATATTGAGAGGCTCAAAAACCTTCTCTAGTGTTAAAGTTGGTGGGAAAAATGATATAATTGAAATTACGTGTAGTTTAGGTAGGAGAATATCTACCTTCCCTATCCTTTAATATTCTTTTTATAAGTTTATTTCAGGCGAGTTATCATTAATTTTATGAGAAAGTTACTCCTGAACATTTATGTGAAGTTTTCACATCTATAATAAACAATTTGACTACCTTTATGGGTTTAGGAGTGCCCTTTGGGTCATTCAACAATTATTAAGCTATTTTCCTTTTGACATTTGCCTCTTGGACCTAAAAGGATCTTAGGTCTCAAGAGCAATTTTCTTATTTGTTTCCTATTATTTTAAACTTATATTCATATTAGGCTTACACCTATATATTGGCCTCATGCTCATATATCGAACTTATGTCATATTAGGCTTATGCCCATACCCATGCCCCTGCCAAGTTCATGCTTGTACATAGGGATTGTGTCATGCTAGGCTTATGTGCCTATATTGGGCTTATGCTTATATACCAAGCTCATGCCCATATATTGGATTCATACCCATATCGAGCATATGCACATTTATCGAGTTCATGCTTATATAGTGAGTTGGTTCCCATACTAAACTCGTGCTTGTTCCAACTTTAGGCTGATAGATTGAGCTCATGCTAATATATCGGGCTCATGCCATACTAGGCTTATGCCCATGCCAAGCTCAATCATGCTCGTACACAGAACTCATGTCATACTGGGTTTATGCTTATACATTGGGTTTCAAGTCCATGCCTATATATTTGTGGTATAGGGCGAAGCTTATACCCATACTAGGCTCATGCACATACCAAAATCATGCTCACATACTGAGCTCATGCCCATACTAGGCTTATGCATATAGACTAAGCTCATGTTATATAAGGCTCATGCCTATATATTATGCTTGTACCCATTTATATTAGATTATCCCCACAAACTAGGCTCATGTCCTTATATCAGGCTCACTTCCATGGAAACTTTAAAAGGGCTTAGATGCCTCAATTAAATTGAACCTAACGTACCTGGGCATTGCCAACTTAAAATAACTCTTTCCTTGTCAAGGTTATTGGTCCTTGGATTTTTTGCTTAAGTTTATTTAAGCAATTGGAGATTTTTTTTGTATTTGTGATGTTAAACAATCACTAATGAACCTTGTCAAGATCAAGCGCTTCCGGTTCTCCTAAAACCAATTGATGGTAGAAGGGGCGCAACTTTTTCCTTTAAACGCCAGTGCAGAGCCCCGCACTAAGTGTCTTGTGGACATGAGGGGTTGCACCAATTCCAAGTAGGGGTGCCGACGGGTTGGCACGCCAAGCACTGTTGAGCTAGGGCCCACTGCTACGATCCCTCGCAACAGGGTTGATTACTAACTTCCCATAAAGGCAACAATCACCCCCCAACAGCTACCTTGGGAGCACTCGAACCCGTGACCTCGCTCCGATACCACTTGTCAGGATTAAGTGCTACCGGTTCTTCTAAAACCAATTGGTGGTAGAACGGGCACAACTTTTTCCTTTAAACGGCAGCCCAAAGCCTCGCACTAAGTGTCGAGTGGACATGAGGGGCTGCACCAATTCCAAGCAAGGGTGCCGACGGGCTGGAATGCCAAGCACTGTCGAGCTGGGGCCCACTGCTACGATCCCTTACAACCTTGACTACTAACTTCCCATAAAGCCAACAAACCTTACATTCTTAGATTTGATAGTTGTCACTTTACATACAAGCAAGGAGCCCCTACTCAAGGAGGACATGTAGATTTGTGATGTGCGCCTAAATATATATATATTTAGGCCAGCTAACTTAGTTTGCTAGGATGAGCTTCATGGTCTATTAATGCATATTTATTATTTTTTTGAGTTACTTTTGGTTTATCTTATATTTAAGGTATTTTAGAGCTTAAACTAAATAATTGGGTGTGAAAAAACTAAATAATTCCCTTCAAATTCAAATTCCCTTCATCAAGAGTTCTTTTCAAACTCAAATTCCTCTATTGAATTTTTTGAAACACCCTTCAGTATTTGGAGCATAACTTTTGTTAGAAAACTCTAAAAAGGGGCAATCTTGGTATCTACAGAAAGCTAAGAAAAAATTCCACAATTTTCGTGTTGAAGATTTTCGAAGAAGGGAAGATCTCAATAGAGCAAATCACACATCAAGGTGATGACAGAAAAGGAGGGGATTTGGATGATCTTGTTTTGGGGAGATAAGAAAGGAGGACAACCAGAGCTTTATAAAAGGAGGGGATTCAAGTTAGGAAAAAAAGAGACTTGCACATTAGCGTTTTTCTCCCTTTTTCTTGATGTTTTCCGTTCCCAACTCAATGTTTTCCATTCCCAAATATGTGATGTTTAACCTCATGATGAGCGGCTAATTTCATTGTACCCGGATCCGGATGAAGCCTAAATTGGTTCAATCCTAAAATGTTTCTCCATTCAATAAAATTGATGTATTTATTGTTTAAATTGAATGTCTTGACATGACTTTGATTTCTTGACTAGTTAGGTTATTTTATTCTTTGTGTTTATCATAAGTTTAACAAAGAATCATTATGAACTAATTAGGTGATGTAGGACGGGATGGATCAACCTAGACCCACGGTTCAACCCTCACAAAAACATACACTAAAACACTATGGAGTAAGAATTTAATTAACTAAGCATAAACACCATAAAGCATGCTTCAATTCACATGTTGTTTGAATTTTGAGAAGGTTGAATCGTTCTGAGTTGTGCTTCCAAGTGCAGATGTGTCAAATTGTATCAAAGATGAGTCTAGGATCGTATTCCACAGGGACCACTGAGTATCAAAGTATTTATGAAAGTTTAGTGAAATCCTATTGCTATAAAATGGGGTTTGAAAATCTTTTTAGTCTTTTATGATTTTGAAAACAGTAAACAAAATGGGAGGCATTTGAGAAAAATGCTAAAATGTGAATGAACTTTTATTGAATTTCCAAAAATATAAACCTACTAATGCAATAAAACTAAATAGATTAATTGAAGCAATTTACCAAACACTCGGCTTACGGAGTCAATGTCTGTTTGCTTCCACCGTTTACTAATTTCCTAGGCCTTACTCCTCTTTTTGTTAATACAATCAAGACATTAATAAGATGAAATTTTATTACTAAAGCTTGAGTAAATTTGTCACATCCAAACGGAAGAAAATAAACTCTCATTAAGCATCAACCGAATTTCATGTAAAAAATTAGTTAATTAAAATCCTAAATTAAATCAAGGTTTTGATGTGCCTAACGTCAACAACAAAACAAGAGATAAGAGCCAGCGATTTATCAACGATGTCTTCAATTTTTGGTTTTAACTAATAAAAGTTTAACCATAATTTCTTAGGAGAACTAATAAACCATGGAAAGTAAACGACATTGACCCATAACCCGAGTTATCGAACTTAGCCCCTCATGCTTGCGATCCCAATTTTTCGGGTCAAATTAATTCCACAAACCATTGCAATAATAAAATAAAATAAAACAAATTAAAAGAACAATATTCTAGATGTATAATAAAACTAAAGAACTAAATAATCTAGCCTAAAATCATTCCAAACATTAGGCTAAATGCATACTAAATAACAAATTAATTCAACCTTAAAAGCATTCAACATAACAAAAGAAAAGAACAAGAATCTAATCAAACCATAGACTACTCAAATAATAAAGTGAAGAAAAGAAAAAGTACTTAATCTGATATTAAACCAAATTATGTATTGAAACAACCATAAAAAAAACATTAAATAAGAGAGAGAGAGGAAGAGAATAACTAATAATAAAATAAAGAAAAGAAAAGATGAAACAGAGAGAGGAGGAGCAGAGTCGTGTGCTTGAAGGGTGCTCTTGGTGGTGGCTACTAGCAGTTAGCAGCTGTGGAGTGGTGGAGAGGTAGAGGGGAGCTTGAAGGTGGTTGCAGACTGCTGTGCTTCGGGTTGCAGGCAGAGGACGAACTGGTGGAGATGTTGCCGGAGTTGGTGCAGCAGAGGAGGGCCTCGGCTGGCTTGGGGTTGTTCATGGCAGTTGTAGGTGCTTGGGTGGCTATCCAGAAGGTAGAGTTGTAGAGCTTCTGGTCTGGTGGCTGCTGGTGTGGTCGGGTTCCAGTAGGAGCTGTTATGGCTGCTGCCAGGAAGAGGATAACTGCTGCTGTGGCTGCTGCCAGGAAAAGGATGACTGCTGCTGTGCTGGTCTGATGCACGAACTGAGGAGATATGCCTAGCCGCTGGAGAGAATGAAGATAGAGGGAGAGGGGATTGAGATTGAAATAGAGGAGAGACAGGGAAGAGAGTTGAGGGAGGGAGAGAGTGAAGAACAAGGAAGAAGGGTGCGTGGAGGCAACCCCCCCCCCCCCTGCTGGAGGAAAAGAGAAGAGGGAAATAAATAAGGGGGGAAGAGGAAACCCTATGCAAGACCCGTGACCTAGTAGCTGGAGGATCCAACCCAGCCTGCATGGCCGGGTCACATCATCCTAATATATATATATATATATATATATATATATTTCATTTTTTTCTTTCTGCAATTATGACCAATTTTGACCTTTCTAGAGCCCCTTTCTCTCGAAACTCAAAACACGGAAGTTGTAGATAATCCCCTCGTCTTTCTGAAAATTTGAATCGTCTTGATCGAAGCTCAGACGGGAAAGTTATGCGCGAATTATGAACTAGTGTTGGTTTTGACTCCCAAGAATTTTCCTACGATAAAAAAATTGCCAAAAATTCATAAATTGTTCAATAAAACTCATAAATTATAAATAAGGTACTTTACTAAAATATTGGACGTAATTAGATATTTAATTAAATTAATAAGCTCTAATGACCGAATTAAGATTGCCTAATTACACAATTTTTGCACGTAATCACACCCCCCCAATTAACATTTTGCTAGTCTCTAACAAATAACGTGAATAAATTTCAGGGTAGTGCCCCAACTATGAAATCCAGCAAATATGAAATTAAGGCACATGTGACACAATCATACCATTTCACATATAAGAATATAACTGAATTTCACACTAACTCATTCATAATCAATGCACACAACTCTGAAGCACGTCATTCATGCAAGTTTCATTGTTTAGCACACCTTGGGTACCAATGGACACCTACCGAACGGTCACTTTGACTCGGCCTAACTGGTATACCCTCAAGAACACTATGGAGTGGACTAGCTGAGAAGGATCTAACCTTTCTATGAGGTGTCGGGTCCTTCACCCTCACATCTTCTTACCTACTCGCCATATCCAACCGAAACCACCCTAAATCAACTTATTCACAAACTTGTCATGAATACATCTGAGGCATTAACCGGTTAAAGAATCTTCATACGTGGAGAACATGTGTCGTGTCCTTGACTTTTTTTCTTGTGGTATTTCTGTGGAGCAGGCATTAGCATTTTATTTTATATGCATTTCTATTTTTTATTCTTTCTTCTGCTCATTCTTTATTTTTTGTCTTTTCTTGATCAATTAGGACAATCATTACACTTCTTTTGTTATATTCATATCATCAATGGGAATTGAGCTCGAACAGTGGTCCTTGAACTAAGTCTATTTCTAGGGGTGGCTCAGCCTTCATATATTGAGTAGGCTACAAGACCTAAGTTTCTATCTCCCCACTAGATGACACCTCTAAGCTGGCGAATAAAAAACAGAGACTAGTGTGCAAAGAATCATCTAGAAGAAAAGGGAACTGAGTTTCAAGAACTATGATTTGATGTTAACGCTCAAAAGGACAATAATTAGCTCAAGGGTATCTCACAAGGTGTTATAGTTGCCACAGGTGTTCTCTCAGTGTTCATAGGAACCCTAAGTGCAATGAATCATGTGAATGTGTTTATTCAGCCTCGTGAGATACCGTGTAAATACAAGAACTTATATAGCCAGATTAACACGAGTGTACTTGATTACGCGTCAAAACTGCGTAATTGGGCATCTTAACTCGGGTTTTACGATTTATATTTTTAATTAAATGCCCAAAATTATCCAATATTTTAATAAAGTGTCAAAATCATCATTCTTGAACTTTATTGCACTATTTATGAAGTTTTGGTAATTTTTTGTCGCAAGAAAATTCCCGGGAACCAAAACCAACACCTGTTCGTATTTCATGCATAACTTTCCCGTCTAAGTTCCGATCGAGACGATTCAAATTTTTGGAGAAAGAGAAAAGGATTATCTACAACTTTTGTGTTTTGAGTTTTGCAAGATTCGGGCTCCAGAAGAGTCAGATTTACGATGAACAAAGAATGAAAAAAATGAAAAAAAATATAATAATTCGGGTCATACCCAATTGGGTCGGGTTGGATAACCGGGTCAGCTTGATGGCTCACGGGTCTAGGGCAGCTGTGGTTCCGTTTTTCCCCTATTTAACATCATCATCTTCTTTTTCTTTTGTGTGTGGGCGGGTGCCTCCGCACCCTTTCCCTTTTAGCCTCTCATCTCTCTCTTTTGCTCTGTCCCTCAGCTTCCTCTGTTTCCCGCACAACCGCTGCCTCCTTGCAACCCGAGTTCCAGCACAGCAGCTGTTCCTGCTGCAACTCCAGCAAACACAGCCACTGTTCCTGCTCCATTCTTCCAGCAACACAGCCCACGAACCCCCGGTAGCCCAGCAAACAGCAGGGCCATTAGCTGCAACACCATCTGCTCCATGCTCCATGCTCCAAGCCCATGAGATTTCTGCTCTGCTGCAACTAAAGGCCACAGCTTCCACCCGAAGGCCAACAGCTCTAGCCTGCAGCAGCTCCTGCTCTCTGCTCTATCCTCCATCCTCCGACAGGCCTCTCAGCCATGACTCCAACCCCTCTGCCAGGCTAGCAGCAGCTCCTCTGCTGCTGCAGTCTCTCTCTCTCTCTCTCTCTCTCTCTCTCTCTCTCTCTCTCTCTCTCTCTCTCTCTCTCTCTTATCTTTTCTCTTTCTTTTATTATTACTAATTAATCAGTTGAAATTTTGTTAACCTTTTATTTGAGTTTATCGTTATTTTTAGATTTTGAACATTATTCGGGGTGTTTCATTATTAGTGAAGTTTAATTGTTTTTTTTTATTCTCCTTCAGTTAAATTTTTTTTCTGTAGATTAGTTTAATGTTCCAAGTTATTTAATTAATTTAGTTGGGGTCGGTTTCGTCAAAGTTCATATTTTTTTAGTTTTGTTAAAGTTCGTATTTTTATTTTTTCGGTATCATTCAAAGTTTAGATTTTTTATGTGTTTGCATTTTTGTTTGAGTTCTTGGTTTGAATTATTGATCCATATTAAAGGTTTGATTTTAAGTGTGTGTGTGTGAGTTTGATTGAGTTTCCATTGCATGTTTTAATTCCTTATTTGTAGTTGTCATCTTTACTAATGCGTGTTTAGGTATTTCCTTAAGTAGACTAGGATTTCCATACTTGTTTTTTTTATTGCAAGCATGAGTGGCTAAGTTCGGTAACTTGGGTTGTGGGTCGATGTCGTTTGCGTTCCATGGTTTATTAGTTATCCTATGATATCATTGTTAAACTTTTATTTAGTTAAAACCAAAAATTGAAGGGATCGTTGATAAATCGCTAGCTCTTGCTTCTTGTTTTGTTGTTGACGTTAGGCACATCAAAACCTTAATTTAATCTAGGATTTTTATCAACTAATTTACACGACATTCGGTTGATGCTTAATGAGAGTTTATATTTTCTTCCATTGGGATGTGGCAAATTTACTCGAGTTTAGTAATAAAATTTCATCTTATTAATGCCTTGATTGGATTAACAAGAAGAGAAGTAAGGCCTAGGGATTTAGTAAACGATGGAAGCAAACAGACATTGACCCGTAATCCGAGTATTTGGTAAATTGTTTCAGTTAATCTGCTTAATTTGATTGCGTTAGTAGGTTTACATTTTTGGAGAATTGATAGAATTTCAGTTTCATTTTGATAGTTTACTCAAACTTCTCTCTCTTTGTTTACTGTTTTTAAAATCATAAAAGACCAAAAATATTTTCAACTTACATTTTACAGCAACAGGATTTCACTAAATTTTCGCAAATACTTTGATACTCAGTGGTCCCTGTGGAATACGATCCTGGACTCATCCTTGATACAACTTGACACTTCTGCACTTGGAAGCATAACTCAGAATGAGTAAGTACTACCAATCAATTCTTCATGGAGTTACAAAGTTATATAAAGAGAAACTACACATAAATGACTTAAGTGTGTAATTCTTAGGTTATATGCAAGTATGTGAAGGGTATGAGTTAGTGTTAAGCATGACATAATTCAGTGTAATTCCTCACTACTCTTTCTTCCTTTCTTCTTTTTTTTTTTTTTGTTGAAATTTATTTTTTTTTAAATATAAAATCCAGTATGTATACGTGCATAGTGTCACATGCAAATGCTCACCCCTCAACTAAAATGGAACATTGTCCTTAATATGAAAGCATAGAGGAAATAGAAAAACTGTGCACAGGAAAAGTAGGGCGTACCTGGGTAGAGAAGTAATGGAAAAGAAAAACTGAACTAAAGGAAAATGTACCTATCAATAAACCAAAAATAAGATAGAATGAAACAAAATGAAAACAAAGGAAAGAAAAGTATCACAGTGTGTCTGGAGGAGGCTCAGGAGGAATTTCGTCTGGTGGGTGCAGATTTATAAATTGAACTGGCGAGTCTCTAAATTTGAGTCACCACAATAAGTCAGTTTTGTTCTCTGCACAGAAGTTATCTCTGAATAAATTAATGCTCTCCACAATATTAGACAACACATTTTCAAAATGTCTTTCTTGTTTTAACAAGAAAGGAACCTTATCCAGTATAGTTTCTAGGAAATATACTTCTTTAAGAATCGGTCTTTGAGGAAAAGTTTTCGGAACATTTACCTTTGGTTCTTCAGAAGCATCAACATTAAAATTTGTACCTGGTTCCTTGAAAGTTAAACTCTTACCATTTTGCTCAACTTCTTCATTTGGTGCACCGGTCACCTTACCACTACTAAGATTTGCTTCAGCATTGCAATTATTGGCATTTGCTTCAATAGAGGATGACGGTTCCATGATTGCAATATGCTCTCGAGTATCTGCCTGGGCTTGAAATTGGGATTCATCTATCTCCAAAGCATTCAATAATGTGTTCAGCCTAGTCAAATCAGTGCTTATCTCGTTGATGGCTTGAGAAGTTTGAGAGTTGATCACATTTTGGCTTGCCATGAACTGTTGCAAGCTAACAGTTAGCTGCTGTATGAGATCTTCCATTTCCTTTCTCTTCATTGGGGGAGGCTGATTTGCAAAGTAAGAGGGTCTTGAGCCTTGGCCAGCTGCTGCATAAGGAATGTATTGACTTTGTCCCTACGGAGATGGCCCCACTTGGTCATTTTTCCAGCTGAAATTTGGATGACTTCTCCAACCTGCATTGTAAGTATCAGAATAAGGTTTAGAAGAAATCTCAGAAACCATATTCACTGGGTTAGATTGATCAAGCAAAACTTTCTTAAAAGCAGGAATAGTTGGACATGCATCAGTCACATGCCCTGGATCCTCACATATGCTGCATTTTCCAGAAGATGATGGTAAAACATGCATTTCATTTACCTTCTTAAGCTCAATGGAATCTAACCTTTTGGACATCAATGCAAGCCTAGCATTCAAATCATCGACTTCTTTCAATTGATACTTACCACCCCCACTAATACATTTCTGCTTTTCAAATCTAGCATACACATCAGAAATATTCCAAGATTGGGCATTTTCAGCCAAATAATCAAAATAGTCAAAAGCTTCTTCAGGTCCTTTATTGAAAAACTCACAATTGCACATTGTTTCTACAAATTGCCTCATCTTTGGTTGCAACCCCTCATAGAAAAAACTGATGACCCTCCAATTCTCATACCCATGGTGAGGACATGCATTTAAGAGGTCTTTGAAACGTTCCCAACACTGATAAAATGTTTCCACATCCTTTTGGTAAAAATTCATGATTTGTCTTTTCAAAGCATTAGTTCTTTGCATGGGAAAAAATTTTCTTTAAAAACTCGGTTTGCATTTCTTGCCAAGTCCCAATGGATCTTGGTCTTAAGAAATTCAACTAGGTTTTTGCCTTGTCTTTTAAAGAAAATGGAAACAATTTCAATCTTATTACCTCCTCAGTGCATGTTTTATCCATGAATGTGGAACACATTTCTTCAAACTCTTTGATATGCAAATATGGGTTTTCAGATTCAATGCCATGAAAATAAGGTAACAATGGAATCATCCTAGGTTTGAAATTAAAAACATTTGCATTCAAAGGTAGAATAATGCAAAATGGGGTGCTGGTCCTAACAAGTTGCAAATATTCTCTGAGTGTCTTATTAGGGTTCTCCCAATCATGAGGTTCATTCTCAGCCATGATGCTATGCGTGTCAGATGGTGATTTAAGCGATTCAAGTGAAACAGATTCACTCGATGATGAGATGGATGAGTTTGTCCTAACCAGTCTAAATGTGTTATCTCTAGTCCAACAAGACATACAAACTCAGTGTAAAAGCAAACAGGTTAAAGGAGAGGAAGTAAATATCACCTAGGCTGTGAAGATGATCACAGCTCTATAAACACCCTCTCTGAAATCAGAAAAAACAATTCGATGACACCAATTGGTCCCCGGCAACGGCGCCAAAAACTTAATTCGTTCTGAGTTGTGCTTCCAAATGTAGAAGTGTCAAATTATATCAAGGATGAGTCCAGGATCGTATTCCACAGGGACCACTGAGTATCAAAGTATTTATGAAAGTTTAGTGAAATCCTGTTGCTGTAAAATGGGGTTTGAAAATCTTTTTGGTCTTTTATGATTTTGAAAACAGTATACAAAATGGGAGGTATTTGAGAAAAATGCTAAAATGTGACTGAACTTTTATCAAATTTCCAAAAATATATACCTACTAACGCAATAAAACTAAACAGATTAACTGAAGCAATTTACCAAACACTCGGCTTACGGATTCAATGTCTGTTTGCTTCCACCGTTTACTAATTTCCTAGGCCTTACTCCTCTTCTTGTTAATCAAATCAAGGCATTAATAAGATGAAATTTTATTACTAAAGCTCGAGTAAATTTTCCACATCCAAATGGAAGAAAATAAACTCTCATTAAGCATCAACTGAATTTCATGTAAAAAATTAGTTGATTAAAATCCTAAATTAAATCAAGGTTTTGATATGTCTAACATCAACAACAAAATAAAAGATAAGAGCCAGCGATTTATTAACGATGTCTTCAATTTTTTATTTTAACCTAATAAAAGTTTAACCATAATTTCTTAGGAGAACTAATAAACCATGGAAAGCAAACAACATTGACTCACAACCGAGTTATCGAACTTAGCCCCTCATGCTTGCGATCCCAATTTTTCGGGTCAAATTAATTCCACAAACCATTGCAATAATAAAATAAAATAAAACAAATTAAAAGAACAATATTCTAGATGTATACTAAAACTAAAGAACTAATTAATCTAACCTAAAATCATTCCAAACATTAGGCTAAATGCATACTAAAAACAAATTAATTCAACCTTAAAAGCATTCAATATAACAAAAGAAAAGAACAAGAATCTAATCAAACCATAGACTACTTAAATAATAAAGTGAAGAAAAAAAAAAGTACTCAATCTAATATTAAACCAAATACTGTATTGAAACAACCATAAAAAAAAACATTAAATAAGAGAGAAAAAGAGAGAGAGAGAGAGAGAGAGAGAGAGAGAGAGAGAGAGAGAGAGAGAGAGAGAGAGAGAGAGAGAGAATAACTAATAATAAAATAAAGAAAAGAAAAGATGAAACAGAGAGAGGAGGAGCAGAGTTGTGTGCTTGAAGGGTGCTCTCGATGGTGGCTACTGGCAGTTAGCAGCTGTGGAGTGGTGGAGAGGTAGAGGGGAGCTTGAAGGTGGTTGCAGACTGCTGTGCTTCGGGTTGCAGGCAGAGGAGGAACTGGTGGGGAGGTTGCCAAAGTTGGTGCAACAGAGGAGGGCCTCGGCTGGCTTGGGGTTGTTTACGGAGGCTGTAGGTGCTCGGGTGGCTGTCCAGAAGGTGGAGTTGCAGAGCTTTTGGTCTGGTGGCTGCTGGTGTGGTCGGGTTCCAACAGGAGCTGCTATGGTTGCTACCAGGAAGAGGATGACTGTTGTTGTGACAGCTGCTAGGAAAAGGATGACTGTTATTGTGCTGGTCTGATGCACAAACTGAGGAGATATGCCCAGCCACTAGAGAGAATGGAGACAGAGGGAGAGGGGATTGAGATTGAAACAGAGGAGAGACAGAGAAGAGAGTTAAGGGAGGGAGAGAGTGAAGAACAAGGAAGAAGGGTGCGCGGAGGCACCCCCCCCCCCCGGCTGGAGGAAAAGAGAAGTGGGAAATAAATAAGGGGGGAGGAGGAAACTGTAACGACCCGAATTTAAATCGAAAATTTGAGTAATAAAGAGAGAGGGAAATAGAGACAGAAACAGAAGGAGACCATAAACTTCGTCGACGACATTGCATTTGGGGAATAAAATAATTTTTAAGAGATTTCCAGAATTTGTCAACGAACACAGGGTTTTGTCGACGAAGTCTTTAAGAATTTCATCGACGAACACAGGGCTTCGTTGACGAGAAAATACCGAGAGGGGTTCTGAGGTAGCCTGAATTTCGTCGATGAATACAGAGTCTCGTCGATGAAATTTATGAAGAACTCGTCGACGAAGATCGGGCTCGTCGACAAATTCCGCTGTCTATATATATGAAAAATCCGATTTTTATTTCATATTAAGCTTCCTCTCTCTCACTCTCTCTCTCCTCTTCGGCTCTCTCACTCTCTCTCTTCGATTTTGGGCTAATTTTACGCCGGATTAAAGATGTGAGGCTACCACGATGCTCTTGGCGAAGTTCCCTAAGAGTTTGTCAGAGCGAATCGTTGGGAAAATGAAGTTGGAAATCATCCCTGGGTTAAGGTAAGACTTTTTAAGCCAAATTAGACTTTGACGTAGTTATAGAAATTGATGTACGCATGAAAATACAGATGTTTAATATTGGGAATTTTGAGTTTTAGGGTATTTAGTAGGAAATCTTACGGGGGTCAGGTTAGGAAATTTGAGGGGCTTTCTCAGTAGTCAGGTAAGGGAATAAACTAAAGCAGTAATTTTCCATGCATATTATTATTAATTATGAGCACATTTATTTTCAGAAAAGCCTATTCGATCTTTGTATATTACATATGAAATGTATGATTAGAAAATACTGCTATTGTGATGAAAATGAATATGTATGTACAAGATGCCAGAAATGATGATTTTAAAATATGAAGTAAGACTTAACAGCACATGTGTGGCATGAACATTATTTTTATGTGAAGCGAATCATGATATGAATGATTTTACGAGCAAAGCATATTTTCAAGTATTTTGAAAAGACGAATTATGCTATACTGAGTTTGATGAATATATAATAAATGACTTGTTTTCAAAATATAAATACCTGAAACGATTTTGGCGCGAGGCCACATGTATGTTATCGGCACGAGGCCATATTTATGTTTCAGCGCGAGGCCGTATTTATTATGTTATCGGCGCAAGGCCGTATTTATTATGATTTTGGCACGAGGCCATATGTATGATTTCGACACGAGGCCATGATGATATTATGTATGTTCATGTATTATATGTTATTCAGCTAGGATATTAGTTTAGTTCAGTTCAGGGCTTGGTACCGTAGCTATATGTGTAGATCAGATATCTACTTCAGATTAGTGCTAACCGTCTCACGAGGGGATGGGAGATGGATAGTCGGTGTGGCTTTCAGTAGAGTGTGGACGTCCACCTGGCAGTCCGGACCAGGGTGTGGCGGGCCCATCGTACTTATAGACATATTTGATCCGGCAGTGATCGGCCAGCAACTGTCGGGTCCCGCCTTTGGGCTGCACGACCCATCATGGGGTGTAATACATGACACCAGCTAGCTATTCATCCTGGGTATATTTTCAGTACTACAGTTACAAAAGATGTTTTTATGTATGTTATTACAGTGATAACAGATGCTTATGTATGTTATGATTTATTAACAAATATGAAAGTACTTGATCATCTAGTCTAATATTATGATTATTTTTAGAGTTATGAAATGTACTGTATATGTATAAGCACTTTAAATGTTCATGTTGCCACAAAGCTATATTTAGTTTATTTTCCCTTATTGAGAAGTGTCTCACCCCCAACATTAATATATTTTTCAAGAAACCCAGAGAAATCGGTGGGTCAAGGCCGCCGTTGAGTGAGTGGAGCTTCCCTACTAGAATGGTAAGCGTTGAGATAGGACTAGGAGATTTTGTTACATAGTCCTAGAGTTATTTTGATTTTTTGGAGATTGTACATATAAACAGTATATTGATGTTAATAGAAAGTTCTGGTATTATGTTTCATGGTTGAATGATTGAGATTTTATTTTACTATTGCTTAGGTTTTTTGCTGTGTTTGACAGATATTCCCGCTACCCACGGGTTCGGGTTGATCATTTCATTTATTATGTGATAATTTATGTTTATAAATTGAGGGACGCTACAGAAACCCTATGCAAGACCCGTGACCCAGCAGCTAGAGGATCTGACCCGGCCTGCATGGCCAGGTTACATCATCATAATATATATATATATATATATATATATATATTTTTTTTTCATTTTTTTATTTCCGCAATTACAGAAAATTTCAATCTTCCTAGAGCACGTTTCTCTCAAAACTTAAAACACGGAAGTTGTAGATAATCCTCTCATCTTTCTCCAAAAATTTGAATCATCTTGATCAAAGCTCGGACAAGAAAATTAAGCGCGAATTATGAACTAGTACCGGTTTTGGCTCGCGAGACTTTTCCTGCAATAAAAAATTGCCAAAAATTCATAAACTGTTCAATAAAACTCATAAATTATAAATAAGGCACTTTACTAAAATATTGGACATAATTAGACATTTAATTAAAAATATAAGCCCTAATGACCAAATTAAGATTGTCTAATTACGCAGTTTTTGCGCGTAATCAAAGGTGTATGTATTTGACTAGTAAATAAGTCCTAATTGGTTCTTTCACAAAGGAATCAAGTTATATATTACAAAGTTGTTATTTCAAAGATTCAAGAATATATGTTCTATGTTAGAAAACTAATATTCATCTAATTGATTTAAAGCTAGCAAGTATCAATGTTGCAATCTATGGATTCAAGGGGTTGTTCAAAGATGTGATTTTAACCTAACAACAAGGGTTCACAAAAATATAACAAGGATTCAACACATGTACTGAAGCTACCAAGAGAATTATTTGTTATGACTTTTTCATTGTTCAACACAAGTTAGTCCACACCTTAGACTCTTCATACAAGTTTCAAATCACCAAGACAAAAAAGGGAATGGAGTAGTGAAATAGTGGCCGTGTGGGGGGGGGGGGGGGATGGTATTTTGGTGATGGCTGTGTGGGGAAGATGAAGATGGATTCGCTGGATAGAATAGTGGTCTATCACCACTTGATCTTCAAAGAGAACACATAGCCTCACATTGCACAATTGAAATGATTGGACAAAGCAATCAAGCTTCCTAAAAGAATTTCCTTTCAATATTTCAATATTTAAACTTCAAATCTTACCTTCTTTCTTACAATGATACAAGACATATATAGACTTAGCAAGGGGAAGGGGAAGACAAGACATTATTTTACTAAACTAGCATGGGGGACAAGACAATAAACAACTAACAATTCTCATTTAAGCATGGTAGACAAAAAAAGAAAATGCTCACAACTTACTAACACATTAACTACACTGTCACATCTTACTAGACACACACATTAAACACTCTCACATGCAATTAAGTTATCTTGAAATATTTCACATTAAATAAAAAACATAAGTAAAAGGGAGGCCCAATCCATGTGGAGCCCAATGGAGACATGTGAGGCTCACATAGGTCTTCTTGCTTCAACACTTCACTTTAAGTCTTCAAGAACCTAATAATCTTGAAATGAAATGTCCAATCAAATACAAATCCAAGCAAAATAATAATAACAAAGTCCTCAAACAAAGTCTTTAAAAAATCCTACAAAATAATCATGAATTGATGTGGACATCTGGATGTCATCCATGTGTTGCCATGTCGGTGAAGGAGTGGACATCGGGAGGTCGTCCGCCTGTTACCAAATCAACAAAAGAAAGGGGTATGGCATGTTGATCCTCATCATCTCTTCCGAGCCCAAAAGAATTCTTCTCCAAAGAATAAGAAGTGAAGTACTGCGAATGCAACTCCGAATTAAGACAAAGGAGGTATTCTTTCAGAATCCAGTTACGCTCAGAAAGTGGCTTGCCTCTCCACTTGATCAATAAATTTTGGAATAATCTTGCTCGTATGAACCTTGTCTTGTCATCCAAGATCTCTTCAATCTCATCAAGGTTCTTTGGAATGGGTAAAGGTGGAGGCAAAGGCAATTTCGGGTTCTTAGGTTCATGAGGGATAGGGAAAGGAGTAGGATCACCTGCAAGGTTAGAATTTGAAGGCTCCATAAAAGAAGATACTTCAAGAAATGGGGTTAGATCCTCAACATTAAATACATTACTTATGCCAAAATCAATAGGAATATCAAGCATGTAAGCATTAGAACTAATTTTCTTTAAAATTTTGAAATGACCCATCTTGTTAGCATGCAACTTTCTTACCTTTCAGGATGAATACAGACCATAACGATATGACCCTCTGAAAAATTTTGCAACCTGCGATGTATATCAGCACTAGATTTATAATACTCATTGTTCAAGTTAATTTTCATTCTTATTTTAGAGTTTAGATCATGTATATGCTTTGAAAATGTTTCAGTCTGCTCACTCACTCTACACTTAGATGGTAGTGGATTAAGATTTGAAAACTTCCTAGGGTTATATCCTATGACAACTTGAAATGGGCTCAGTCCTATGGTCCTATTCACAGAACCTTTGAATGCAAAATCAACCATATGAAGACACAAATCCCACAAACCTATGTTCTCACATACCAAACATCTCAATAGGTCCCTAAGGCTCCTATTCACTACCTCATTTTGCCCATCAATTTGGGGATGGTAAGTACTAGAAAATAGGAGTTTGGTACCTAACATGACCCACAAGGTTTCCCAAAAGTAACCTACGAGCTTCACATCTCTATTGGAAACAATGGGTTTGAGAAACCTATTCTTGATTGCTCCACTATCGATGCACATAATCCAAGTTTCATTTTTGTTAGCCTTGGTGTATTCCCAAGAGGGGGGTGAATTGGGTATTTAAAATTTATACCTCCTAGGTTAAACTAGATTAGCAGTATTACGCGACCTAGGGTCTGTCTATGCAATTATAAACCCAATCATTCACAATAGTAAAACATAAACATTTATGTGCTGGAATTTAAAATGCGGAAATTAAAAGCATGCACAAGAAATGTTATCGGGGTTTGACCAATTGTGCTTACGTCCCCGTCTCTAATTCGCAAGCCCAAGGATTCCACTAAAGCTCACTTAGCGGGTGGAGCGGCATCGATTACAACTAGGTCAATTAGCACGGGGCTGACCTCAACCTTTACAAATTATCCTTGCGGGGTGGAGAAGGCCCTAGGTCAAATTCACAGGGTTGACCCCAACCTTTACACAATCCTTATCGGGTTGGATTACCGCCCCTTTAGGCCACGCCTGGAATACAACAGATTTACAATATAAATTTCGTGTACAATTTCAGTGCTTCTCCAACAAGAAGATTTGTACCCATACGCGCATGCAATAACCAATGCACTTCCAAGAGATAAGAACTATAAGCTCAATGAAGTTTAATGTGACTACTCTCTAAACAATGTCAATATATCAAGCAGTATGTGAGAGAATGTGTGTAATGATCTTTGTGCAAGCAAACACTCAGCAATGTATAATCACGTATATGCTCAAGAGTGTTCTAACAAGCTATTTCTTTGAAACAACTTATAACAAATCTCAATAAAAAAATCAGAGTTTCAAAGATGTTAATCAAATATTCAAACTAATTCAAAATATTTTCCTTCAATGAAATAAGCACAAGAGTAGTTTGAAAATATTATAGCTTGGAAAAATATTTGTACACTAAAAATTATAGTTATAGGAGTGTGATGACCCAAAAATATATATACGATTAAAGCACAATAATAATAAAATAATAAAAATGGTCATTAAGTTAATATCAACACAGAAGTGTTTTCTGTAGGATCCTTGATTCCATGTTTAATGCCTTAGAAAGACCTTATCTTAGCGAGTGCTCAGAGACCATTGTGGCTCAGTTGCTCCTTGGAGGTCGCCTTGGTCAAAATGGAATTTTAGAGGATAAATAGGATAGACACTGTTTATACACGTAAATAAGTACATATACATAAAATAGTGTTTTGATAGATATAATTTGTAGAAATACATAGTAAGATAATAATAATAATATAGGTATCATATGTGGGGCCCACATGAGTCCCAAAGTTATGTGGGATTCACAGAGTCCCGGAGTTATGTAGGGCTCATAAAACTGTATAAGGACTATTGGAGTTACGTAGGACCCACTTGGGTCTCGAAGTTATGTGGGGCCCACAAGACCATGTGGGGCTCACATGAGTTTTCAAAATTCAAATTTAATTCTTTTTCAAAAATAAATAATAAAATAAATAAATACTAAAAATAGTTTAAAAGTAATAACAATGATAATAATAATGATAATAATGGTTAAAAAAAATAAAAAAAATTAATTAACTAATTAATTAATTAATTAATTAATTAAAAATTTATTTAATGGGAATGGTGGCAAGTAGGGGTGCACAAAAATTACCGAAAAACTGAAAACTAGACCGAAATCATAAACAGTTCGGTTTTTCGATTTTTGGTTTTGGTTTCGGTTTACAAAAATAAAAAAATTCAGTTTCGGTGTCAGTTTCGGTTTTTATGTAGAACCAAACCGAAAAAACCAAAAAACCGAATAATATAAGATATATATATATATAGGGTTTTAACTTTTAAGTTTTAACTTTTTTATTATTTATTTTCACTTTTCACAATTTAACTTTTCAATCAATTCCTTCAAGCTTCGACCCTTCCCAATTCCCAATTCCCAGTTCCCAAATCCCAGTTCCCAAGTTTCCCCTCCCGCCTCCTCCTATTCCTTCTTTCACAAGCCTCAGTTCCTCCACTCTGTTGTTCCTTACGACTCACGAGTCATCTCTCTACACTCTACACTTTGTTTGGCCGTGCATGCACAGCGGCCAGCGTGCCTCCCGCCTCCGCCTCCTCCTCCTCCTTCCTCATTTTTCTTCCTTTCTTCTCAGCTCTTTGTGACTCAGTTCTGTCGTGCATCCGTTGTCACTCCAGCCAAGACTCACTCATCTAGCTCTGCCTCCCTCTTAGCTCTCGTGGTCCCGTCCGGCCGACGGCCATCCCTAGTCTTCACTTTCAGTTCTTCAAAGTTTAGAACTGAGAAATAAAGGTTTTTTTTTTTTTTTTTGAAAAAAATCGGTTTAAAACTGAAAAACCGCAACCGAACAGCCACATTTTTGGTTTTCAATTGGAGCATATTTTTGGTTCGGTTTCGGTTTCAGTTCAAAAATCCCAAAACCTACAAATTCAGTTCAATTTTCGGTTTTGGCCAAAATCAAACCGCACCGAACCGTGTACAGCCCTAGTGGCAAGCACTCCCACATGGCCTCCATTCCCATCCCATACTCAACCCATAACTTGCCCATCCCTTGCCCATTCTTTAATTTTAAAAAAAATTATAATTTTACCCATCTCCCCACACTTTTATAAATTCCATTTCTTCCCCAAAATTTTCCTATAAATAGGAAGCTCTCAACCTTCATTTTTTACAACAATTTTCCAAGGAAGAGAAGGATTAGTGAGTGAAAGAATTTGTGATGGAGAGAATTTTTGAGTAAGTTCTCACTCACCCACTCTTTTCGATCTCATTTCTTAGAGATAGTTATTGTATTCATAGCACAAAGTAAAAGAAGAAGGTAAGTAAATTTGATTATGTTAGTTTCTTTTTTATTTAAAATTCATACCCGAGTTTATTTTGTAAGTAAATTTCAATTATGTTACTTAGTTCCATAAAATTTTCATGAGTTTATTTTTACGTATATTTAATTATACCAGTTCTATCTTTAATATACTTGCATTTATTTTTGGGTTAAGAAATGTTCTAATTCCTTCGGGTAAATTTTTAGCATTTCTTTCTATTAAAAAAAAATTATATATATTTTTAACACAAAAATTGTATGGCATGAGTTTATTTTTACGTTGTATTATTCATGAAAATATGAGTAAAGATGAGATTTTCACGGGCTTAATTTAAATTGCATAAATTATAATAAGATGGTTTTAAAACCCCTTTTGGCAAAGCAAGTTCAAAGTTACAGATGTTCGGTACCGCAGCTTAAAGTTTAAACGGATCAAAGTGCACCCACACTGTTTACAGAGTGGTTATTTATGTTAGTAGATTTCTCCTAAGTGCACACTTGGTTCCAGACCAGGACTTAATAAGGAAAATCTCACTTAATATTTACGTAGGTTGATTTAGTTTGGTCGGCCAACCAACTAAGTCCAGTCTTCGGACCGCACAACCCAGTCATAGGGGTAAACATGACTTACGGCAAATAGGCCCAAGGGTGGTTTTTATAATATATGTTTATACATATTTAATTACGTGTACAGAGTTATTAATGAGTTGAAGGAAAAGTATAAGTTTATATGAAAAGGGCCATTCTTGTGCCTAAATGACGATTTAAAGGAAACGTATAAGAAAAAGTATATGTATGTATATAGTTAAATATTTTTATAGTTTTAAAGTTAAAAGTTTAATTTAACAGTCACAGTATATGGTTATTAAATTTTACTGTTATAGTTGATGGTAAAAATTTTATGTAGAAATTGTTAGATTTACATTTATTTTCGAAGAAATTTTAAAATTATAGTATTAAATATTATTTTACGAAATTTTTAAAAGCTAATTTTGGTCACACACTAATAATAATCTTATTTACTTACTGAGCGTCATCTCACTCCAATCATATTTTTATTTCAGATAACTCTAAAGGGCATGTCGGAAATTAGACTTAGCAAGCATGCAGGTGGGGATAGAAAAATAAATTAGAAATATTAGTATGATGTCAGATTTTTATGCTAGTGTAATTTTTCTTCTTTTAAAATAAATGATTGTAATATGGATAATTAGCGCTCTGGTTTAATAATAATTGAGTTTATTTATTTCCGTTGTAAAGTCATAGTAAAAAGTAAATATCCCAGACCTTTCGGGGTTGGGATATTACAAGGAGTCTTACAATGACGATACAAAGATCCTTAAGCTTATGAGTTTTTCCCAACACTAGATTTATCGAATTAAATCAGTGGGATAACTCTTTGCTTAACTCTCAAAAATCAACAACAAACTACAAGCACAATATTGAGAGTATTAAGCAAGCTACAATAAACATAACAAAAACTCTCACAAAGCTTAATTAATCAAGAAATTCGAAGTATGAGAGTGTATGGAAGTAGTATGTGAAAAATAGGCTTGGAAAATTGAGAGAATATTTTTCTTAATCTTTTTCCTAATCTCCCTCTAATTTGGACAAATGAAGACATATATATAGGAGAGGGGTAAATTATAGTCATTGGGGATACACAGGATATTATTAGGTTTGCTTTAAAAATCATTAAGAAAATTAATCCTGTTTAAAAACTTTAACCGCGGTAAAAATAATATGGCAACCCAAGAGCACCGGTCGACCGAAGATGAGGTTCGGTTGATCAAGTGTCCAAGTTCGGTCGACCGGGTAAAACTTGAACTAGAAGTTCGATCGACCAGACAACAGGGTTCCAAGGTGATTTTTCCATTTCTGTGCGGTTCGGTCGATCGTGTGGATTTGAACTACGTGATTCCGTCAATTGGGTAATTGGCCAGACACATATGGGAACTTGGTCGACCAGGTAGCTGGCTTAAGCAATAGGTGTGGTCGACCGTATGGTCAAATGTTTGACCTGGATGGAGTTCGGTCGACCAGGTGACTTGAACTGGGCAGTGTTCGATCGACCGTGCAATGGTTGAACTGTTGACCCGGTGACTGGTTCAGTTGACCGAGTGATTTATATTGTGAAAGTTTGGTTGATCGAACATGCAATTTTAATGCATTTTGGTCCTATTCCCTATGTATATTAACCCTATTCATATAATGATTAATGTTTAAGACTATAGGACATATTTTTATAAATTATAGGGAGTCCTAAGGTCAGTCTAGGTCTTCTTTAGGACACCGAAAAAATTCAATGTCGATCGATCGAATCCCTAAGGTCAAACTACGGTCTTGAGCTTATAGTCCCTACCATGCATGCCATGCATTCCTTATTACAGACCTTTGAATTATTACAGACCCAACATGAATAAAAGAAAATATAATAATACAATTGAAAATAAAGATCAGTCTTCATGCATTGCACCTTTGCAATTCCATGGAAATTGCTGGGGTATGCTTGTTTAAGTGCTTCTTGGCTTCCATTTCTCATATGTAATCTGTGCTTAGAAAAATAAATCTATTCAAATACTCAAGGCACACAGATGAGATACTGTGGTTTGTCATAATCAAAATAAAAGATCGACCCAAAAAGTCAACAATCTTCCTTGGGAGTAAGGAAATTAAGGCAGGTAAGTGGACTTATGTTATCCTGAATAAAGTCATGTTCCCTCATTTCATTCACTTGTTTCATCAACATCTCATGTTCTCTCAGGTTCACTCTATGATGTGGTAAATTTGGTAGAGATGAAATAGGAACAAGGTCAATGACATGTGGAATCTTTCTCATGGGAGGTAACTCACTAAGTGGCTCAGAGATGACATCCCACTTAGAAGGTATAGATGACACTTCTAGTGGTGTTTCCTTCTCAAGAAGGGATATTTCAGTCTCCGTAGTAACAACCACCAACACTACCTGTGTATCGTGACTCTCCTGCTTAAATTAATTTTGACTTATGATATTCAATAATTCTCCACTAGTTTCTTTCTTTTCCTTCTTGTTTTTCTCACCATCTTCCCTATCAAGCGCCAAGTTCCTAGTGGGACACTATTTGGAAAAGAGTCCTTGTTTATGGCACTTGAAGCCCACTGCACTGCCAAAACTCTAGTGAGAGGATCTAGTCATGGGTGCTTTTCCTTTGTCCATAGGTTGTTGGACTATGGGATTGCTACCTCTAGAAGTTACTTAACTCGTGTTGGTGGGTCTAGTCTTCTCATACGATGTGGCCTTTCCTTGATAAGTGTCATTGGAAGTGTTTCCAAATTTCCTTCCCAATTAAGCTTTACTCATTTGCTCATAGTCATGCGCCAAATTAAATGCATTCTCAAGGGAGTTAATGTGATTGGGAAATAGTTCTCTCCTTAGTTCAGGCTTTAATCTTATGCGGAATCAGAAGATTTGTTAACTAACGGTCTTAAAGACACCACATCTTATAGACAGCTTATTGAATTGACTCATGTAGTCTGAAACAGTCATGCTACCTTGGCGCAAGCTATAAAGCTGATCCATAAGGTGCATTCTATAGCTAAAGAGTACATACTTCTCCCTTAACCTATCTTTCATTGGATGCCAATGCTCAATGGGTCGATGATCTTACCTCACTTCCTGCCTCTTGACATTCATCCAATGGAGCTTAGCTTGCCCCGTTAACCTTATTTTTGCAAACTTAACCCAATGAGAGTCAATCATCTTATACCAATAAAAATAGGAATCTATCCTAATCAACCAATATTAGAAGACTTTAGGGTCCATCTACCCATCATAGGTTGGGGCTTTTATCTTTACTTGCCTCATTACATCCTTGTAAGGATCATGATGGTCCCTTCAGTAAGATCTCCTAACGTGAAGGTCATCAACGTCATAGTCCTCATCATACCAATGTTGGGCATAGGGATCATGATGTAGGGGGAGAGGAGGTCTCTCTATCAACATTCTTCCTATGACCTTGATAAGGATTCCCGACTTAAGTTGACATCCTAGGGGTTGGGGAAGGATTCAACAACACTAGGATAGTCCTTTGGAATGGTGTTTGGTCACACAAAGTAGGGTCAAGTGTAAACCTAACCTAACTAATGTCCAAATACCTAAGATTCATAATAAAGGTGGGCTCTTTTGGGCAAAAACCGTTGACTATTTAATGAAACCGTTGATAGTTTCATATAGTACTGAAATCTTGCGAGCAGCTAATGGATGGGCAATTTCACCCACAAATGCCCTTTAGTACTTGAAACATAACTTTTTCTAGAAAACTCCAAATATGGAGATCTTGGTATCAAAAGAAAGTTAAGAAAATTTCCCACAATTTTTGTGTTTAACCCTTTTGAAGATGGGAGGTTTTTTATAAATAAAATTGCACATCAATTTGGCTGCAGAAAAATGAAGATGTTGGGACTTGGAGGGTTTGCCTAATTCGACCTAGGCTCTGATACCAAGATGATGTAAGACGGGATGGATCGACCTAATACTATGGTTTAACCCTCACAAACACATACACTAAAACACTATGGATTAATAATTTAATTAACTAATCATAAACACCATAAAGCGTGCTTCAATTCGCTTGTTGTTTGAATTTTGAGAAGGTATATGTATTTGTCTAGCAAATAAGTCCCAATTGGTCCTTTCACAAAGGAATCAAGTTATACAATGAAAAGTTTTTATTTCAAAGATTCAAGAATAAAAGTTCTATGTTAGTAAACTAATATTTATCTAATTGCTTTAAAGCTAGCAAGTACCAATGCTGCAATCTATGGATTCAAGGGGTTGTTCAAAGATGTGATTTTAACCTAACAACAAGGGTTCAAAAAAATATAACAAGGATTCAACACAAGTACTGAAGTTACCAAGAGAACTGCTTGGGATGGATTTGACGTTATTCAACACAAGTTAGTCCACACCTTAGGTTTTTCGTACAAGCTTCGAATCACCAAGACAAACGCAGGAATGGAGTGGAATAATAGTGGCCGTGTGGGGGGTATTTTGGTGATGGCCATGTGGGTGAGTGGGAAAGATGAAGATAGAGTTGCTGGATAGAATAGTGGTCTCTCACCACCCAATCTATGGAGAGAACGCATAGCCTTACATTGCACAATCGAAATGATTGGACAAAGCTATCAAGCTTCAAAACATAATTTCCTTTCAATATTTCAATATTTAAACTTCAAATCTTAGCTTCTTTCTTACAATGATACAAGACATATATAGACTTAGCAGGGGGAAGGGGGAGACAAGGCAATAACTTACTAAACTAGCATAAGGGGGCAAGACAACAAACAACTAACAATTCCCACATAAGCATGAGAGACACAAAAAGTAAATGCTTACAACTCACTAACACATTAACTACACTCTCACATCTTACTAAAAACACACATTAAACACTCTCACATGCAAACAAGTTGTCTTGTAATATTACACATTAAATACAAAACATAAGTAAAAGGGAGGCCTAATCCGTGTGGGGCCCAATGGAGCCATGTAGGGCCCATAAGACTGTGTTGGGCCCATATGAGTCTTCTTGCTTCAACACTTCACTTTGAGTCTTCAAGCACTTAATAATCTTGAAATGAAATGTCCAAACAAATACAAATCCAAGCAAAAATAATAATAATAAATTCCTTAAACAAAGTCTTTAAACAATCCTACAAAATAATCATGAACTGATGTGGACATCTGGAGGTCGTCTATGTACCATGTCGGTGAAGGAGTGGACATTGGGAGGTTACTATTGACCTTTTAAGGAGGTTACCTCCACAAATGGAGAGATTAGTTACTCATGAATAATTATGTGGGGATTACACCTCAATTATGGGGAAGTTTCAACTTTAACTTCCATAATTAATTTCCTTTATGGGTTTAGAAATGCCTTTTATGTACTCCCTTTATTATGTATATAGACACCCCATTTTGTCTGCGGCTTTACATAGAAAAATTGGAATTTTTTATTTAATTTTAATGCCCTTTTTGGTCTTTTTGTAGGTATGATTTCTCATTCAAATTCAAAGTATGCATATGTTTTTGTTCATTAATACAATGAAAATGGGAAAATACATGGAAAATAAAAATAAAAAAATGAATACATGGAAATAACAAAACTGAATACATGGGAAATAGGGCAAAATAATAATAATATTAAATATAAAAAATGAAGTCCAGTGGGCCAACCTCCATACTTGCACCTACGCTCAAATCACAAAAAAGCTTCAGTTGATAAATTAGAATAAAAACTAATTTGTGTTAAATTTGATTAAACAATTTTAAATTGATTGATCAATTAAATTTAATCAACAAATTAGTTTTAAGTTTGATTGGTCATTTAGGACTGATTAATCAATCAAACTTAATTGGGTTGTTCTCTTTTGGGCTTATAAATAGAGAATTTCAGAAAGGTTGAAGGGAGGACAATTGAGAACAATTCGAAAGGACAATAGTTGCTTATTGAAGAAAGAGTAGGGAGAAAATTTGAGAGAGAATATTGTGAGAGCTTAAGGTTTGAAGAAGAGAAGTTGGAGGTTTGAGGAAAGGAGGTTGAGTGATTGAGATTGGAGATATTGAGGAAGATTGAAAATTGAAAGGCTAAAAAGCAGAAGCAATAGAAGTTTGGCAGCAGTGAACCAAGCCCAATTGCTTACAACCTTATTTGAAGCCCAAATTCTAACTAATCTATTAAGCTAGCCCCAACAGCCTATCTAGCCAATTGTTAGAACCAAGCCTAATTAAATCCAACTTAATTTAATGCTGAAAGTTAAGGAGTTGTCCCAAGAGGGGGGGGTGAATTGGATTATTAAAATTTCTTTTAATTCCTTTCGTGAATTCTTAACCTCTTGTTAATCTAACAATCACACAACCAAACCTTATTTGGACAATCAATCCACAAACCAATTCTTCAACACAACATAAACAAAATTGGTTTATAATCACAAGTTCAGCGGAAAATTAATTAAGTTATAAACCTTTATAAATAGGTGTAAGTATGGTAACTTGAATACTTTGTAGATTTTCAAATATTCTTCCACCAATTCAATTCAACCAAAATGATCAAAACAAAATACACAAGTTAGAAATATTCTAGCAATGCTATCAAGATTCAACACTTTAATAACTCAAAGTAATCAATTCAGCTTTGTTTGTAGCCCCCTGTGTAGATGATTGATTTAAGCCCTCTATTGATGAATTTAATTTTTCGATATGATGCTCAATATGTAATCCAACACTCTTTTCAAAAACTTAGACCTTAAATAAACTTTCAATTAATAAGTCTTGGGTGTTGAACCAATCAATGTACTCCTTTACGGTTTCCGCAATTTGTATTGATCAACTAACGTATTTCCTTTCGGTTTCCGCAAATTCCCAAAAACAAATTAAGCTTTAGTTTATTTAATATCTAATCCACGTAGTGTATATGATCATAAATTAAAGCATAACCACGTAGTTAATATTTATAGGAAATTAAAAAGAATAGGGAAAGAGAGTGACACCACGTTTTTACGAGGTTCGACTTATCCCCAGCCTACGTCCTCGCCTTTGGCCAATACCACCAAAGGATTCCACTATATTATTCCTTTTCGGGCGAAACAAACCTTTTACAAGTGATACCCTATGCTTAAACAATCCTTAAGTAGGCTAGAGTAATGTCTTTCCAAGTGATCCCCATATTCGATCACTCATTAGCAATACCTATTGACCTTATAGGTCATACCCGATTTTGATAATGACAAATACTCTGGTATTTAATGGTTGCCAAGTTTGTGCGCAGGTTCTTATTAGCAAGTTCATATGATGGCATGCGGCAACCTGAAGAGAAGCGAAGACCCAACATATTTATTATTGTATTTTTTATCATTGGGTCTGTAATAATTTCAGTTTAAATGGGTTTGTAATAATCTCTACGCGTCATGCATGTAGGAAGTAAGCTCAGCAAATGATCATACATAGACCATAGAAAGACCTTAAGGATCACCCCTCAGTTCTACAGGATGGAATCTGAGTGCCCTTATTGGCACCTATCAGAATTCGAGTTAACTTGCAATATTTTTTTCTCTCGTGCTAGAACTGATGAATCTATTAGACTGCGTTTATTTCTCGCCTCTTTGAAGGATAGGGCGCAGATGTGGTTTAATTCCTTGAGACCTCACTTTATCACTAATTGGGGTGATATGGAGCGTGAATTTCTGCATATGTTTTGTCCCTCACAGAGAACTTAATTTTTGCAGGAACAGATCATTCAGTTTGTGCAGCAGGGTGACGAGACTTTTCAAGCTTGCTGGGAGAGATTCAAGGATTTGCTAAGTACTTGTCCACATCACGAGTTTGAATCATGGAGGTTAGTTAATTGTTTCTATACAGATCTTACTTCTGATTGCAAGCACTTTGTCCAGACCATGTGCAATGGAGAACTCTTCAGCACGGAAACGGATCAAGCACTATCATTCTTTGATTACCTAGCTGAAAGTGTCCCACAGTGGAATACACGATACAACTAGTCACCCATGATAGTACACCTATCAGCACAATCAGTGGTGGAGATGCATATGAGCCAACATATTACCTAGACACTCTGTCACCTCAGTATCAGCCACAACAGACCCCTCAGAGCAATGCACCATTAGGATTTCCTAATGATAGCATGACGTAGATGGCGAATATGTTCCAGTAGTTCATGCAAATTCAAATTAATCAGTATACTCAGGACTTAAATGAATTACGGGAGACCATCAATGCGATGAGCATGCAGTTGGATATCTTAGAAAAAGAGGAATTTCCTGTGGAACCTCAGCTTAGTCCTCAAGAACACCAGTAGTAACAACAACAAATACATAATGTTTCTCTTGAGACAATGGAGGCCACCATCACTTTGAGAAACGGGAGAGAAGTTTCCCAACCTGAGATGCTCATCACCAAACAACCAGTTGTCTTGGCATTGGAAGTTACGGTTGAAACAGATGAAGTCAAAGAAAAACCAGAGGAAGTGGGCCTAGAAGTTGAGCAGTCAGTTAATAAGGAGGCTAATACTAATAAGGAATACCAACCTGTTGTACCTTACCCTCAAAGCTTGGAAACCGTGGAATTGTTAGTCTCGACTGGATTAAATGTCAAGGAGCCCAATGCTGAAGCAAATCCTTGCAGTGGTAAGATAGGTACACCCGATAAAGAGGGTGAGCAGAATGATGAATGTTTAACTTTCAAGGAATCAGGTAAAAATTTTAATGCTAATGCTTCTGAAGAACTAAAGGTAACTGTTCTAATAACTTTTACTTAAAAACCAATTCGTAAAGAAGTAAATTTCCTGAAAAATATGCTGAATACAGACTCTTTCTTGTTAAAACAAGAAAGTCAATCTACACAAGTATTGTCTGTTATAATATGCCCTATGTGCCCCCCAACGGTTATAATTTTGCCATTCTCTATATATAGGGGCTCATTTGCAAAATTAAAATGAGATTAGCCAAAATAATTAGCAAGAATCCTCTCTATCTCAAAATCTCATTTTGCTCAAAATACTCTCAAATATTTATTCTCTTGATAGATCTTGATAGTGTAAGAGGTTATTGTTTGTTCTTATGTTTATTATATAATGCTAATACTCCCATTTGTTTGGTTGATTGCTTGATTCTTTTTTGGGAGCTTAGTTAAGTTTATCCCACAAATTTCAATATTATAAATCTTGTGTTGGGATAAACTAGTAAGCTTAGGATATTTGCATTCTTATTGTAAGTGTCCCATAGCTTTGATTTTGGTGTGCAAAATATTTTTCATCAAGCTAAAATATTTTCAAACAACTCTTGTGCTCATTATATTGAAGGTAAATCTTTTAAGTTAAATTTGAATATTTGATTAACATCTTTAAAACCCTGATATGCTATTGAGATTTCATTTAACTTGTTTCAAAGATACAACTTGCTTAGAACACTCTTGAACATTATTGTGATCATTTCTTGTTGAGTGTTATTTGCACATATATTCACATCATTGAGCTTACATTTCCTATATTGTTGATGTGTGGTTGATTGATTATACTGTGCATATTGGGTACATATCTGCTTTACTTGAGAAGCATAATCACTGTACTAGTTATTTTATGAAGAATACTGTTGTATTTTCAAGCGTGGCCTGAGGGGGCTTGATCTAGCTCGGAAGGATCAGGTTGGGGTCAGCCCCGTGAATTTGAACTAGGGCCTTCTCCGCTCGTAAGGAGAATTTGTAAAGGTTGAGGTTAGTCCTGTACTAATTGACTTGGTTGTAATCGATGCCGCTCCATCCATTATGTGAACATTAGTGGAATCCTCGAGCTTACAAGCTAGAGGTGGGGACGTAGGCACAGTTGGCTGAACCTCGATAACATATTGTGCGTGTTCTTTACATTTTCGCAATTTATTTACTACACGTGTATGTTTTATTATAAATGATTGGGTTTATTTTTGCATAGAAAAACCCTAGATTGAGTAATACTATTGATCTGGTTTAACCTAGGCGATAATCTTTAAATACCCAATTCACCCCCCTCTTGGGAATACACTAAAACTAACAATATGTTATTTATAAATCTCATATTGACCAGACACTGTTTTAATATATATTGTTTCTTCCCTTATTGAGATGTGTTGTCACGACCTGCTCATTTTTCCACATATTTTTTTTTTATATATATTATAACCAATACTACACATCTCATATCTCAACTCAGCAAGTCACAATTCACCTGGACCCGTGGGTACCAGGGATACATCAGAACATACAGCAGAAGCCTAAGTAGCAGAAAACATACAATCATGTGCATTTAAATACCATATATCACAATATACTAGAGTTGTTATACCCACTGTATTTCCATATATACATCTCAAAAATAAAATCTAGGGATATACCCCACAAAATCTAACTGTCCCTACAAAACTTACCCTTCAAAAAGGGCAGACAAACTGCACTATATTAGCAGGGCTTTTCCCGCTCTCCTATCTGGGACTCCTGAAAATTTTTTATGAAATTTAGGGGTGAGACACCTTTCAGTAAGGGAAATAAACTAATACTAGTGTGTGACAACATGAACATACCGTGTTCTACATATACCATACATATCATATTCAGTACTGTTTATCAAATATGAGAAAACATATGTATATCAAAACATGGCAGAACATACTGCATTTTTATAAACATTTTTCATCTCATATCATAATAATAATAACATAAAACAATCCTGGTAGGTTAGTTGGCTGTTGTCATGTATTACCCCCACATGATTGGATTGTGTGGCCCGAAGGTGGGACCTGACAATGGTTGGCCGACCATTGCTAAGTCAAACAGTAGTCTGTAGGTCCGATGGGTCTACCAGACCTGGTCCGTACACTAGGGGCGATAATAGCACACTTCTTGAAAATAACCACATTGACCATCCAATCTCACACCACTCCGTATAGCGGCGTTAACACAGATATCATGATCACGAAGACCATGGACACAAAGCAACGGTACCATGCAAGTGCTAGCCTAGACCAAGCCAACCAGGTTCTGATATCATATACATATACTAAAATCATGATACATGGATATCTCATATCAATAATTATCAAATCAATCATATCATTTTTCACATATACATATTTCATGAAAATCATCGGCCCGTACGCCGAAATTACACATTTTATCATAGCTCGGCCCGTACGTCGACAAATCATAGCACATCCCGTACACTAGCAAATCACATCCACATAGCACGGCCCGTACGCCAGCAAATCATTGTCACATAGCACAGCCCATACGCCGGCAAATCATATAAAAGTCTCGGCTCGTACGCCGATTTTCCATCATAAAAATTCATATCATCCACATTCCCAGAAAACAGTATTTTACAACATTTTTATTCATGCCACACAAACAGATTTTCACATATTCAATCATACGATCATTTTCACAGTATTTTGCAAATATAACACACACACACACACACACACACACACACACATATATATATATATATATATATATATTTATTCAAGTATTTTCTCAAAACAAAACTAGCTTAGTTTATCTCCTTACCTGATTCCTAAAAAGCCCCTAAGAAAATCTTTCCCGTACCCACAGGGTTCTTAACTCAACACCCTGAAAATGGAAATTCTCAGTATCAAAGTTTAGTATTTCTAAGCATATAATACTTTCCTAAAATGTCAAATATTGAATATAAAGTTTTTACCCAAAAGTATTCAAGTTTAACACCTGAAGGATTCCCTGACCAATACCCTGAAACTGAAAACCCCCAGTATTAAACTTCAGTATTTTCATGCGCACAACATTTTTTATAACTAGCGCAAGACCAAATATGGCTTAAAAAGCCTTACCTCAACTTTGGGATGATTTCCAACTAACTTTCACCAACGATCCGCTCCAGCAAATTTGGAGAGAACGTCCCCAGGAGCGTCGTGGTGACTTTGGATTGTTGATCCGGTGAAAATCTAACCCGAAGTCGACGAAAGAAAGAGGGAAAACTGAAGGGGAGGGAGAGAGAGAGTTAGCTTTTTAAAGAAGCTTTAAAAATATGGATTTCCCATATTTATAGAATAGGGAATTTCGTTGACGAGCCCGTCCTTCATCGACGAGTCCTTCAAAAATTTCGTCGACGAAATCCACTCCTCGTCGATGAAATTCAGTCGGCTAAAAAAAAACCCCTCTCGGTATTTTCTCATCGACGAGCTTCCTGTGTTCGTTGATGAATTTTCTTAAGCCTTCATCGACAAAACCCTGTGTTCGTCGACGAAACTTGGTAGCTTCCCTTCTGTTTCTTGTTTCCAATCCCCATTCTTTTATCATTTAAATACCATTTTAAATTCGGGTCATTACATGTGTCTTACTCGAATATGAACTTATCTTTTCAAGACTTCCACAAGATCAAACTTAGAGAGCTCGAGGTTATTACAACATTTTTTTGGGTTATAGAAGGGAAAATGGTATAATTTTGATGATATTTTAGGGATATATATTAAGTTATGCATTACATTTTATGTTTTAAGTTTTCTGAGATATGGATGATTGTGAATACTGGATGTGTATATAAGAGAATACAGGTGATGAATAGTTATTTTGGATTATAGATAGAAACAGTAAACTCTGGTATTATATTTGTGGAGATTATACTTATGTTTCCTGTTATGTATATGATGTTAATATGTAGATTATCAGGTAAATGAATGGATTAGTAGCACTCCGGGCCCACGTAGGGGGTCGGGGCGTTACAGATGGTATTAGAGCAATGTCTAGCCTAAAGTGTAACTAGATTTACATTGCGAGGTTATGGAAATATAAGAGTATTAGGTTAGGGATGATTTATACCAAAGTATAGGATTGAGTTGCGATAAGGATAGGGATGGGTAGATTAAGATACCCTTAGTAATTCTGAGTTGTGTTTCGTAAGCATGGGGGCAGAAATCCCTTGATGGTCTTCTGTGTTTTTCTGAAGAAGTAGCTAGCTTTAGAAAATCATAGTAAATCCATCGATGGTGATGTTTCCGAGCAGAGAAATTAGAACTTGGAATTTGAACTCTAAGGTTAGGTTGGTTGATTTAGGGAGAAAAATCTTTGAAGGAGAATAATTTAGGTGTTGTGGTTTAACGGTCTGTGGTCAGTTTGGGTGTTTCATATTTAAATTAGGGTATATGAAAATGTGTGGTATGGGTTGGTTAGTTGATTTCAGAGGTTATGGTATTGGGAAAACCAACAAATACCTTTAGGTAGAGGTGGACCAGCACGAGTGCACTCGTTGATCCTGATTGAGGTAGACGTTGTTAAGGGCGCAGGTATGGGTTTATGATTAAGGTAATAATGTTTTAAGTTGGCTATGGATGATTGAGAAGTTTATATGATGATTTTATTTCATTGTGGATAATGTAACAATTCATTGGATAGATATTGGGATATGTGAGATGTGTTGAGTTATGAATTCCTGAAATGAGGAAATGATTGATTAGTTGGTAAAAATTTCGAGGACGAAATTCTTTAAGGGAAGAATGTAATAACCCAAAAAAAAATTAAATAAAATTATTAATCAATTAATTAGTTAATCATTATTAAATTAATTAATTAAATAAACAAATAAAAGAATAGTAAAAAAATTAATTAAAATTATTGTTATTTATTAATTAGTTAATTAAATATTATTAAACATTATTTATTAAATAAATAACATAATGGATATATATATATATATATATATATATAATATTAATATATTAATATGAATGAAAGCTTTAACATTAAGCTTTTCTGAAGAATACTTACCTGAAGAAACAGAGACGCCCCAGAATGAATTACTCTCTCCGTCTCTCTCAGTTTGTCTCTCATTCCTTCGTCCCCCTTCTCTCTCTCTCCTCAATTTCTTTTCCAACATTCGGCCGATCGGAAAACAGAAGGTACCGTTGGATTCCTAACTCCGCCACCGACATTTCTACTGGAGCGAATTTGTTGTACGAGTGGCAGAAGCACCATTCCTGGGATAAGGTAACTTTTCCCTATTTTCTCAATTTTTCCTTAGATCTTTAGCTAAATCGACAATCGAGCACCACCATATGGTCCTAGTCGCGATCATCGATGTTTTGGCCGGAGTAAATTTTCAATTTGAATATCCTATGCCCCACTCTTAAGCGAGAGTAAGATTTGTGGAATTAAGTAAATTGGTTATATTTGAGGGTGTGATTATTTATTTGGAATTTATGGGTCTAAAAAATATTAAAAAAGTATTCTATTTAGGGTTGATTTAATGGAACTAGAATTTTTGATTCAAGGCTCGGGTAAGCGCCGAAGGTATCTTTTCAGGTTCCTTGTTGTCGTAATTCAACAAACCAGGTAAGGCAAAAATTTATATATTAAATCAGGTTTTCATGAATTAAATGAAAATTGATCATGTTATATATATGAATATATGTTTTGCATGTGAGCATAAAATGTCAACCGTTTAAATTATGTTTTCTGAGCTTAGGGCTGCTAATTTAGCTACGTATATGTGAAAATGAATTGATGAAAGTGGAAAATATTTTCAGGAAAATTATGTAAGAAATGAAGGTCATTTTCAGTATATAAACGTTAAATTTTGGTTGGATTATTTTACAGGCAATGTATGAATTTTTCTGCAAAATTGTGTGGCATGAGTAGATGGTAATGCTGTGTAGATGTATATTATATGTATGAGATGCGGGCTATATAAGAAATGCATTGATAATGAAATGTTACAAGGATTATGTTGTTTGTGGTTGGTAATGCAACCATGTATACAATGACAGCTAAAAGGAGTTGTAGACTAATTGATGACAGCTAAAAAGAGCTGTGTTAGCAGTTATCTATGCAGACTAACTGATATACAACTAGAAGGAGCTGTAGTATAAATGAATGAAATGAAAAGGAAATGTGGATGAAATGGATATGAAATATAAAATGTGAACGATGTAAAATGTGAAAGGTTACGTAAAGTAAAATGCTAAAGTTATGAACATGAACAGTTAGAGATGGTTGAATAGCGACAAACAAAATAATGTATTATGGTATTATCAGTAATTATGCTAGTAGAGCATGTCACGTTAGGGCGGTGCAAACTCTTCGCTGGAGGACTTGCTGAGAAAGTCAAGTGCACTAGTAGTATCAGATGTAGCAGTTGGCTGCATAATGCACTAGGGTAGAGGGAAACTACTTGTATGGGGGGGGTAGATTTCCCTATTCTCGGGGGCCTTCGCTGGTTAAATTTTGTATGAATTGTGTGAGTACAAGATAAATCTAACACTTGAGGGCTTACTGAGTAAGATGAGTGCTCTAGTATGCTTCAGTTGTGGCCTTTGGATTGCCTTATATATCAGAGCAGAGAGGTGCTACTTGTATGGGCGGGTAATCACCCTTATCCTTGGGTCGTCTCGTGGGTAAATATTTTGCATGTGTTTGAATAAGATCAGAAAATGATTTCAGAATTATGTTAATGGTTTGCAAATGATATTAATATGTTATTTATAAATCTCATGTTGACCACACATTGTTTTAATATATATTGTTTCTTCTCTTACTGAGATGTGTCTCATTTGAATATGAACTTATCTTTTTCAGGACCTCCACAAGGTCGAGCTTAGAGAGCTCGAGGTTATTACAACATTTTTTGGGTTATAGAAGGGAAAAGGGTATAATTTTAATAATGTTTTTGAGATATATATTAAGTTATACTTTACGTTTAATGTTTTAAGTTTTTTGAGATATGGATGATTGTGAATACTGGATGTGTATATATGAGAATACAGGTGATGAATAGTTATTTTGGATTAGAGATAGAAATAGTAAACTCTGGTACTATATTTGTGGAGATTATACTTATGTTTCCCGCTGCATACATGATGTTAGAATATGAATTATCAGGTAAATAAATGGATTAGTAGCACTCTGGGTCCACGTAGGGGGTGGGGGCATTACACATAGCATGTGCAAAATGAAGCTTATTGATAATTTGAACCAATGATTGTTGATTTATGCATATGGCATACACTGCCATGTACTAGCAACCTTTGAAGTACCACAATGTTTTATCTGTTAACTAAGAACTTTAATTGGACAATTTTCACATAAAAAATATGTTCACTAGAAAATAATTCATTCAAATAATAAAATAGGTAAAAGACCCTTTCCCCTTGTACACAAAAAAATGTGGGAAGTCACATTAGTCAATCACCAAGTGGAGATGTACATTTCATCTCATGGTAACATGCTTGTCCAACAGTATTCAAGTGTTAATAGTAAGGGAAAAAGAAACTTAAACCAAACCCTCTACTATTCTAATTTGGAAGAAATTTTATAGAACATTGAAACAAGGGGAAGGAAGGGGAGCGTGGTTATATGTACTTTATTTATTCAATACTTCTATTTTCTTTCTTTAATACTTCTACAACAATTTTGATGATTCAAGAAAAGGAAAATGAAGACAACATCTAGCAAAAGGGAAAAAAAAGGGGGGGAAATAGAGATAATGATCTCATGGATTGAAGCAAGGAATTGTTATCCATCTAAGAATTTTTTAATGATTCAACCAATTCTTGAAATGGTGAATCTAATATTCTTATTATTTCCCCAATTTCTAGGGTTTTATTTTTCTAAATCACGTTTATATGCACAAATGGAATGAAAAAGAGAAAGGGTTACTTGATGGCTGAGATAACTCTTCCTCATAGCAACAACTCTTCTTCAAAACAATCAATTAATGAGTAAGGTTGTATGTAATGACCCGAAAAATAATAGTAATTAAATAAAAATGAAAAGGAGAATTTAAAGAAGGTAAAGTAGGGTTTGTCGACGAATGTCCTGGCTTCATCGACGAACTCCTTCATACGTTCGTGGACGAAGTTTAGTGTTTCTTCGATGAAGAGATACTGAGAGGGGGTGTTTTGGACCTAGTGGTTCGTCGACTAGATTGTTACCTTCATCGACAAACAATCTTCTTCGTCTTGTCAACGAGTACACGTGGCTCGTTGACGAAGTCATGTGTCAAGACACCTATAAATATGCAGAATCGGGAATTTAGAGTGAAAAATCTCTCTCTCCCTTATTTTCTCTCTCTAAAATTCGGCTGCTCTGACTTCTCTCTACAAATTTGGCTCCGTTTCTCCCCGGTTCGACGATCAGAAGCTTCCACGGTGATCCTAGGGAAATTCTCTACAACTTAGCTGGAGCAGAATGTTGATTTGAGAAGTTTGAGCACCATCCCAAGTTCAGGATAAGTAGATTATTTTGGTATTTCCAGTATTACTAGGTTTATCTGAGGCCAGATTTTGTGTTGTATGAGAATATACTGGTGTTTTGTGGAGTAAAATTAGGATGTTATGATTTCAAGGTTAGGGTAGTTCTAGGACCCTGCAGGCATGGGTTGAGGTCCTCAGCAGTTATTTTTCCAGGAACCCTGGTAAATTATAGTTTAGGAAATTATGAGTAGGTAGATTCAGGAAATATGAGTGTGATGATTTTTTGGGAAATTCAGTGTTTTTACTAGGAAATTTGTATATATGTAATTGCAGGATTTTGAGTTTGGTACACCGAGGGCGTGAGGATTGTATTGGAGGCAAGCCTCCCAGTCAGAAAGGTAAAGGAAATATGCGATACCAACTGATTTAGAAATATTTACTAGTAAAATATGATATATGATTATGGGTGTTTTCAAAGTAAGAAAATTATATAGTTTTACAGATTTCAGTATATGTGTTTTATTTAATTAATTGTGTGGCAAGAGAAATTATTAGTATAATACAAAATTTATACAACTTTTATGTTATCGGGATTTATGTAGTTTTACAAAGTTAAAATATTCAATTTTCCTAGTACCATGATTATACAGTTTATACAGAAAACACGAGATGTAGTATTAACCAGAATTATGATTTATGAAAATTTATGATTTTACAGCTTATACAGAAATATGAAATTCAGTTTCAACAAACCATGATATACAGTTTCAGAACCATAACATACAAATATTTTAGTTTATTCAGATCAGTTAATTACAACGTTATGGTTATTTTAGTTAAATAGAATCATGGTTAAATAGTAATATAGAAATGTCAGTTATATAAATATATATATATATAGTATCAGACCCTAATGAACCAGATCAGTTTTCAAAGCACGGTACCGTAGCTATTTCAGTTCAAAGTGCAACCACATATCTCAGATAGTGTGTGGATTTTTAGCAGTCAATAGTGCCTCGGTTGTGGATAGGCTCCCCGTCAGTTAGGGTTGAGGTGGCCGATCTGACTATCGAAGTTCAGTTAACTTATCTTGGTCGGCCAACCAGTGTTAAGTCTTGCCTACTACACAACCCTGTCATGAGGGGTTAAATCATGACTTTCAATTATCCATCTAGGGAAGTTTCTTATTTTTTATTACTATATATCTAGATTTACAGAAACAACAGTCATAACTATGGATATTAAAAGTATGTTTGAATAGAGTATTCAGAAACAGTTTATGTTAAGCAACATAGGTGTGAGTTATAAAGTATATTATTTATATGTGTTTTCTCAGACTCAGTTGTTTATAACATACAGTACTTTTGAATCAGATATTACAGTTATACAAACTCATCTACCACACACTGGTAAAAGCATATTTCGTCTTACTGAGAGTTGTCTTATCCTAGTAATTTATCACTTTTCTAGTGAACCAGATAGATGAGCAAATCAGACTCGGAGGTAGGGGGAACTACAATACTGCCCATATTTGTAGGGTGAGTATTTTTAGGAAATATGCATTTTTGAATGGTCCCTAGAAGATTAGATAGAAGATTTTGGGAAATGTTCATATTGTATGTATATTTTGGGAATACTGAAACTCTGGTATTGTAAATGTGGATGTATGCTTCTTTGTTTACCGTTGCATAGGAAATTTTATGGATGTTCAGGCTTCCCGATCCCCAGTTGGATCGGGATGACGTTATAAATTTTATTCAGGGTATTAGAGTAGTATAACTTTATGATCTATATAATTTTTTTTTTGAAAAATCAGGTCGTTACATTGTACCTATGTAAAAAAGCACATAACATTGTCATTGACATATAAAAAGTAATAAAAAAGATTCATTTGCATATATAGAGTTAAAATCAAATATGAATAGAACCCAAGTCCATAGATAGAATAAAACCCACAATATTCCATTACACGTTAGTTTCAACAAAAGGAAATTCACCGAGGAAAAAAGATAAATCAAAGAAAAATGAAAAACATAGAGAGAGAGAGAGAGAGAGAGAGAGAGAGAGAGAGAGAGAGAGAGAGAGAGAGAGAGAGAGAGAGAGAGAGATATCTTTGTGTGAAAAGAAGGAGATTGCATGGATGAGTAAAGTTGTACCTATATACAGAGAAACCTACTTAACTTTCCACTTGGGGAATGACTACATTAAGCTGTGAATAGCCTCATGACCTTGGCGACTCTTGGTCTTTGGTGTGCCCACGGAAGACAGTCTTTGGTGTGCTCGTGGAAGAAGTCTTGTAGAAGGTGTGGGGTAATTTTGTCCGAAAGGGAAAAGTAGAAGGCATGAGTAAGTAAGACGTGAAGTTTTTCGTTTAAGAGGGAAACTAAAAAAAGGTGGGAAACCTAAAAACCGCTTTTAGTGGCGATTTCTCATGGCAATAGATTCATTTCCTATTAAAAGTTATTTAAATAATGACAATCAATTTATTTTGTAGCCATACCTATAGTATATGATGACAATGACCGACAATTGATGAATCGCCATAAAATAATTGCCACTAAACAACATTTATGTTGTAGTGACACCTCAATGTGGAGCTCATATAAGCTTGCATCTTCTGTGATTTCGTAAGATATGACTTTCATACAATATCAAATGAAACAATTTCAATTTAGTTCTCATATGAGATATTGTTGGTTTTAGAGAAATGCTTAGAAGACATGATTTCTTCATATAAAATGACATGTTAATATTTTGAAATCGTACGAATAAGATATATTATAAGGTGTGAGTTCCTTAATGTGGGTCTTCCTTTATTTTAGTAAATTTAAATATTAATGTTAATGATTTATAAACTTGATGTACAACAATCTATATATATATATATATATATATATAATGTGGGTCTTCCTTTATTTTAGTAAATTTAAATATTAATGTTAATGATTTATAAACTTGATGTACAACAATCTTTATATATATATATATATATATATATATTAGCTGGTTAGCTCTCATCAATCGGCCTATTAAAAAGGGTTTTGAAATTTAAATAATTTTTGAAAATATTTATAGTACACGGTGGACGTGACACATTGGAGGATTTAGTAGCTGTCCATAAAATTTCACACCGCTGCAGGGAGCCTGCTTGCTTCCCGTTTGTAGTCCAAAGGCCACATTGCCAATGGGTGCCAGCTGGCGCTGCCTCCAATCCCTCTCCGCGGTGGCCGCTTCGTCAGTCATGACATGTCATCCTCCATTTTCTCTTAATGGGCTCTCCTTGCTTCCATCCCTTGCGTTCATTCATTCATTATTATGCATCTATTCAAAAACTTCCTTGTCCATTCACCAGATGTCCTTTTGATGTCGAATCCCAAAAAAACCCCCCACCAACAATATAATGAACAAATTAATATAATTTTATGTTACGTATAATTATATATATATATATATTTTAAATCTTTGCTCACATTTATTGAAATTTAAAGAAATTAATAATAATAAATATAAATTTTTTAAAAAACAATTTAACTCATATTTGTTTAAATATTAAATAAAAATATTATATTTTTATTAATGAATACTTATTTATGATCCATAAATTCATTCATTAGTCGATTTATATTTACATTTTTATATATTCATCTATAAATGGTTCAATTCAATCAAATCAAAACTCATTTAAACACTACAAACCAGACTCAATTGGATCCATTGACTCATTATCTTATTAAAGGTCGCTTATTCTATATTCAATAAATTTCTGCTCATAAATTTAGATAAAACTTAATACAAAATCGTATTGAGTAAACGCTTTCACATTTTAAAACTATTATTCACTCATTCTACCAATTATTATGGCAAATTTTCTAAAACCTTAAGATAAGAACATATATGTATATATACTTAAGACAAAAAGATATCATTGAAGGTGTAATAATTTATTCTTTTATATCTATTCCAATAAATGTATGCAACCTAGACAGAAACAATCATATACCAATTTGAAAAGAAATATTATTATCTTAATTTATGCGAGGTGTTAACAGCTCATGCCACTTGACACAAGCGAGCAAAACTTGTAAATAAATTAAAGTCACTCAAATTCTTACATCTATAATTAATAATGTTTATATTATTGGGGTTGCACATATTTATTAAAATTGAAATATATTTTGTGTAATTTTTTAAGCCCTCTATTCTTATAGTTTTTAATGTATTTTTATTGACGTCATAATAAAAATTTTGTACACCATGCGGTCAAAGTGTCAAACCACTGCACCAAACCATTGGAAGGGCATAGAGGTCAATTCGCTGCTTTTTTTGTCCAATGGAAGCACAGTGTGTGAAAGGGTGGAGATTCAGGGGGGCAGGGAGGGGGCCCCACGTGGACTTGTTAAGAGGAGAAAGGCGGGCCCCGCAGTATTGGGTGATAGAGGGGGATGTGATCTGGCAAGTGGGTGACGCCAGGCTGGCATTTTTCGATACATCATTGGCGTGGGTCCCATCTTTCAACTCCAAAAACCCCACGCCCTCCCCCACGCTACCACCCCTGCACATGCCCTTACATGATCCCACCGTTTAATCGCCTAGATTCACTCCGCTTAACCACGCATTGACAAATCCTAGTAATACTTTAATCGCATGCTTAAGACCTCCACCAAAAAGAACTCTTCACAATTTAATTAATTAATTAAAAGACATAGTAAAAGACACTAACTCTCTCTGTAATGTTCCGCAAAAATAACATTATTCATTTTTAAGTTTCAAAAATATTATGAATTTAAGATTTAGTAACAGAGCAAAAAAAAGAAGTAAATCTCCTTTCTAATTATAAAAATTTTGTAAATCTCTTTAAATGTTTTATTTATGTTTATAGTATAATTATATCTCATTCATTATTTCATCCCAAGTTTACAAAAATAGATAAAAATCTCGAAAATCAAATGCCTAAAAAAGTTATTCAAAATTTTAAAATGAAGGACGTATTTATGTATTTCTATTAAATCTCTAAAGAAATTCATTAAATTTTTGAAATTTTAGAAAGCTTCACACGTTTCTTTTTTATTGAATATTGGAAAGGCCGTGTCTGTAATAAAATATAAAATATTTTTCGATAGTCATGAAGCACAATGTCACAAGTAACATGGATTATAATTTTTTTATTTTTACATGTGAACGCGTGAGGCTTACATTATCATAATAATGTAAAAAATATAATCAAGAAAAGAAAGAGTCATAATTTTTTGGTTTTTATATTCTTTTTAAGTATTAGTTTAAAAAGGGTAAATTTTCACATATTATCACCTAAAAAGAAATCTTTTTCAATGATTACATCCTAATAATATTTGAAAAAAAAAAAACAAAAAAAGAGGAAGCGAGAAAATTCCAACCTCATCACAGCACGGACGTCTGCTCTTCCTTGCTCTGTTGAGAGCCGTTATTGGATGCTGTCGGCAATTGGAAGCTTAAATTGTGAGATTGAGAGAGGAATTAGTGGCGAAACCCAATGATTATTTAAAATTGGGATTCTCTGAGCTCTTTCCGAGTTTGATGCGTTGATTTGCCTTCGCCTTGCTTCGGTGTCCTGTACAATTACATGGACGCAAGAGCAGCTGGCTTTTCTTTTTTACGCCGTCCTTTTCTCTTACCATCCGTTGGTTTTCTTGTTTTATATACATTAATTGTCATTATATGAGCATTACAACCGCACCCTCTTCTTCTTCTTCTTCTTCCTCCTCCTCTTCCTCTGTTCATGTCGCTTCTCCTCACTGGGTTTTGGTCTCTGCCTTTTCCTCACCGCTGGTGTTGAAGGAAGGAGCAGAAGGAGCTCATGAAGGGGCTAGTAAGTACGTTGGTTTCGATTTGAGTGTCTGTTTCATTGGATTTGAAATGGCTGTGAAAGCTTTTAATTACTTGCCATGATTGTTGTTGGATTGGTTCTGTGAAAAATTTCGATTTGGGTATTGCAGTTTTTATAGTTTCGACTTGAGAGCGTGGGTGGTATTTGATTGTTGATTCTTGCTTGTGCTGCTTAAGATCCAATTCCATGCGCTCTTTAAATCTCTATCTTTTGACTACTTTTAAGTGAGTGTGCAGTACGAACTCCTTTCTTAACCATTTAATTTTCAAAATTTGATGGTATCAAGATTGGTTCTGTGAAGCTTATATCATGTTTCTTAGTGATTCTGGATTTGCTGTTTGTATGTTTATTACAAATTTACAGTTGAAATCATTAAGCTGATCAGTCACACTTGGGCGGCAAAAATTCTCTGGCCTTCAATCTAATGATCTACTTTCTCATTTTTGTTCCCTGTCCGATTCCCATTACTTCTCGGTTTCATCAAGTAGTTCTGTGTTCTGTTTGTGCATAAATGGCTTTTCAAATTCCGATTCGGCTGGGGCTGCAAATTTGGCCTAGTATTGTTTCTAAAACAAAGACTTGAACTCTTGAAGTCCATAATAAGTCTCCTTCAATCTGATATCCAGGACCCCCTGTTCATGCGAATTGCCTTTCCATGATCCTATTCAGATTATTCTTTTGGTCTTCTTGCATTTTTTTTTTTTTTCAATTGGCAAGATCTTTCTTTATCTTTTCAATTTATTCTTGAGAATTTCACCACAGTAGATAGATTTTTGGAAGACAAACTGTTGTGCGATTGAATATCTGTGTTGTTCAACCATACCCTTTTGTGTTTTTAAGATAAATTTTTGGAAGACAAATGTGGGATTGAATATCTGTGTTGTTCAACCATACCCTTTTTTGTTTTTAAGTTTTAACCTTTTGCTTTTGTCCCCTCTTTCGTTTAGGTGCTGTGCTTTTGCTTCTGGCATTGAGCAATGCTGCTGGACAATATGGAGGAAATGAGGCACAGTGCAAATACAAGAGGTCTTTGGAACCCAGGCCTCACAGTGTGTCCATCTTGGAGTTTGGGGCAGTTGGGGATGGGAAAACATTGAACACCATTGCTTTCCAGAATGCCATTTTCTATCTCAACTCCTTTTCCGACAAGGGCGGTGCTCAGTTATATGTTCCGGCAGGCAGGTGGCTTACAGGAAGTTTCAACCTTACCAGCCACCTCACCCTTTTCCTTGAAAGAGATGCCATCATTCTTGGATCTCAGGTTTTTAATTCAACTCTATAAACTTGCCCCTAACTTGTTTTTAAATTCCATTTCAAAGAAATAAAAAAAGAAAATCAGAAATGAACTTAACCAAAACAATGCTCATTGATCATGTTGCAGGAGCCTTAACCCCATACCTTCTTATTGGGTTCTTTTATTGAATTTGAATCAATGTGATCAATGCTGCATGCTTGTTTTTGTCCAGTATGGAGCAGGTAACAGCATTAATACCGTAGGAGAGAAGTAGAGGGATTCTGTAGCTTGTTTCATAATTTTTTTAGTCTCTCCCACGCAGAAGTCAATGCAAACATGCAATAATCCAAATCCCTTTTATTCGAGATAGCATGTTGCTATTGCTTCGAGGGCAAGGATTCAATTCTTTAGAAGAGTTCAACCAGTCTGTTCCTTACTGGCTAGGTAGTTCCCCCCTTCTCTTAGAAAGTCTTCATCTTCTTCCCTCCATAAAAACTTGTGTCCTTGTTTTTTCCCCTGTAGCCTGATATATTTTTTTCAGCCCCTGTACGGTTCTTAATGGACAGTTTATATGGCAATATGCTAAAAAAAAAGGAGAGTTTCCAAAAGTCAAGTAACATAAGTAGTGTATTCACGCTGTCACCTAATGGAGTATGCAAGGACCTGTGCAATAATAAAACAACTAAAAGCAGGAGGCATCTTTCAGTTAGTATTTTCCTTGCTTTTTAAAGGCAAAATTTGTCCTTGATTGTTGGCTTGTTGTCCCTTGAAAAGGGAACTAAAGTACTTTCAATGCCTTAGTAGTGCCAGAGAAGACCAGCTACGCTCTTAATGTCCTCTATTAGATGGTTCCCCCATGATGGGCTCCTGTTAACTGATGCCAGCATCCTTTTCCATGGGTTAAATTTCAGATTTATTATTATAGCTATTGTTGCTGCAATTATTATTGTGGTTATTATTATTTTTTCTTGTGCAGTGTTATGACCATTGGGAAATAGCAGAACCCCTACCGTCCTATGGACGGGGAATCGAGTTGCCTGGCAGAAGATATCGCAGCCTGATTAATGGACTCAATTTAAGTGATGTGGTAATAACAGGCAGGTTTATCTCTTCATTTCTTTTTAATTCTCTTTATTTTAATTGTTAAGTATCATGGTTCACCCTCTTTTCTGCAATATAGCCTATATTTTTGCATTGGGCTCTTTCATTAGCTGATATAATCTTTTTGTTCTAGGTGATAATGGGACCATCGATGGCCAGGGCACTTTCTGGTGGGAGCAGTTCAGTTCTCATTCCTTGAACTACAGTCGCCCGCACCTTGTGGAATTTATTAGTTCTAGAGATGTCACTATTTCAAATTTAACCTTCCTTAATTCCCCTGCCTGGAACATTCATCCAGTATATTGCAGGTACCTTTTCTGAAGTCCTCAACGTGATTTTGTTCATATGTCCCGATAGCTTTGTATTTGATGAGCTGATATTGTACGTTTATGTTGAATAATGCAGTAATGTGCAAGTTCAAAACATAACGGCCCATGCTCCAGCTGAATCTCCTCACACTAGTGGTATTGTCCCAGGTTAGTTAAAAGATTGAACTACTTCATACACAATTTCCACAGTGCGTATCCGTAGTATACACTCCTTCTTGGCATTCTTCCTTTGGCGATTGATTGCATTATATAGATGCTTACTGTCAACTTGCATACTTTTGTTCATTCATTAGTAGGTACTTGACGTGAGAAGTTTCAATTTTCAGATTCCTCGGAGTTTGTCTGCATCGAGGACAGCAATATCACTGTGGGTTATGATGCTATTTCGATCAAGAGTGGTTGGGATGAGTATGGAATTGCCTATGGCAAACCCACCACTGATGTCCATGTCAGGGGGGTTCGTCTCCAGTCTTTTTCGGGCTCTGCCCTCTCGTTTGGCAGTGAGATGTCTGGTGGCATCTCCAACGTACTTGCAGAGCGCATTCTCGTGCAGAACTCGTTCACCGGCATTGGATTCAAAACATCTAAAGGCAGGGGCGGTTATATAGAAGACATACTCATATCAGATGTGGAAATGGAATGTGTTGGCAGAGCAATAGAGGCAACAGGTCAGTGGGAGTCCCACCCAGATGACAAATTTGATCCAAAGGCACTTCCCGCTGTCAATGGCATTACATTTAAGAATATGGTTGGCACAAACATCACTGTTGCAGGAAACTTCTCGGGAATTTATGAATCACCATTCAAGTCCATTTGCTTATCAAATATCTCCCTAACCATCGTTGCTGACCCTTCTTCCACTTCCTGGGTCTGTTCTAACGTATCGGGTTTCTCCGAGAACGTGTCTCCTGAACCATGTCCCAGCCTTCAAAGCTCATTTCCAAACTCTTCCTCAGCTTGTTTCTCCCTCTTATCTGCAACGAGTCATGCATCTTATGTTATTTTGTGAGGCCATCACCCAATACCATTATTTGTTTCATCCAGTCCACGCAAAGAGACACCGAAGTAGGATTTTTATTTCCAACTTGAATTCAAGTGGGATAATTTTCCAATAAAAATGCAGATGTAGAAACATCTCTGATCTCCCATATCTTCATTCAATTACAAAATCCCATGTGTCTTGTGATGAAATGCTTCTGAATTCATGCCGCACCCTCATCTGTTGCTCCTGTACAGCTACATTATTCTCATTCATGTGTAAGGAAAATTTTGGTAGCGCAGAACAAGTGATCAGATTACTACTGCTTCCAGTCATACAATTAAAATTTTTTGTTTTTCTTTGTTGTCATTGTTATCTTAATTTGTAAATTTATGTATGTGGTTTGTCACTTCAGACTTGAATTGGAAGATAGACAAGTACAAGATATTTAGTTTTGTGATTGAAATAAAAAGGGTTATATATTCTCTCAAATTGTTATTTTATTCCTGCTGATGGTTTGAAGGACTGGGCAGCGATCGAAATCATGATTAAATTGCTGCTTATGTTTACTCAATTAGTACTTCAATTTAATGCTCAACAAAAATGCCTGAATGCGATGTAGAGGAAGGAATTTGGAAAGGTTGGACAAATTGAAGGCATAAATAATTTCTCTCTCTCTCTCTCTCTCTCTCTCTCTCACACACACACACACACACACACACACACACACACACACATACACACATCTAAATTGAGATTGAATCGAGATTAAAATAGAATCACTTGGAATGCTGTTTACTATGCTTACACAAGAATTGTAGTTTCAAATATATTTTTAACATTTAATCTTAAAATATATATATATATATATATATATTTTTAACATTTGGTATTCTTCTGTGTTTCTATTTTGGCCTTAAGGTCTTCTGTTAATGTTTTAACACAAACCCTCTTTAGTTTCATTTCAGCTAAGCCCATTCTATAACTAATAAGTTTAATAAAATTCCAATATCTATTAACTTAATTAGTGCACAACATGCTTACAATAATTTCATTCAATGCAAGAAAGGAAATCCAACTACCATGCAATTTATGAAATTACTTTAAACTTACAATGGCTTAAGGGATATGGTCACCACAATTCTTTCTCCCTGAAAAATTCTGTCCTTTAGATTTCATCTAAAGCTACGTTGTAAACAAATAAAAATGTCTTTTAGCCATCTCAATTTTCAATCCCAACTTGCTTCTTCTATGCCATGGTGTTGCCATATACCTTGATTAAAAGGAGTAACCCTTTCTTTTTAAAGACAACTTTCCTTCACTTCAAGAATCTGAATAGGGTTTCTATACCTTCAAAGGAATAATGGACCATTCAATAACATGATTTGAATCTGGACCATGCTAGACATGGAAAACACCATGAATATGGGCTAATTCAAGTGGCAACATCAACTTATGTACTACTTTTCCGACTCAACAATTTGAAATAGCCTAATATAATGAGGATCTAGCTTGCCGTTTTTCCCAAGTCTAGAAATGCCTTTTTGAGATGACACCATTAGGAATTCAAAGTCTCCAATTTCAAATTTTTGTGGCTATTTTTCTTTTGTACCTATTTTTTCGACTTTGAACTACAAGGAGATGATATCTTACTTGCTTAATATTCTAGTAGTTTCTTAAATCATCATCCAGCACTTGATTTGTCATATCATTGCCCCACCCACCGGTGATTTACAAGATCTCCCATATAAAGCTTCACATAGTGTCATATTTATATTGGATTTAAATTGTTGTTATAGGCAAGTTATACTAACCATAGATGTCCACTCCAACTCTCTTGAATTCAAGAATGCAAGCGTGTAACATATCTTTAAAATTTTGAATTACCCTCCCAAGTTGTCCATTTGTTTCATGATGAAATGCAATGCTGAATTTTTAGTGTGCTTGTTGCATTCTCGAAACTCTACCATATCAACATTATCAATCTTGGGGCTCTATAAGAGACAAAGGATAAAAGAACGCTCTCATTTAAGCAAACTAAAGATAAGAATGAGATTAGATTGGACATTCAATTCCATTCTAACCATGAGTTCACAAAGTAAATAGGGGATTACTTTTTCCAACATTTTGATTCATTTGGCAGGCTTGGACCACAATAATTTGCCTTTCAATTTTAATGATAATTCTATCACCAAATGAGCCCAAAACACTTCTCTATTTTACCTAGCTTACCTTTTTTTTTTTTTATACTTATATTATGCTTTGGTTACACAATGGAATGTACCTCATCTCCCATCCCCCTCATCCTTATTTCATTGCTTCTATTTGAGTTTGAGACTTCCAACATAGAAGTGTCAGTCTTCAACCACTAAGATGTTCCTGTTAGTTTAAACATGATAAATATTATTCATACATCATAATTTTAAGATCTTCGAAACTATTAAAATTGGTGTATTCCCAACAGGGGGGTGAATTGGAATTTTAAAAACTTATTTCTAGGTTAAACTAGATGTTAGCAGAATATCACAACCTAGGGTCTTTCTATGCAATCCCAAATGCGCTGTCAAACATAATATGCGGAAATTTAAATCATACGCATCATTCACACCATAACATACACATGCGGTAAATATAATGTGCGGAAATATAAATAAACACACAATATGTTATTGGGGTTCGACCAACTATGCCTATGTCCTCGCCTCTAGCTCGCAAGGCCAAGGATTCCTCTAAAGACTCACTTAACAGGTGGAGCGGCACCGATTACAACCAGGTCAATTAAAGGAGCTGACCTTAACCAACACGCCTTACCAGGATGGCGCACCTAACTTTTCTAACCGGGTCTAAGCCAGTTTGGGACTATTCAATAGGGCTAGTCTCCCTCTTCAAGTTTGCGTCTGGAATACAATCAATGTGTATAAAATTTGTACATGAAAATACGATTCTTACACAAGTAGGTAAGTGTACCAGTACAACTCAGTATAATCAATGCATCTCAATGATGTAAGAACTATAAGCTCGGTGCTTTACGTGTGCAATCAACACTCAATATTATTGATAATCTGAAATATGCACAAGAGTGAATAAACAGGATTTTCTTTGAAACACAATATAAAATATCTCAATGTAGGCTTAGGGTTTCAAAGATGCCAATCACAGTATTCAAACAACCCCAAAAAATATTTTCTCAAATGTATCTAGCACAAGAATTGTTTGAAATCTAGTTTTGTAAAATATTTTGTAAACAAAAAAAAGCGCTATAGGAATCTTGCAATTACAATGCAAAGATCCTTAAGCTTATAAGTTTATTCTAACACAAGATTTTATCAATAAAAATTTATGGATAAACTATGCCAAACTCCCCAAAATCAATATCAAATATTCAAGCAAGACAATGGGAGTATTAGCAATACCTAATAAGCGCTAGCACACAAAATATACTCACAATGCTAAGATGTATCAAGGGAATGAATATAAGAGAGTATTTGGAGTGGAATAGGCAAAAATGGGTTTTTGAGATTCAGAGGATATTTGCTAATTGTTTTGCTAATCTCATGCTAATTTTTACAAATGAAGGGGTATATATAGACTTCCCCAAAAAATATAACCATTTAGGACACATATGGAATTATTAGGAAAGTTTTAATACAATGTAATTATTTTAACCCAGTTTAAAAATATTAACCTTGGTAAAAATATTAGGATAACTTGAGAGCACCGGTCGACTGAAGGAAGTTTGGTTGACCGAGTTGTGCATGGTTCGATCGACCGGGCATCATTTGAACTACAAGTTCGATCGACCGGATATGGAGGTTCCAGAGTGATTTTTCTATTTAGCGCAGTTCGGTCGACCGGGAACTTTTTGAACTAACTAGTTCGGTCGACCAGACCGTTGAGTTCTCACACGTGCGAACTCGGTCGACCAGGGCGTTGTTATGCATTTTGGGTTCGGTCGACTAGTTGGTCAATGTGTTGACTCCTAGGGATTTCAGTCAATAGGGTGAAAATGAACTAGGCAAGTTCGGTCCCCAGGCAGTGGTCAAACTGTTGACTCGGCACTAGTTCGGTCGACCAGGGGATATTGTACTTGAGCAGTACGGTTGACCGAACATGCAACTTAAGTGCATTTTGGTTCTATTCCCTATGTATATTAACCCTACTCATATGATGACTAAATTTAAGAAGATAGGGCATATTTTTATGTAGTATGGGGAGTCCTAAGGTTAGTTTAGGTCATTTGAGGACACCGAGTGTCAGTCGACCGAAGGGTGTTCCCTAAGGTCTCTTAAAGGTCATGATTTTGTGTAGGGACCTAGAGTCGTTCTAGGGTCTTTGAGCTTATAGTTCCTACATGCATGAAATGCAGATTATTACGGACATTTTCTTAAATAAGGTTACAGATCCAAATAGAAATTACAACAAATAAATTACAGCTAGGGTCTTTAGGGTCTTCATTTTCCTCCGGGTCTCTGAGTGCCATCATATGATATTGCCAAGATAAACCTGCACATCAACTCGGCAGACATTAAATACCTGAGTATTTGTCATAATCAAAACAGGGTATGACCCATAGGGTCAACAGAAACTCATAATTTTACAATCATTAACGTTAAAATAAAACATACCTTGATCCATAGCCTCCAAATATATATATATATATATATATCAGACTGTGTTTCTATCTCACAACCCTTGCTCTTCCTTATGCTTCAACTTAATTTGATGGATATATTTAGCATAAGCATCATAGGTTGAGATAGGACCAACCCCTAACCTCTCTTTTATAATTACTTCCATCAAGTGATTAATAATATATCATAATTATATCATAATTATAGACTTCTCATATTTCGAGATGTCATTATAGTTTTACAAAATTTTGAGATCATTAATCAGAAAACATAATTGCAATTATGATAAAAATATTTTATTTAAAGACCTTTCATATTATCTTAACAAATATGGTTATAATTTCATTTGAGACAATTAATGTCTTACATTCTCCCACTTGGTTCAAGTGAAATTACTTAATGTAGTTGATCATAATGCGCATACATTAGTTATCATTAATATGTAGAAAACTTGTAGGAGTCGTGGCGGTTCCATATCATCTTTATCAATATAATTTCTTCCATGCACTACAATACAAGTTCCATTACACATAATGATCTTTTAGTTGAGAGGCATACATTAGGTCCAAATTTAATCCTATTATCATTATTAATTTAATCCTGTTATCATTATTCCATAACAATTATGTATACAAAATGGAAAACAGAAATAACGAAAACATTTTTTTATTATCCAGCTCAAATATCAATTGAACAACATGCATTAAGATTCAATAATGCTCATCTTTTCAACATGACCAATAAATGTTTTGGGCAGCAATCCTTTCGTCAAAGGATCAACTATCATACAATTGGTGCTAATATGTTCAATTAACACTTTTTGTTTCTGTATGTCTTCTTTAACAACAAAGTATTTCAATTCTAAATGCTTAGCACCCTTGGAATACTTATCATTCTTAGAGAAGAAGACAACTGTGGAATTATCACAATAAATTTTTAGCGGCTTAGTGATACTGTTGACTATTCCAAGTCTTGAAATAAAGTTCCACAACTAAGTAGCCTGAATTGTAGCCTCAAAGCAAGCTACAAATTTAGCTTCCATAGTGGATGTAGCAATTATTGACTGCTTTGCACTCTTCCATGAAATTGCTCCTCCGACTAGTTAGTATACATAGCCAAATGTGGACTTTCTTGTATGCACACATCTAGCAAAATCAGAATCCGAATATCCAACCACCTCAAGATGATCAGCTTGTTCCGCTAATGGTTTGAAGGACTGGGCAGCGATCGAAATCATGATTAAATTGCTGCTTATGTTTACTCAATTAGTACTTCAATTTTAATGCTCAACAAAAATGCCAGAATGCGATGTAGAGGAAGGAATTTGGAAAGGTTGGACAAATTGGAAGGCATAAATAATTTCCCTCTCTCTCTCTCTCTCTCTCTCTCTCTCTCTCTCTCTCTCTCTCTCTCACACACACACACACACACACACACACACACATCTAAATTAAGATTGAATCGAGATTAAAATAGAATCACTTGGAATGCTGTTTACTATGCTTACACAAGAATTGTAGTTCCAAATAAATTTTTAACATTTGATCTTCAATATATATATATATATATATATATATATATTTTAACATTTGGTATTCTTTTGTTTTTCTATTTTGGCCTTAAGGTTTTCTATTAATGTTTTAACACAAACCCTCTTTAGTTTCATTTCAACTAAGCCCATTCTATAACTAATAAGTTTAATAAAATTCCAATATCTACTAACTTAATTAGTGCACAACATGCTTACAATAATTTCATTCAATGCAAGAAAGGAAATCCAACTACCATGCAATTTATGAAATTACTTTAAACTTACAATGGCTTAAGGGATATGGCTACCACAATTCTTTCTCCCTGAAGAATTTTGTCTAATAGATTTCATCTATAGCTACGTTGTAAATAAATAAGGATGTCTTTTAGCCATCTCAATTTCCAATCCCAACTTGCTTCTTCTATGCCATGGTGTTGCCATATACCTTGATCAAAGGAGTAACCCTTTCTTTTTAAAGACCACTTTCCTTCACTTCAAGGATCTGAGCAGGGTTTTCTATACCTTCAAAGGAATAATGGACCATTCAAGAACATGATTTGAATCTGGACCATGCTAGAAATGGAAAACACCATGAATATGGGCTAATTCAAGTGGCAACATCAACTTATGTGCTACTTTTCTGACTCAACAATTTGAAACAGCCTAACATAATGAGGATGTAGCTTGCCGTTTTCCCCAAGTCTAGAAATGCCTTTTTGAGATGACACCTTTAGGAATTCAAAGTCTCCAATTTCAAATTTTTTTGGCTATTTTTCTTTTGTAACCATTTTTTAAACTTTGAACTACAAGGATATGATATCTTACTTGCTTAATATTCTAGTAGTTTCTTAAATCATCATCCAGCACTTGATTTGTCATATCATTGCCCCACCCATGACCCACCAGTGATCTACAAGATCTCCCATGTAAAGCTTCACATAGGGTCATACTTATATTGCATTTAAATTACTGTTATAGGCAAGTTATACTAACCGTAGATGTCCACTCCAACTCTCTTGAATTCTAGAATGCAAGCCTGTAACATATCTTTAAAATTTTGAATTACCCTCCCAAGTTGTCCATTTGTTTCATGATGAAATTCAATGCAGAATTTTTAGTGTGCTTGTTGCATTCTCGAAACTCCACCATAGCTACGTTGTCAATCTTGGGGTCTATAGAGGTATTGGATAAAAGAACGCTCTCTTTATGCAAACAAAAGATAAGAATGAGATTAGATTGAACATTCAATTCCATTCTAGCCCTGAGTTCACAAAGCAAATAGGGGATTAGGGGATTACTTTTTCCAACATTTTGATTCATATGGCAGACTTGGACCACAATAATTTGCCTTTCGATTTTAATGATAATTCTATCACAGAACAAGCCCAAAACACTTCTCTATTTTACCTAGCTTACCTTTTTTATACTTATGCTATACTTTGGTTACACAATGGAATGTACCTCATCTCCCATCCCCCTCATCCGAAAACTCATTGACTACCTGAATATCCTCAAGTCTTAACTTATCCCGTGACGGTTCTTTCACACAAGCTAGGTACCCTTGACACCCGTCCCAGAGTAGCTTCCTCACCTGTAACGCAGATAGAACCTGTGGCATCAAACACACACACATATCCTATGAACTCATAATCCTGCTCTCCCGTAGGTCTGAACACTACTACCCTCCTATGACAATCAATCACCGCAAAACTGGAGAATAGCCAATCCATCCCTAGTATGACATCAAAACCATACATGTCGTATACTACAAGGTTCACTGGTAGCAGTCTCCCCTGGATTTCCACTAGGTAGTTCCCTAACATCTTACTATAGATCATTACACTCCCAGCCGGCGTAGTCACAGACAATATCTCATTCATCACACATGTTTCAACCTCACACAACTTCACAAAACTAGCAGATATAAACGAATGGGTTTCCCCCAAATCAAATAAAACAATAGCTCTATTCGAAAGCAATAACATGGTACCTCTCACCACGTTCCCAGCATGTTCCGCATCTGTTGGAGTCAATGAATATACTCTCGTCGGAGCTGTGGTTGCCTGGTAGTTCCCCTAAGGCATCTGATTACTCTCACAGTTCTGGCTCTGTGCGTGCGTATCTCTCCTCGGTGCTCGGCTACTCCGTGACATGTGGCTCGGCTTGCCACAGTTGTAGCAATATCCCCAGAACAGCTGACATTCGGCATCATGCCTTTTATGGCATCTGGCGCGTGGTGTGGGGGATGGATCCCCCTGATAACTCTGTCGCTCGGTGTTTTGCCGATAACCGAAAATGTAGCTCTTCTTCTTCTTCCACAACCCTTGCCGAGGCCCACACAGAGGACCAGAAGATACTGGCCTCTTCCCTTGATCATGCATTACCTCATCTCCGCGAAGGTCGGTCTCAACTATGGTGGCTCTATCCACCAGGACAAAGAACTCACGGATCTGTAGCATCCCCACAAGAAGGCGGATGTCTTTCCTCAGACCCCTCTCGAACCTCTGAGCCTTCTCATGCTCATTCAGAACCAAGTACGGCACAAATCAAGATAACTCGATAAATTTGGCAGCATACCGTTGCACCATCAAAGTTTCTTGCGTCAGGTCCAAAAACTCATCGGTCTTCGCATATCTCTCGAAAAATACCTCTTTAAAGCAGCCCCACGTCATACCAGATGGACCGGTTCTTTGCCTCTCAAGCAGACTCACCGTTGTCCACCAATGCGCTGCCTCCCCAGTCAGCTGGAAGGTAGCGTACAAAACATTCTGCTTCTCAGTGCAGTGGAGGACTTCCAAAATTCTCTCGGTCTTCTCAACCCAGTCCTCCACCACTATCGGATCGGATCCTCCTATAAATTTTGGAGGATGCATGCGTGTGAACCTCTCAATGGTACATCCCACATTAGTAGGAGAGCTCTCGCATCTTCTAACACTTTGCCCAATCTCTCGGATCACCTGTCTCACCAAACCATGAGACACAGAAGGAGACTCATCACTTGCCGTCTCTTCGGAGCCACTCTCCAAGTTATTATCCTTGGGCTCCATTCTGAAAACAGAATAGGATTTGGTTAGAATTCCTACATCGTACACTGTTAACATTATCATAGACTTAATCATGTCAGCTATTACTCCCATGGGTCTAAGCCTGCCCCGTCACACCGACACGAATCCATCAATGGTTTGCCCTACCTTTACTGGAATCATCATCCTAGGAAAAACAGGGAATACTGCCGACAAGTCCCGGTCTAGCAACAGAACAACCCTCGACCAACACTACCCATTTCTTACATCCTATACTCTTTTATGTACACATCAATACTCCTAACCAAGTCTACAAGACCTAGTAACCTGGTTAGCTCTAATACCAAAGTTGTCACGCCTCGAACCCGCAGGTGGGTCCCAGGTGTGAATATAGTAACCTAACTTGTCTCTGTATCAATTCAAACATACATAATACAATAGAATAAGAGGGTCCGACCCCATGGGGTACATGGATGCCCTATACATATACACATATACATCCATACTCATCAGTTACGTAGCGTAAAATGCTTCATCTATCTATATAACATACCATACTAGAGTTTGTACAAAACTAGGATGCACAAACCTATACAATACTAAGGTATACAATCCCATAAATATCATACATACTCTGGGTGTCTACAAAAACCATCACAACAACCCGGTTACAAAAACTCGTACCTAACAGGGTACTAACAACAGCTAATGACACCCCCGCTTTTGATTGCTAGGATGCTAAATACGGCTACTTGATGGACTTGAAAAATATTGTACATACATTCAGGGTGAGACATCTCTTAGTAAGGAAGAAAGCAGGTTATATCAGTGTGTGACATACTAGTGTTATTTTACGCAAAACATAACACTATACAATACGATACATTTAGAAAACATTTCCATACAGTTCCAGTATTTTCAAAAATTCATTCCAGTACATACGATACCCAAAACATACGGTCAGTGTCGTCACACTAATACGCAACTACGCTATGAAACCCGAAGCTTCAAGCGATTACATTGCCAATACGATGTAATTCACACTAATACGCAACTACTCCATGTGCCCGAAGTTCCACAACGATTACATTGCCATACACGCAACTACTCCATGAAACCCAAAGTTCCACAGCAATTACATTGCCATACACGCAACTACTCCATGAAACCCGAAACTTCATAGTGATTACATTGCCATACAGTGTAGCTCACACCCCTCGGTGACCAATCGGGATACGTAGTGGTATTTCACACCCTCGGATATAGAGTCGGACACTCTCGCCCACGGTTTTCACACAGGTATATGGTGCAGCGTATGGTAATTAGCCATCATATAGCTGTTTCAGTGTACGGTAATTAGCCTCCCCTAGCCGATTTCACAAAACCTGAAATCATTTTGGGGCTCACACTCTTATACTTTTCAGCATATGGTAATTAGCCGCCACTAGCTGTTTTACAAAATACTTGGAACAATTACATATAACCATACATACCACACTTATTTGGTTTACGGCAAATCATATCGTTTTCCAATTCAAGTATACAGTTTATACAAATATTGATAACAATGATCTCAATAATACAATTTAAACAAAACAAACGGTTTTCCAAACAAAGTAGAGATGATACCCGAAATCCCCAAATTTTCCTAAAAACTGTAACCCGAAAATCCTGTATTTTACCCCATAGATTTTCCCAAATAAGTTACCAAAACATACATACGATCGTAGCCCACAAGCTTACTGATCCTGATTTCGAAAATAAACTGATATAAATTGAATCCCCTTACCTTAACCCGAATTCCAAGTACAAACTCTGCGGTCCCCAAAACTACGAATCGAGACTCAAAAACCTACAAACCATAGTACAATACATGCTTACAATCCGTACTACTATACATATTCTGAAACAAAAATGAAAATCGAACCTTACCTCGATTTTAGCCCGAAACTCGAAAATGCTCAAAACAAGATTTCGATCCACTAGAAACATAGAGAATCCTTCCCTGATCCTCATAGTAACGTTGGATTTACGAATCAAGCGATGAACGGCGAAGAAAACTAGAGAGAGAGAGCTCTTCAAGTTCTAGAGAGAGAGGGAAAGGATATTTTAAGATTACTTAGCTTAGAAGCAATAAAACTAGTATTTATAGCCCTTGACTTGGCCGCTCTCGTGGACGAATTGGCGTCCTCATCGATGAATCTGCCATTACCTTCATCGATGAAGCGGTGGTCTCGTCGACGAGCCTGAGATCCCCAGTTTCCTAAAATCTCTCGGCTTCTCCTTGTCAACGAGCCTCTGAATTTCATTGACGAGAATAGAAGGGACTTCGTTGATGAACCCTGGCCTCGTCGACGAATCCTGCTCCATTTACCAATTTACCCTTCTTTTACATAATTGATCCATATATCACGGTTTGGGTTCTTACAATGATACAATATCGATTAAATGTGATAATACTAGTGCAATCAACATCTTTAAAAATCCTATCTCACATTCACGAACTAAACAATTGAGATTAGAAATCACTTCCTTCGTGATCATGTGCAGATAGGGGATGTTGCTATTGTGTTTGTATGCACCAATGAGCAGTGGGCATACATCTTCACTAAACCACTTCCCAAAGATAGGTTCTATAACGACCTCAAAATTCTCACCATTATATATATATATATATATATATATATATATATATATATATATATATATATATAACCATATCTACGTAGCGGATATACAAGTCATACAACCATATATACCAAACAATATCAGAATTCAATACATTCAGACCATAGCCATATACAATAACTCCCTCTAGTATCATCTACCCCAAAAATACAAAATCCTGTCACAAGCTTACCCTACAACTAGGGTAACCAAGTCAACTCTTTATCCGCGAGCCTGAACTGCTCGCTTAACTGGCTCACTTGAAAAGTGGTAAAGTAATGGGGTTAGACGACGCTCAGTAAGTGGAAATATGCTATTACTTGTGTGTGGCGACCGAGTCGTAAAACTATCATAATAGTATTTAAAACTACATGATTTAGAAAATTTATAAAACACATGTATAGTAGTTTAAAATATTTGTATCATTTGAACTTTCTATCATTCATACTACTATATCATACTACATAAGACAAAAGCTGTAAAAATGTATACATATACACATACATAATTGTGCTCTTTCCCTGGGATTCTGTATTTCATGATTTGACCCCTCATAACAGGGTTGTGCGGCCATAGGCGGGACTTAACTTTGGTTGGCCCTCTAGGTAAGTCATCATACTCTACACTACCTCAGCCCTGCCAAACTACATCCACTCTTAAGCTCGGGACTGGCTGCTACCTTGTCAGACTGGCCCCCTCAACCTAGTGAACTGGGGAGTTCCATCCTCTTTGAGCACAGTTTGACGGTACCCACACACTATCTGAGATATGTGGTTGCACTCTATTCTGAATATAGTAATGGTACCGTGCTCTATAATTGTATCTGTCTATAATATTTCCACACGGATATGATACTATATACATATATATACAATACTCTGTTACTATTTTTATTATGTTTCCAAAATAACCATAACATAATTAATCTGAACTGCAAATACTGTAATATCTATAGCATCTTGATGCTATAACTGTATAATCTATCTGTATACTCTGTCTATATAATCTATCTATATACTCTGAGCATTATGGATTTCGGAAAACATAGCCTTCTATATACACTGTATATACTGATCTGAATAAACATCTATATACTTGTTATATATATCTGTCTGTGTAATCTCCTGAATAAAAACTGTATATGTATACATATTCTGTCTGTATAAAATCTATAAATATCAAACTATATTTGCATAGCTTAATATATTGAAAAACGGTATAAAACTCCATATCAGATAATATCTACTCAGGCCACACATACTTTAAAAATTCATATTCTGTATAATAACTGGTATACATGCATATATATATATATATATATATATATATATATATTTTTTCTTATCACGTAAGTAAATCTCCTAGCATAGCATATTTCCCTTACCTAGTTTCTGAAAAGCCCCAACAATACTCTATCCCTATACCCGCAAGTTTTCCACTCAACATCCTGAAAACGACATCCTCCAGAACAAAACATTAGTATTTTCCTACATACAACATTTCCTATAACTGCAGGGAAAGCATATTCTGAATAAAATACCTTACCCTGAATTTGGGATGAATTTCAAACCACCTCCACCAACGATCTGCTCTGGCAGACTTGTAGAGAACTTCCCCAAGAGCGTCATGGTAGCTTCAAATCGTCGATTCGGCGAGAGACGGGGCCAGGATTGAAGAGAGAAGGGGAGAGGGGCGTAGAGAGAAAAATAGAGGGTTTCCTGCACAAATTTCACGTGAAAAATCCGTATTTTCACTATTTATAGGCTCGAATTCATCGAGGAGACACGTCATCTCGTCGATGAGTTCTTAAGTGAATTTGTCGACGAAACTTACTTCCTCATCGACGAATTTCAGACTACCCAAAACCCCTCTTGGTATCTTCTCGACGACGAGACATGATTTCGTCAACGAGGTCTCCTTATGGGCTCGTCGACGAACTCCCTGTGTTCGTCAATGTGGCCCTGTGTAAATCTTCTGGGTTATTACATCCAAAGTGCAACATCGTCCACGAACGCTACCTGTTGCCTCCTTCTGTTTTTATTTCCATTTCCCTCCCTCTTTATTATTTAAATACCATTATTCTTCGAGTCATTACAGGTTCATACAAATTAGATGTGAATTAGGGCTAATGCACAGTAGAAAGACTTTTTAGATATTTCATAATTTGTATAAATTTAAGGGGAGCGTTCAAATAAATTTTGCAAGTCTTAGCAACTAATATTACTATTGATATTTCTTATTAGCTTAGACTTTGTGAACATTGATTATTGTTTGTAGTGCATAATTCTTATATCTACAGCATGATAATGATGAAATTTATGTTTTATTGCTTTGATCATACTGGAACTGTTTGAGTAGTTATGGATAAATTGTTAGGTCTTATAAACTCAAACAGGTCATTTTTTATACAGGATTTGTTTTGGAAAATCCTATTTTCAAACAGCACTATGCCGAAAATTTTCAAAATTTTTTCCAAAACTTATTGTGTATAAAAATGTTTTTACCCATTACCTAGAGTTGTAATTTTTATGGTCCTTTTTACTGTTGCCAAAAAGGGGAGATGAAGAAGGCAAAAAATTGGGTTGAAATTAGGTTACACTTAATGCATATTGTTAGGGGGAGCCATCCATGGCTATACCCATATTTTTTGCATGATGTATTTGTCATCATAAAAAAGGGGGAGAATGTTGACCTTATAGGTCATGCCCGATTTTGATAATGACAAATACCTATTGTATTTGATGGGTGTTTGAGGTTATATGTAGGTATACTGATTGGAAGATCAATATGATGGCACAAGGAATTGAAGTTGAAGACCCAATTTATGTTGCATTTAATTTCATTATTCTTTAAGGGTGTGTAATAGTAAATAGGGCTTTGATTGTAATAACCATATGCATCATCCTGCTGGTATGATAGGTAAGCTCAAACAAAATGACCTAGAAATGACCCTAGAACACTCACACATGCATATATATAAATATATATATATATATATATATATATATATATATATATGTATGGTCATTTGAATAGGGTGGTTGCATGCTTAAATACGACCAAAATGCACTAAATATGCACATTCAGTCAACATACTCTCTAATATAATTCCTTCTGGTCAACCGAACAGGAACCAGGTCAATAGTTTGACCACAGCCCGGTCGACTAAACTTACCCAGTTCATTTTCACCTGGTCGACCGAACTCCCTAGGAGTCAACACATTGACCATCTGGTCGACCGAGCCCAAAATGCATAACAACGCTCTAGTTGACTGAGTTCCCATGTGTGAGAACTTAACTATTTGGTTAACCAAACTAGTTAGTTCAAAAGGTTCCCGGTTGACTGAACCGTGCTAAATAGGAAAATTACCCTGGAACCTCCATGTCCGGTCGACCAAACTTGTAGTTCAATTTATGCTCGGTCGACCGAACTATGCACAACTCAGTCAACCGAACTTCCTTCGGTCGACTGATGCTCTTGGATTGCCCCATTATTTTTACAATGGTTAATATTTTTAAACGGGGTTAATTTGCTTAAAATATAATAAAATTTTTATAATTATTCCATATATGTCTTGAACAACTATAATCAAGGGGGTTGTCTATATATACCCTTTCATTTGGAATAATTAGCATAAGATTAGCAAACTCAATTAGTGATTTTTCTCTGAATTTCAAAATCATTCTCTCTTACTTCAAAACATCCTACACTCACACTTACCTTACCATATTGCCAAAAATCCATTTGTAAGTTCGAATTGAGTGTTGTTGTTCTATAGGTTTGCTCTCTCAAGTTTGTGCTTGTTTGATACTATTTTTTTTGAGAACAAAACCTCAAGTGTTCTTAGGGGACTTTATTAATATGTCTTTCCTAAGAAGACTTCACTTGAGCTTCTGATTATTGCATTGTCATTGCAATATCTTGAGAAGTTCTTATTTGAGTTTGGTTGCAAAAATCTTTTCAAATCATTTTCAAATATCTAGTGTGTTTCATCTTGAGAAATCTTTGAAGAGATATTTGTTTATGTGGTAACGATCTTTGTTGTAATATTCCCTGAGTAATATTATTTGTTGAACACAAAGATTAAATGCCTTTTGCAAACCAAATCTATATATCTCTTGAGCTTTATACATTAAAAGAAATCATCTGTTGATATATCTGAAGTGTGACTAATATCTTTGTTTGAGCATTGTGATTAAATATATTTTGTGATATGAAGTTCATATTGTTTGCACTCTCATGCACTGATTACATTGCTCATATAACTATTTGAGAGTAGACATTTAAGACCACATTGAGCTTACTTTATTATATCATTTAGTGGTGTATGTGATTTTTTAAATCGGGTACACATCTACTTTACATGAAAGTATAATCATTGTACCAATTTCATTACTGTGAACATACTGAGTATTTCTAGGAATGGCCTGAGGGGGTGGTAATCCAGTCCAGTAAGGATTGGTTGTAAAGGTTGAGGTCAGCCTCGTGGTAATTGACCTGGTTTATTTAGGTGCCACTCCACCCGTTTAAGTGAGCAAGTATAGTGGTAATCCTTGTGCTTGTTAGCCAAGGTAGGGACATAGGCAATTTGCCAAACCTCTATAACATTCTATGTGTCACTTTTCTTTACTGCTTTCTAGTGCATGCATAGTTAATTAAATTTCCTTATTTAATTTCTGATACATATTATAATTGATTTACTTTACTTGCACTAGATTGACCATAGGGTTGTAAATATACTGTTGTTAGGATACTCACTTAGGGCATAAATTTTAAAAGTACCAATTCACCCCCTCTTGGGATCACGGTAAAGCTAATACTCTTGAAGCATCACATTGTAACCACGGTATTCCTTCGCCATATTTGAGGGTATGTAATAAACTTGGCCCGGAGCCGCCATGTGGGTGGTTGCCGACTCTTTTTATAGAACTGAGTCACAAGGTAAGGTTATGCTTGGAAATGGTTAACAAATTTCGAGCATGAAATTTTTATAAGGAGGGGAGATAGTAGAGACCCGAATCCATAAATAAGGAAAAAAAATTAGAAAAGGGTGAAAAGGTAATTTTGGTATGCTTCGTCGATGAAGCCAAGGTTCTTGTCGATGAAGGCCCTTCTGCAGTTCATCGCAAAAATTTAAACCCTTGGTGACAAAGAGATCCAGACCGATAGGAAAAATATCAGACAAGGGTTCGTCGACGAAGGAAGAGGTTCGTTGATGAAGAGCCTTCTGTGGCACGTCGACGAAGGCACCCTTTGTCGACGAGTTTAACCCGGTCAAGGGGTCTATAAATATCATTTTTAGTTGTTTCATGGTTAAGAAACTCAAAACTCTCTCTCTCTCTCTGTTCGATCCTTCGTTGTTCGTCACCTGAATCCATGATCCAATGTTACCACGCGGATTAGGGGAAAAACCTCTATGATTATAGCGGATCAAATCTTAGTTACGAGGATTTTTGGGTTTTATCTCGAAATCGAGGTAAGGGTCTAAGTTCATTTTTAGTTCGGTAGATCTGTAGTAAATATGATTGTGTTAAAGTATTGTTCTACGGTTTATAGGTTATGAGAACTCGGTTCACTGTTTTGGAGTCGTATAGTTCGTATTTCTAAGTTCGGGAAAAGGTAAGCGGATTTGTTTACATCAGTTATTTTAGAAAACTAAACCCCTAAAAAGTTAGCTTATGTTTATATGCACGTATTGACTGCTTATTTGCGAAGTTTCACCAGGTAAAAATGCCGATTTTACGATTTTACGGTTTTGGTAAAAAAATGAGGGTTTTGGCCTATGATTTCTAAACTTTTCAAAACTTCGTTATTTGCATTAAACTTAATGTAGGAGATGCATGAACCCTTTGTTTTCTATTTAAATGTTACTTTTCGAGTTATATACTATCTATAGTAGATTTTTGATCAAATGAGTGTGACATGATATGAAATGGAATTTACTGAATTTGTTTGAATACGTATATGAACTATGGGAACTGGAGTTCCATTTTGCGATCTGAAAATGTGGAAAACAGGTGCCGGCTATATACTGAGTTTTGTATGTGAAAAGGGTTAAATCGAGAATGTGTGCGCCGGTTTACACCATATTATGAATGAATGAGTTTGTGAAAATAATGGAACTGTACAGGTGATTTATGAATTGGAAACAAGTTAATTCATCTTATTTTAAATTGTATATATGATATTTGAAACCGAAGCTTATTACTATAAGAGCCTTAAAAAGCTCAATGTTTTTTGAGAGCCTTAAAAAGCTCAATGTTATATGAAAGTCTTAAAAAGTTCAACGTTATATGAAGCCTTAAAAAGCTTAAGTGCATGGTTCCATTGCTATATTTTGGATACAATGCAACCACACATCTGATTTTCAATATGGGTATCGAGATAGTTGGCTGGGTTGGAGTGTGCCACTGGTGGATTAATGGATCGAGTGGATTCAATCAGACTATAGTAAATCGCACAACCCACGCCAAGGGGTAGTATTGACATAGTTATTATTGTTTCTAAGATGGACGATGTTCTAAATATGCATATACATGATTTAAAAACTAAAATAGGCAAAGTCACAAGTTTGAGTACAGGACGGAGGGATTGTACAATGTATGGGCCTATACCCTACCCTAACCTCGGGACCTCTCGCTTGCAACGATGCTGAATTATCTTTTGCAAGAAATATATAAATATCTCCTATATTACAGTATTGAGAATATGCTTTATATCTAACTGCCTTCAACTGAAATAAATACATGTGGTCACACACTTATGTAATACCTCCCACCTTACTGAAAAGTGTCTCACCCCAACATACAACCTTTGTTTCAGGTCCTGCAGGACGTCGATCCTAGTTGCTAGAGGGACTTGGAGGGTCGTATTGTGTTTAACTTATGTAAGTGTTATGTATATGTAATAGACTTACTTCGGAACATCTTTTGGGGGATTGTAAGAACAAACTATGTTTTAAGTATGGACGTATGTATGAAATAAGTCAGTTAAAAACTTTGGTTTGTTTTATAGATTTTATATGAATGTTTATGTTTTTCCGCTGTGCATGAGATTACAGTTCAGTATAAAACACCCATATGTCCCTATTCAGGGCGGGTTGTATATGCATGTTTATCAGAGACAGGTGTATTATATAGGTGTAGTAGCACTCCGAGGTCGTATAAAGGGCTGGGGTGTTACACAAGGCGCCATATTAAACATTAGGCACACTAAAATTCTTTTGCTAAAAGCTATTCTCACTCTCCGAACCCCTTCTTTTTGGGGGTTAGCAAAGTGAATTTTTCCAATGTTGCACAATAATGTTGTCCATAACTTGAATACAACAAAAAAGTTCCAAACTATAGGAGATATCTATCAATAACAAAAGAAATGAGACTTAAACATAAAAATTGAATTTACCCATGTCATGTATGGTTCGTCGGTCAAACTCTTTTCTTGCTTTGGGAGTAAATTTCTGCAAGAATATAAATGTTAGCAAGACAATTACCTCTCCTTAGAAGCTAAGGAATAGCTTACGAGTCATCATAATATATTAATACCTTTAAGTCACCTTTTCTCAACTCACTTTTCTCAAATGGGACAACCCAAAATAAGACATTCCCAACTTGGCAATTTCTCTAATATAAACTAAATTTAAATTTAAAAGGCGCTACCACGAGTTAAATGGAATGATATATAGTTAGAGAGAGTTATTCATCCTCCTTTAAAACTTAAATTTATTTCATGATTTTGCCTTCAAGAAACTTGTCACGCATTTAGAGGCTCCTATTACAACAAAAGTGGCTTTGAGATTCTTGCTAGCTATACCTCCTTAGTTATTATCAAACGGCAGAGTCCAAAGGCAGTACTGCCAATGGGTGAGAAGAGAAAGTTCAATACAGGCTAAAAGCACAACTGGGAAGGCTTTAGGCGTAGGCAGCAGGATTTTCCACAAGGTAAGTTTCAATAAGCTTGTAGACGATGAGGAGTTTCTCGGTGTTGGCTTTGACCTCCTCTTCTTTTGGGCCTGCTTCTCCCGTCGTGTGGAACTCAATCTTGGTCTTCACCACGCTGCCTCCCCCCTGGCTGCAGTCCTCCACCTTCACCTCAAAAGAAATAGCCTCAATGTTGTCCTTCAATGGCTCCCCTTCAATCCACGTGTACTTGCATGAATTGTTGTCCTTGTCTAGCGCATCGAACCTCGGTTTCACGTAAGTTCCTGCACATATATACATATATTCATCATCATTAATTAAACAAAGTGAAAAATTATTAGAAATATCAGGTGTGTATCAATATTTCTCTTTATGAAAATTATACATACCGTCGGGGTTGTTGATTTTGATGGTGGTTCCGGGGCCTCCATCTCCATGGAGGATTTCAACGCTAGAGTTGGGGACGAGCTTCGGGACGAGGTTTTGGGCGTCAAGGATCAAGGCCTTGAACAGCCTTGTTGCTGCCACCGAAGAAGCGTACTCGTTGGTAATGCTGGTGACGCCCATCTCGATCTATCGGTGAATCGCCTTTGATGTATTATAGAGTGGGGCTCAGGGTTTTAATTTGTTTGTAGTTTGTGTTGAGATGGCTGGTGAGTGGGGGAAGCAGTGGCAGTCGAGCAGTATTTTATAGATTGATCTTTCTGCAGCTGGGGTTCAATAATTCAGCCATGGCGGGCGGATGTATCTGTCCTGATTTTATTTATTTATTTGTTTATCGCCGCCAATTTGGGAAGATGAACCAATTCTGAAGTTAAATTATTTGGACGATGGGACGCCGTCTGCATCACTTTTAACAAAAACACCTAAGCTATTATGCGTAACCTTGGAAGTATTATATACGGGGGTTGGGTCCGCCGGCCATGACGAGTGCCCGAATGCAGATTTGGAAAAAATGAAGTAATTCCAATGACTGGAATAATATATTTAAAGACAAAGTGTATAGTTTGCGGGGAGGATTTATCTCTTGAAACACAACCTTAATGTAAAATTCTATTATATTTACTTTAATTTCTTAAAATTCATCTAATCCCAAATAGAAAGTTTAGTTGATTAACTTCATTTTTATTAGTAACTACACTAATGTTATTTGAATAAAAATATGATTTTAAATTTTTAATGTGCATCTTAATGACATTTAGAGACCTGTGTGTTAGAGGTTTTAAATTTGAACTCTTGGAGAGGGTGAGAAAAGGTGTATGAAATAAGAAATGCAATCCCTTTGATTGCTTTACTCTTATTTTGTGTGCATCTAGTGGACTAAAAATAAATAATATGGTTTTAAGAAATTAAAGTGCCTAGCAAAAATAAAATTTTAAAACACATTAGAAAGACTTAACTAAGAGAAGATATAAATGAGTTGAAACATGGATCTTTGCCCCCAATCTGTAACGATCCAAAATTACTACCATTTTTTTTTAAAAAAAAAATAATAACTCTATACCTTTGATACCATGGTAATAATGATCATACAGTCATCCCGGACCCAGAGTGGGGTACTAGGGATACTTCTGTCTATATTCACATTCTATCTACGCAACGAAATCACAAACAGTAAAGTCGGAATATGATACAAGAATTCTTGTGCTATCATACATACATAATTTTGTTTCGCGAAGTACTATTTTAAATCCAGGTGTACAGAATATTTCTACATACAAGAACAACTCTCACCAACACTTACTTTCAACACACTCTCTATGCTCTGCCCTAGAGTTCTAAGCTCGGTCCTCTTGGGGTCCTGAAATATTAGAATAAATATCGGGGTGAGACACCTCTCAGTAAGACGGGATAAGTTATTACCGATGTGTGGCAGATGAGTTTTTACACGCATAAGATAACTGTTAATTTAATCCGTAATTGAAATACCATTTTAATATAAATACCTCACACCTACGCCTTTTAAAATATACATTTTCTATCTGAACATACTTCTCACTGTATTTAATAGTTTCTGTTTCTGTAAATCTATGTATATATATATATAACTGTGAAAATTTCCCTAGATGGATAACTGTAATCATGAATTAACCCCGCATGATCGGGTTGTGTGCCCCGTGGGCCGGATTTAAACATGGCTGGCCTATCAGGTTAAGTCAAACTATAATTCGTCTGTAGTACGATTGGCCTGCTCAACCTGATCTGGTCTACTAGGGAGCTCATCTACTCTCCTCTAAGGCACAATCGATTATCATTCCATACTCTATCTGAGATGTGTGGTTGCACTATTTATATTGTATTTGTTACGGTACCGTACTCTGTGTTCTATTTTGGTTCATGAGGGTTCTTATACTATATAATACTATTTCTGTATATTACTATTTTACCATGATTTTATGATAACTGTAATACCATGGTTCTGTAATAATTGTAATATCATGGTTCTATAAAAGCTGTAATATCATGGTTTTGTAATAACTATAATATTATGGTTCTATAAAAGTTATAATATCATGGTTCTGTAATAACTATAATATCATGATTATGTAAAAGCTGTAATATCATGGTTCTGTAAAAGCTGTTTAAGATTCTGAATTAAAACTCTATACTAAAACTAGTATTTCTTATGCAACACAATTTGGGGTAATACTCAGAATACTATAATCTGCATGAGAAAACTGTATTTTTTTTTTCTGAACCCCAAATTTATGAATTTTCCCAAATGTACACGACATGTAAAAAGTTATAAATTTCCATACCTATAAATTCATATCCTGTAATATTCAGAAAATCATATACTGATATCCTTTAATTAAAAACTATACTTTAACTGATAGAATTTCTAAAACTAATTGGAATAACTTATTACACTTACCAATTTACTAAGAGGATGCCTGCTAAAATCTCAAAGCCCACCCCCGCGGCGTTTGGAGTTCAAAACCCTGAAATCATATTTCTTCAATTCAATCAATTCAACCTCAAAATTATAATCATATTCATATTTTCTAGGCCCACACACTCTAATAACTGTTTAAACTGTAAAATAACTAATAATTCATTTCCTTTACCTCAGCCTTGGAGTGGTGTCTAGAATGCCTAAATAAAAAATTTGCTCCGATTAACTTAACAAGGGTCGACCCTAAAGCCTTATAGTGGTGTCTGATCGTCAATTTAAATAAGATTTGGTAAGAAAATGGAGAGAGAGAGAGAGAGAGAGAGAGAGAGAGAGAGAGAGAGCTCGCAGCTTTGGATGGAGGAGAGAGAGAATTTTTTTTTAGTTTTATCAAAATTTAAGTTGTAGGATTCTTATTTAAAGGCTACTGTCAGACGAAACTTTGTATTTTAGGCCTAGCGGTGATTCTCGTCAATTTGACCGGAGCAGAATTATGTTTTGAGGATCCCAAACACCACTCCAAAGTTGAGGTAAGGGTGTTAAATGTTGGTATTTGATTTATTAAATGAAGAATATGGGTTAAGAAATATTTAAATGATTATAACTGTGGGATTAAAGTTGATTGAATTGGGAAAAATGTAAATTTCAGGGTTTTGGTGTGAATGCTGCAGGCACGGGTTTAGGATCTCCGGGGACATTTCCTCGGGAAATTAGGGTCCTTGTGTTTGGGAATATGAATTTTAGATCTTACATTTGAATTTGTGTGAATTTGGATAAAAAGTAATATGAAATTATATTATATTTAGAATAAAAATACACGCAAATTTAAATTGAAAATTTAGAATTCATACTTTCAAATAATATCTAAATAAAAATTAAAATAAATTTTACAAAAACTTCTATATTTAAATGGAATGATATGATAGTTTCCACCAAATTGTCCTTATAGCATCCTCATACATTATATCATGATTTTGACTTGAGGCAACCCGTGATGTGGACACATTATAGTTGGGCACTACCGTTACAACGCTAGGCCATCCCATAGTCTTCAACCTACGACCCTCATTATATATCAAACACCAAAAGGCCCGAAGGCATGGATGCAGTACGAAATGGGTGAGACAAAATCGAAGACGACCTAAAATTAAAACACTTCTGGCCTAGGTAGGTTTAGGCGTAAGCAGCAGGGTTTTCCGCAAGGTAAGTTTCAATAAGCTTGTAGATCATCACGAGCTTTTCGGTGTTGGCTTTGACCTCCTCTTCTTTTGGGCCTGCTTCCCCTGTCGTGTGGAACTCAATCTTGGTCTTCACCACGCTGCCTCCCCCCTGGCTGCAGTCCTCCACCTTCACCTCGAAAGAAATTGCCTCAATGTTGTCCTTCAATGGTTCTCCTTCAATCCAGGTGTACTTGCATGAGTTATTGTCCTTGTCTAGCGCATCGAACCTTGGTTTCACGTACGTCCCTGCACATATATATATATATATATATATATATATATATATATTCATCATCATCAATTAAGCTAAATCTAAATCATATATGAGAAATTATTAGATATATTGGGTATATATATACAATTTTTTTCTCTGAATATTACTTATACATACCATCAGGGTTGTTGATTTTGATGGTAGTTCCGGGGCCTCCGTCTCCGTGGAGGATTTCAACGCTACAGTTTGGGACGAGCTTGGGGACGAGGTTCTGTGCATCGAGGATCGAGGCTTTGAACAGCCTTGCTGCTGCCACTGAAGAAGCAAACTCGTTGGTAACGCTGGTGACGCCCATCTCGATCTATCGGTGAATCGCCTTTGATGTTATAATTTGTCTGGAGTTAATTGTGTTGAGGTGAGATGGTGAGTGGGGGAGGCAGTGGTAGTGAAGCAGTATTTATAAATTGATCCATGGCAGCCGGGCGCATGTATATATGTCTGCAGATTTATCTTTTTAGTTTCTAATCGCCGCCGATTTGGAAAAAGGGACCAATTTTGAATACACAGAATTTTAATGTAATATTAATCTTGACTGTCGCACATCATCTGCGTCATTCAACTCAAAACAATCGTAATATATATTGTATATCCTTGGAAGTATGGGGGCTCCGTCAGCCATGGCGGCTGCATGAACGCAGATTTAGGAAAAAGGAATTTCAAAAGTCTTGGATTTCATTTTCTGGTAGTGGGACTTGAAGAAAGAAAGAAAGAAGCTTGGAGAGAAATTTTGCCCATTTCTGAATATCTAACTAATGAAATCAAACAATAGAAAGATAATAAATATAAAAAATCAAATTAGAATAAACTGAGCATAAAATCAGAATATTCTAACATATATTCTAACATCCTCCCTCAAACTTGAGATGAGGAAGTCAACTTGAGTTTGGAAACAAAATCAGGTAGCAGACTAGGTGGATGAGACTTTGTGAAAATATCGGTAAGTTGATCTTCGGAGGAGACAGATCGAAGATGTAAGTTGCCCTGCTGAAGGTGGTGCCAAATGAAGTGACAATCAATTTCAATATGCTTGATACGCTCATGAATGACATCATTGTGAGCGATTTAGATGGCGCTCCGATTATCACAATAAAGAGGGAAACTAGTCGTCTGAGGAGCACCCATGTTTGTCGAAAGCCATCGTAACCACAAAAGTTCAGTTGTAGTGTTAGCAAGGGCACGATACTCAGCCTCAGTATTGGATCGGGCAATAACAATTTGCTTCCTACCATGCCAAGAAATGAGAGAGGTGTCGAGTAAGAAACAATAAGCCGTGGTGGAGCGATGATCCCTAGGGTCACCGGTCTAGTCAGCATTATAATAAGAGCAGAGCTCAAGAGATGAGGGCGAAGAAAAGTGAAGGCCATGAAACAAAGTCCCCATGACATACCGTAAGATACGAAGAACGACAGCATAGTGAGTAGAGCAAGGTGCACTCACAAACTAGTTAACCAAGTGAACTGCATAGGAAATGTCTGGGCGAATAACAGTGAGATAGATGAGACAAACCGACTAGTTGTCTATACAGAGTAGCATCTAGAAGAGATTCACCATCAGTAGTAAGAAGCCTAATATTAGGCTCAAGTGGAGAAGTGCATGTTTTTTCTGTCAGTCAAGTTTGCTCGGAAAGCAAGTCAGACGCATATATACTTAGCCTAGGAGAGATAATTGTTGACTCTATGAGTCAAATCCTATTTTGATAATGAAAAATTATTTCATATTTGACCTGCACATTGAGATTTTGATTAAGATCATAACTTAGCATGCACGGAAGGAAAGCATGATATGGAAGCCACGAAGAACACGGAGTACATACCACTTGGCATATTCCATGGAATTAGAAGAGTAAAAGGATGAAGAAGCAAACTTCAAGATCTGCAATTGTAATGGGTATTTAGAGTTGATTGCATTCACATATTTCATATGATATAATTCGAAACTAAAATATCCTAGACTGACCTTAGGACTCACTACAAAAAAATTAGTTAGTGATGAAATTATTAGTGACGGATTCAATTTCGTCACTAAATGTGAGTATTAGTGACGGATTTGAGAGCTGTTACTAATACGGAACTATTAGTGACGAAATTGAATCCGTCACTAATAATTTCGTCACTAAAAACCGAAAAAAATCACAGGAAATAGTTTTTCCCGCAGAAATTATCCTGAAAAAATATTTGCGACGATTTGTACGGTATTAGTGACGAACTAGATCTGTCACTAAAAGATATTCATTAGTGATGAATAAATAACCGTCACTACTATTATTTTAAAAATAAATGAAAATTTTTGTTTTAGAGTATTAGTGACGAATGTATATATTCCTCACTATTTGCCCATTATTAGTGACGGATTTGAGCACTGTCACTAATACTTCCCGTATATAAAATGAATAATTTTTTTTTTATTTCAGAGTATTAGTGACGAATTTATATATTCGTCACTATTTACTCATATTCATTGACGGATTTGAGAACCATCACCAATACTTCCCGTATGTAAAAATAAATAAAAATTTATGTTTTAGAGTATTAGCGACGAATTTATATATTCGTCACTATTGCCCTAGTATTAGTGACGGATTTAAGAACCGTTACTAATACTTCCCGCATTTAAAAATAATCTCAATATTTTTGTTTCAGAGTATTAGTGAGGAATTTATATATTCGTCACTATTGCCCTACTAGTAGTGACGGATTTGAGAACCGTCACTAATATTTTTTGTATTTAAAAATAAATAAATTTTTTTGTTTCAAAGTATTAGTGACGCATTTATTTATTCGTCACTATTTTTCCATTATTAGTGACGGATTCGAGAACCGTCACTAATACTTTCCGTATTGAAAAATAATCTCAATATATTTGTTTTAGAGTATTAGTGACAAATTTATATATTCGTCACTATTGCCCCAGTATTAGTGACGAATTTGAGAACCGTCACTAATACTTCCCGTATTTAAAAATAATTTCAATATTTTTGTTTTAGAGTATTAGTGACGAATTTATATATTCATCACTATTGTCTCGCTAGAAGTGACGGATTTGAGAACTGTCACTAATACTTCCCGTATTTACAAAAGTAAATAATTTTTTTTTTTTCAGAGTATTAGTGACGAATTTATTTATTTGTCACTATTGCCCCACTAGTAGTGACGAATTTGAAAATCGTCACTACTTCCCGTATTTAAAAATAAATAAAAATTTTTGTTTCTGGGTATGAGTGACAAATTTATTTATTTGTCACTATTGCCCCACTAGTAGTGACGGATTTAAAAACCGTCACTACTTCCCGTGTTTAAAAATAAATAAAAATTTTTGTTTTAGAGTATTAGTGACGAATTTATTTATTCGTCACTATTGCTCCACTAGCAGTGACAATTATGGATTCGTCACTACTAGTTCTTTCATTAAGTTCGCCCCAATCTTCCTCTATTCCCTCCTTTGTCTTATCTCTTTCCCGTTCCTTTCCCGATCCTCCCCTCCGGATTCTCTTCTCTCCGATCCCCCTCCTTTCCCTCCTCCCTTCTTTCCTCCCTCCTTCCTTCTTCAAGCACATCACCACCTACACCTTCCTCGCCCAAGAGCCCTAGTTGGCAGAGCCCTCGGAGCCTCAGCCGCAGCCGCTGTCGCTGCTACTATCGTCGCCGAGTCCTCTACCTCCCAACCCTCACCCAAGAGCCCCAGCTAGCTGAGCCATCGGAGCCGTAGCCATCACCGCCGCTACCATCACCGTCAAGTCCTCTGCCTCCCAACCCCGCGTCCGGCTGCCCTCTCCCCAGTCAGATTTGGTTTTTTTTTTTATTAGATTTGGGTGATTTTTAAGTTTCCCAGTTGAGATCTGAGGATCTACATCATGCTATGGTTTTATTGTGTTAAATTCTTCTAATTTTTTTATTTTTCTTATAATTAGTTTGATAGTCTTGAGTTTGATTCTGATTGGATTATGGAGAAATCAATGTTAGGACATTCTAAGACTAGCTAGAGAAAGTTCTTGGTGACAATCAGTGCTATAATCCCATTTAAAGAGTCATAATTTTGCAAAAATTAAAATTTAGGATATGAATTCCATGCACCCAAATGGAGTGTTAAAATATTTCAAAATTTGTCCTCATTTAGTTTTAAAATATTCTTGGGTTTTCTAATTTTTTTGGAAACTTAAATAGGTCAAAATTTGGACCGAAAAAATCTACTTCTTTCAATAAAATAAAATAAATGCAAAGATATTACAAATATTAGATAAAATTATCAAACACCCATTATGTCTATATATAATTGAGACATAGAGAGTACCTTTTTTCTTCTTCTTGATATTGATATTGATATGTATTATTGATAGCAATTGACTCCGTGTTTGGAAAGCTGGAAAGTTATTTAGAAAGTTTGGACTCTTTTTCATGGTGTCGCCTAGAACTCACAATGGGAAAGGGGAAAAGGAAAAAAAAAAAAAATTAAAGAATATATATGAGATACATGTTGTTTGACATCGGTACAAACCTCTAATTGATAAAAAAAAAAAAAATTTGAAAATTTTGATCATATTATTTGTTAGCTTTGGTATATTCCCGAGAGGGGGGGGGGGTGAATTGAATTTTAAAACTTTTTCCTAAATTTGACCTAAATAGCAGTTGTACATTCACAACCTAGGTTTGTCTATGCAGTTCCAAATGCGTAGATAAATATAATGTTCGGAAATTAAAATCATACGCAGCATTCACCAACTATAACATACATGTGTAGGAATATAAATTGCAGAAAGATAAATAGTGCACACAAGATATGTTAACGGGGTTCGACCAACTGTGCCTACGTCCCCACCTCTAACTCGCAAGCCCGAGGATTCCACTAATGCTCACTTAACGGATGGAGCGGCACCGGTTACAACCAGGTCAATTAGCATAGGGCTGACCTCAACCTTTACAAATTCTCTTTGCGCGGCGGAAAAGGCTCTAGGTCAAATTCATAGGGTTGACCCCAACCTGATCCTTCCGAACTAGATCAAACCCCCTCAGGCCATGCCTAGAAATACAACAATATTTTTCACAAAATAATCGGTACAGTGATTATGATTCTCAAGTAAAGCAGATATGTACCAAATACACACCGTATAATCAATCAACCACACATCAATTATATAGGTAATGTAAGCTCAGTGATGTGAATATATGTGCAAATAACGCTCAACAAGATATGATCACAATGATGTTCAAGAGTGTTCTAAGCAAGTTATATCTTTGAAACAAGTTAAATGAAATCTCAATAGCAGATCAGGGTTGCAAAGATATTACTCAAATATTCAAACTTAACTCAAAAGATTTTCCTTCAATGTAATGAGCACAAAAGTAGTTTGAAAATATTTTAGCTTATAGAAAAATATTTTCCACACCAAAATCAAGCTATAGGAATCTTTGCAATGAAAAGGCAAAGATCCTTAACCTACTAGGTTTTTCCCAACACAAGCTTTATTAAATAAAATCGGTGGAAAAACCGTTCTTAACTCCCAAAAATCAATACCAATCAACCAAGAAAAGTAATGGGAGTATGAGCAATAATACTAAGCAATAGCCCAAGCAAGAACTCTCACAAAGTTAAGATTAATCATTGGAATGAAGGTATGAGAGTATTTGGAAGTATTATAAGCAAAATAGGATTTTGGGTTTGAGAGAATTTTGGCTAATGATTTTTTTTAATCTCTCTTTAATCCACATAAATGAACCTATATTTATAGACAAGGTAAAAAATATAGTCGTTTGGGATCTATTGGGTATTATTAGATAAGTTAAAAAAATGCTTAAGCACTATTATTAACCCAAATGAACTCAATTTTATCTCGGTTAAAATATTTTTAACCCGGCGATGTTCAGGTGGCTAAACACTGGTTCGGTCGCCCGAATAGACACAATAATAAAGGCCCTTAAAATTTGTTTGGCAGCCTGAGTTTCAATTTGGTGGCCCGAAACAAAGTCAGAAACATCTCTTCGTACATTCAGGCGCACGGTCAAAGGTTTAATGGCCCAAACTCATGTGTTTGGTCGCCCAGGGCTCAATTTGAACTAAACAGTACGGTATCCTTAAATGGTGGAATGTCCTTTTCAGATGGTTCAGGCGCCCGTGGAAGGTATGCACAAAATGGTTCGGTCGCCAGAGAGCCTAAGTCAACTGTTGACTTCTCAACAGTTCGGGCGCCCGAGGAGTTTTGAACTCTTGGGATTCGGTCACCCGATCTCTCTCAATTTACCTAATAATGTTCAATTTAAGCACAAATTTAACACTCTTGTATTTTTTGTGATATATGTGAGAGTGTTGGGACCTAGAATCATACTAGGGTCTTATTGAGACCGTTTTGAGATAGTCCCAAAAATCCGGCGTCGGTCGACCCTAAGGTCATTCGGTCCCTATGGTCAAACTACGGTCTTTTTGAGCTTACAATTACCTACATGCATGACATGCAGAGATTGTTACAGACTAATATAGATTATTATAGACAAAATTTAAAACATAAATGCATTTATAATAATAATCTTCTTCTTCTTTCTTCTGCCCTTCGGATTCTCCATGGAGTATGATCTTTAAGTCTTTCAGGCTTCCAACAATCCGTTTTCATGTGTGTGTACTGAAATAACGACATGTTCAAGTACTAGGCACACATATTAGTAATATGCAGTTTTTCATAATCAAAACCAGAGATCGGACTCAAAAAGTCAACATTATTTTAATCAAAATTATAATGATTAGAACATATAAAATATTTTTACTTTTCTTGTTGTTGTAATAAAAGACCATAACATTAACATTTTGAGGTATAAAAATTTTTCTTTTGAAATTGGATTCGAATTTTCAAAAGTTTCATTTGATTAATCAAAAAATACAGATTGATGTTTTAAATTTAGTAATGATACTTTTTATTAAATATTTTTTCAGGTATATTTTTTTTTCTTTTTTTGGTCAATTTAGAACTGATACTTTGATTGAATGCACAAACCATTCAAACTTGACTCAAATTTTGACTACTGAAATAAGTCTTAAAAACACCAAACCAACCAAACGCACTTATAAATTAAATCCTATAACTCAAAAATGTTTACATTGTTATTAGCTGAAATTTCAGTTCAAAAATTTTATGCTGCACATGTTGATTGGATTAGAAATTTGATAAGAAAGGAATGAGAAAAAATAAAATAAAATGAAATATGAATTATGGCTTACCGTAAAGTCTTTATAATTTTTTAGGAGATGAAAAAAAAGAAAGATTATTTGGCAATACTGCCATAATTAAATGAAAATTATATGACAATCCAAAAGAATAAGGTATATATATATATATTTATAAATTCTAGAGTACAAATATAAACAAATAGAATATTGTTTAGGAGTTCAGCTAGGACTTAGGTGAAATTGGGCTTGTATTCATGTAATTAACAAAATAAAATTTTGGCTCCAATTGGGTTCCAATTTGGGTATTAGGATTGAAATTGGGGCTTGGGTTTAGGTGTCACCTATTTGGGGTTTGATTTAAGGGCTAAGGTTTGAGTCATGATGGCTTTTTTTTTCCTCTCTATATTTGCAATTTGTTTTTATAAAATTTCTAAGAAAACCAAGCAATTTTGATTTAGTTAGGTTCTTTTTTAAGTTCTATTTTGATGGTTCTAGAAAGGAAAGCAAAGGAAAATTTCAAAGAATTCACATATTTGTGTTTGGTTATCAAGAAATGTGAGAAAGAAAATAATAAATATACTAAATCTATGAGCAAAATTTTGATTTTACATATAATTAATATTTAGTTTCCCTTACTTTTTAGTCAATAAAACAAAATTTGATTATTGGTAGTATTTAATAGAGAAGGAATATACAAAGGAAAATAAATTTTCTCCTTACTTTCCTTTCCTTTCCTTTCTTTTTTCCCAAACAATATTCTTGATCCAAATAGACCCTTAATATTTTAGGTGAATTTATTCTTACAATTTTCAATTTGAACTAAGTTCATTTAATTTAATCTCCATTGTAAATTGAACTACTGAAATACATGCTTTTGTTGAACGCCAACTGCATGGCTGATGCAGTACATTGTGAATTGCATGCTGGTAGTGGATTTAGGTTCTCGCATGCTCAAACTGACTGGTATTTGCATGATGCGTATTATTGTGATTTGTTTACTTGAATCTATCAAGTTTTAGTGCATGATTTTTTTGGGATATGTCCAATTTACAGACGGCATGCTGCCGAAATTTTGTTAAAGTTTTTCCATAATAAAACTTTGTACAAAGAAATGTATGCATGTTCAGTTAAAACTTAAAGTCATTCTAACTCGTGCCTCTCACGTGTTGAAATTCATAAGGAAAGAGGCGATCTTAGGCTTATAATTGAAAATCTAAAACACTTGGCTAAGAACAACAATCTTAAGTGTACAGTGACAGGTCAAGAACTAAATGCCATATGAAGTAAAATGTCAAATTAATTACTATCATTTCATGTATTCATTGAAGTTTAGACCCATCCCAGAACTGTTACTATACATTCATACCTAATCGTACATGTGAGACAAATCAATTGTAATAACCCAAAAAAAAAAAAAAAAAAAATGAATAATAATAATAATAGTTAGTATTAAAAAAAAGAAAGTGTTTCTCTGTTAGGATCCTTGATTCCATGTTTGATGCCTAAGAAAGACCTTGTCTAAGCGAGTGCTCAGAGACCATTGCGGCTCAGTCGCTCCCTGGAGGTCGGTCTGGTCAAAATGGAATTTCTTAAGATAAATAGGGTAGACACTGTTTATATACGTAAATAAGTACATAAAATAATGTTTTGACTGACATAATTTGTAGAAATATATGATAAAATAATAATAATGTAAGTATCATATGCGGGGCCCACAAGACTGTGTGGGGCCCACATGAGTTCCAAAGCCGTATGGAGGTTTACACGAGTCTCAAAGCTATTTAGGATGCATAAAATCGTATAAGAATTATTCGAGTTACGTAGGATCCATTCGGGTCTCGAAGTTGTGTGGGGCCCACAAGACCGTGTGGGGCCCACATGAGTTTTCAAAATTCAAATTTAATTCTTGTTCAAAAATAAATAATAAAATAAATAAATACTCAAAATAGTTTAAAAGTAATAACAATGATAATAATAATGATAATAATGATTAAGAAAAATAATAAAATAATAAAATAATTAATTAACTAATTGCTTAATTAATTAGGTAAGTGATTAATTAAAAATTTATTTAATGGGAATGGTGGCAAGCACTCCCACATGGCCTCCATCCCCATCCCATACTCAACCCATACCTTGCCCATCCCTTGCCCATTCTTTAATTTTAAAAAAATTATAATTTCACCCATCTCCCCACACTTTTATAAATTCCATTTCTTCCCCAAAATTTTCCTATAAATAGGGAGCTCTCAACCTTCATTTTTCACAACAATTTTCTAAGGAAGAGAAGGATTAGTGAGTGAAAGAATTTGTGGTGGAGTGAGAATTTTGAGTAAGTTCTCACTCACCCTGTAACGTCCCTCAATTTCTTAACATAAAATATCACATAATAAATAAAATGGTCAACCCGAACCCGTGGGTAGCGGGGACACCTGTCATACACAGCGGAAAACCTAGCAGCAGCACACATAAAATCGCAAACATCCACTCATAAAATATAATACCAGAGCATTCTATACATCCTCACATACATCCAAATATCTCTAGGGTCAAACACAAAATAACTCTGACACTATTACAAAATCTTACCCTTCTCACAGGGTAATCTCACTAGCTCAACGGCGGCCCTGACCCGCCAGTCTCTCAGGAGCTCCTGAAAAATTAATTAAGTTTGGGGGTGAGACACTTCTCAGTAAGGGAAAATAAACTAAATACAGCTGTGTGGCAACATGAATATTTAATGCATTTGTACGTATACAGTACATTTCATAATTCTATAAACATAATCATATCGTACTGGGTAAACATATATTTTCACATCTGTTAACAAATCATATCATACATAAAATCATCTGTTATAACTGTAGTACTGAAAACAAACCCAGGATGACTAGCTAGCTGGTGTCATGTATTACCCCCCATGACGGGTTGTGCAGCCTGAAGGCGGGACCCGACAATGGTTGGCCGACCACTGCCGAATCAAATATGTCTGTAAGTACGATGAGCCCGCCACACCCTGGTCCGGACTGCCAGGTGGACGTCCACACTCTACTGAAAGCCACATCGACTATCCATCTCCCATCCCCTCGTGGGACGGTAGCACTAATAAGGCCTCGTGCCAAAATGAACCCATAGCTACGGTACCGAGCTCCTGGTCTGAACTAAACTAACATCCTGGTTGTGAAAACATATAATACATGATCATACGTAACATCATTACGGCCTCGTGCCGAAAACATAGATACGGCCTCGTGCCGAAAATATAAATACGTGGCCTCGCTCCAATAACATAAATACGGCCTCGTGCCGATAACATAAATACGGCCTCGTGCCGATAACATAAATATATGGCCTCACGCCAAAAACATAAATACGGCCTCGTGCCGATAACATAAATATATGGCCTCGCGCCAAAATTATTTCAGGTATATATATACTGAAAATATCTCATTTATCACACAATCGTCAAAACCATCACAACATAACTCATATTTTCATAAATGCCTGAAATCATGCTTGGTTCGTAAAATCTTTCACATCATAATACATTTCACATAAAATAATATTCATGCCACACATATGCTGTTAAAAGTCATACTTCATATTCTAAAAACGTGAATTATTTACATCTTATACATACATATACATTTTAATCATCATAGCAGTATTTTCCCAATCGTACATTTCATGCGTAATACACAATATAACATATGCTTTTCTGAAAATAAATTTACTCATAATCAATAATAATTTGTATGAAAAATTACTGCTTTAGTTTATTCCCTTACCTGACTATTAAGAAATTCCTTAGGACCCAAAATTTCATGCCCTTGGCGCCCGAAATTTAATTCCTGCAATTTACATTTTTCCCCAGATTTATTAATCTATTTCTCCAAAATAATACTCATCTAGCCTTCCTTAGGCTCCATATACCTCAAATTAATATTTAAACTATTATTTAATATCCCTACTTAATTTTTCAAATTTTGCCTGCGGGTCCCAAAATTACACCCGCAGCGCTCACCCGAGCCCTAAATTTCAGAAATCCTATTTCAGTCGCAGATGCTTAATATTTTAGCATTTCTAAATTAATGCTAATTAATTAAAAATAAGCCCCTTAATAATCGCCGCACCCCAAATTTGGAGTTTTGGCCCGACACCCCCACGAGAATTTCGTCCCACTAGACTTGTAGAGAATCATCCCTAGATTCTCGTGGTGGTGTCCGTTCGTCAATTGGGCTTATATTTTGCAAGAAATTAAAGAAAAAGGGGGAAATGGCTTACCCCAGGGAATATGCCTACGCCGCTCCTACCACCGATCCGCTCCAGTAGAAATGACGGCAGCAACGAATGGAGTCTAGTGGTATTTTCGGATTTTCGATCGGGCGAAAATCCATCACGAAATCAAAAAGAGAGGGAGAGAGAACGTGAGGAGAGAGAGAAGACCTGCGCTGTTGCAGGAAAAAGGAAATAAAAGAAGAAGAAAAGAAAGAAGAAGAAGAAGAAGAAGAAGAAGAAGAAGAAGAAGAAGAAAAAGAAATCCTGAAGCTGGAAGCTTCAGGATGTAATAATGTTAATAATAATAATAATAATAATAATAATAATAAATATATATTTAATTAATATTAATAATAATATATTTTATTAAAAAAAATTAAAAATAAAAATAAATTTTAATTAATTTTTTTTCTTTTTCTTTTTCTTTTAAATTCGATTAATTAATTAATTATTTTTTTTTCTTTTTTTTTTAAATTCGTTTAATAATTAATTAATTAATAATTATTATTATTTTTAATTATTTATTTTTATTTTTATTTTTATTTATTTTTTTGAAATCAATCCACTAATATTTTATATCTCTTTTTGGGGTTTTTACACACCCACTCTTTCCGATCTCATATCTTAAAGATAGTTATTGTGTTCGTAGCACACGGTAAAAGAAGAAGGTAAGTAAATTTTGATTATGTTAGTTTCTTTTTATTTTAAATTCATACCCGAGTTTATTTTGTACGTAAATTTTAATTATGTCAATTAGTTCCACAAAATTTTCATGAGTTTATTTTCACGCATATTTAATTATACCAGTTCTATCTTTAATATACTTGCATCTATTTTTGGGTTAAGAAATGTTCCAATCCTCTCGGGTAAATTTTCAGCATTTCTTTCTATTCAAAAATAAAATTATATATATATTTTTAACACAAAAATTGTGTGGCATGAGTTTATTTCTACGTTACATTTTTTTTATGTAAATATGAGTAAAGATGAGATTTTCACGATATTATTTTAAATTGCATAAATGATAATAAGATGATTTTCAAACCCCTTATGGCAACGAAAGTTCAAAGTTACAGATGCTCGGTACCGCAGCTTAAAGTTTATACGGATCAGAGTGCACCCACACTGTTTACAGAGTGGTTATTTATGTTAGTGAATTTCTCCTGAGTGCACACCTGGTTCCGGACCAGGACTTAATAAGGAAAATCTCACTTAAAGTTTACGTACGTTGATTTAGTTTGGTCGGCTAGCCAGCTAAGTCCAGTCTTCGGACCGCACAACCCAGTCATGAGGGTAAACATGACTTACGGCAAACAGGCCTAAGGGTGGTTTTTTTTTTAATATATGTTTATACATTTAATTACGTGTACAAAGTTACTGATGATTTGAAGGAAAAGTGTAAGTTTACGTGAAAAGGCTCATTTTGGTGCTTAAATGACGATCTAAGGAAAACGTATAAAGAAAAGTATATGTGTGTTTATCATTAAATATTTTTACAGTTAAAAGTTTAATTTAGCAGTTATAGTATATGATTGTAAAAATTTACTGCTGAAATTGATGACAAAAGTTTTATGCAGAAATTTTTAAACTTATGTTTATTCTAAAAGCAGTCTTGAAGTTATAGTATTAAATATTGTGTTACGAAATTCTTTAAAAGCTCATTTTGGCCACACACTAATAATAATCTTATTTACTTACTGAGCGTCGTCTGACCCCAATCATATTTTATTTCAGATAACTCTGAAGGACATGTCGGAAATCAGGCTTAGCAAGCATGCGGGTGGGGATTAGAAAAATAAAGATTAATTAGAAATATAGTATGATTTCAGATATTTACGTTTGTGTAATTTTCTTCTTTTGAAATAAGTGATTGTAACATGAATAATTAGCGCTCTGGTTTGAATAAAGTTGAGTTTATTTGCTTCCGCTGTAAATCAGTAGTAAAAAGTTAATATCCCAGGCCCCTCGGGGTCGGGGTGTTACATCAATTGTTATAATTCAATTGATTATTAGTCATACAATGTTGACTAATAATCACTTGAGCATGTTAATTATGTATTTCATTTACGATTAGTGATGTTTGTATTTCAACCATTCTTGAATTGTCCAATGTGGACAGTTCAGGAAGTTGTATTTACATTGTTGTCATCGTTCACGCTTTGTCAATTGTCATTATGTATTTCGAGCGCGTCTTTACTTGTGTTCTCTGGATGCATAGTGGGGTGTCATGACAATTTGTTAGTGATGGAAAACTAGCAACATGTTTACTTCCTCCATCTCGTGTACTTGGAGAGACATGGGGAGATGCTGCCGAAATTTATAATGACTACGATGAAGAAATTTGAGCGATTGATCACAATGTAAATGAGACATTCCTAAATGGGATAGCATCCGTACCCTTTAGAGTATGATGGTTGATTATAGGATTGACGATGCATGCGTTATAAACATTATGAGAACTAGAATAATAACACCATTTACTTGAACATGTTATAGGATAATTAATGAACATGGATAAGAGTTGGATGAACGCTCGGGGTAGGTTTTTGCCAAAATATGTGAAAGGGGTACATGTTTTCATAGAGTTCGCGCGTCTTTGTGGAGACAAAGCAAGTAGAATAAGGTGTCCTTGCAAGAAATTCCAAAACATAACATTCAAACACATTGATTTGGTCCATTCATATTTATTAGACTTTGAAATGGAGAAAAGGTACACAACATGGGTGTTCCACGGTGAAGATTACGCAGTTCAGAGGGATGATGATAATGATGAAGATGAGGGGGAAAATATAGTAGGTGGTGATACATGTTCGGAAGGGGTAATTGAAATGTTAGGTGACTTGCAAAGGGGGATTGCAATGGACACGGGCGATATCGGTGTGTCGTGTACTAGTGATGAATCTACTTCAGCAGGTACCATACCTTGCGATCCTAGTACATTGAATCAACTTGGTAAATCATTTTCTAATTTCATAAGGGATGCACGAGTGCCACTATATCCAAACTGTAGTTGTCAAAATTAGAGTTTCTGATAAAGTTGCTTCATGTAAGGACAATGCATGGGTTATCTCATAGTGCATTCAACATACATTTAAGTCTCATTAAGGCAGCACTGCCTGATGGTGAAACACTTTCGAAGTCTTTTTATGAGGCAAAGACATACATGCGTGAATTGGGTCTCAGTTACACTCTAATACATGCGTGTAGGTATGATTGTGCACTCTTTTATCATGAACATGAAAATGCGAACGAGTTCCCAGAATGTGGTGAACCGAGGTATACAACTAATTAGAAGAAGGGTAAAAAGATTCCTAAAAAAGTTTTGCGATATTGTCAATTAATCCCACGATTGCAACGATTGTATATGTGCAAAAGGACTGCTACAGATATGAGATGACATCAAGAGAAACGTCTTCAAGATGGAAACACCCTTAGCCATCCAACGGACTTCGAAGCTTGAGCTAATTTTGATAAAATGCATCCGTGACTTGCTAGTGATCCTCGCAACATCAGACTTGCCCTTGCTTCAAATGGGTTCAATCCTTTCGGGAACATGAACAACCCGTATTGTAACATCCTCAAAATTCTTACCATTTTTTTTTTATGTGTATATACATTCATACCTAAGCAGCGGAAACACAAATCATATAACCATTTATATATATACTATACAATACCAGAATCCAGTATGTACAAGCCATGACCATACAAAATAAACCCTTCCAGCATCATCTACCTTAAAAATACAAAACTCTGTCATAACTCACCCTACAATGGGGTAATCAAGTAAACTTCCTATTCGCGAGCCTAATCTGCTCGCTTAGCTATCTCACCTAAAAAATGGTAAAGTAATGGGGTGAGTCGACACTCAGTAAGTGGAAATATGCTATTACTAGTGTGTGGCAACTAAGTTAGGAATACTGTTTAAATAACAACTAAACTGTATTACGATAGCAAATCTGTAAAGCATATCTTTCTTTTCACAATTTAAAGTATAATTGTATCATCTGTGTTTTCTACTCTTCATACTACTAATATCATACTATACTCATCATATATTGTAAAACTGTATACATATACATATATCCCTAAAATTTTGTATGTCATGATTTGACCTCTCATGACAGGGTTGTGCAGCCCGTAGGCAGGACTTAACCTGGTCGGCCCTCCAGGTAAGTCACTATACTCTACACTACCTCAGTCCGGCCAAATTGCATACTCTCCTAGGCGGGGGACTAGCTGCTACCTCATCAAACCGGCCCCCTCAACCCAGCAAACTGGGGAGCTGCATACTCTCCGAGCACGACTGATGGTATCCACACACTATCTGAGATATGTGGTTGCACTCTATCTTTATCTAACAATGGTACCGTCTTCTATATTCTTTATCTATATCTGTCTATAATCTTTTCTCAGGGATCTGATATTATATATATACATATATACTCTTTTACTATTTTCATCATGTTTCCAAAATTACCATAACGCTATTTTTCTATACTGTAAATACTGTAATCTCTGTATACTGTACCTGTAGCATCTTGATGCTATCTCTGTATATTTGTCTCTATTCTCCATCTATATACTCTGTCTATATACTCTGTATGTTATGGTAATAGGAAACATGGCAAACTATAAACACTATATATGTTGTTCTCTATAAAACTGTAATAAATATACTGCTTTGAGTAAAACTGTATACATATATATATATATATATATATATATATATATGTTTTATGAAACTATTCGTATAAAAGTTGTATATATATGTATATCTTTCTGTATAATCTCTGTGAATATATGGCTATATTTGTATATTCTGTATAACTTCATATACTAGAAAAATTATATCAACTGTATATACTGTCTATATCTGTGTACTCAGTATAGTATGATATACTGTGAAAACTATATAAGTTCTTCATCACATAAATATCTAGTTAGGCCACACAAACATTTAAAACTCATATTCTGTAAAACTAGGTAATAAGTTGGTATATACATATATGTAAAATCTCTGTTAACATTATAACAGTTCCTAGCATAGCATATTTCCCTTACCTTAACTCTGAAAAGCCCCTATTAAATTCTGGCCCTAAACTCACAGGGTTCCTAGCACAACATTCTGAAAACAATATCCCCCAGAACAAAACATCAGTATTTTCTTACCTACAACATTTCTCATAACTACAAGGAAGGCATATTCTGAATAAAATACCTTACCTTGAATTTGGGATGAATTTCAAATCAACTTTCCCCACGATCTACTCCAGTAGACTTGCAGAGAACTTTGCCAGGAGCATCGTGGTGGCCTCAGATCTTCAATCCTGCGAGAAATGGGGCCAAGATCGAAGAGAGAAGAGGAGAGAGTCGTAGGAGAGAGAGAGAGAGGAAAGGGTTTGCACTGAAATTTGATAAAAATCCGAGTTTCATCTATTTATAGGACTGGATTCGTCGACAAGACACGTCACCTCGTCGACGAGTCCTTCAATAATTTCATCGACGAACTTCCTCCCTCGTTGACAAATTTCAAATAGTCCCAAAAACCCTTCTCGGTATCTTCTCGTAGACGAGGCATGGCTTCGTCGACGAGGTCCTTTATGCACTCTTCAATGAATTCCCTGTGCTCGTCGATGAGGCCCTGTGTAAAAATCTCGGGTTGTTACATTCTCCCCTCCTTATAAAATTTCGTCTTCAAAATTTACTATTTGTATCTCTATCTATACACTCCATCATTCAGTAAAGGAAAAATGTCTACTTATTTTATTTCTTGCCCTCACTTGTGGCGGAGGAATACCGTGGTTACATTTATGTTTTGGGAAGTCACACATATAAAACTAAAAACTATCTACTAACTAAAATCAATACATGTACCTGCAAAAGAAATTTATCTAACTATTATACTTTACCTGAGTACCTCTATGCCTCTTGGAACAACTGCGGGTATCTCTGTTTGATTTGCTCCTCAAGTTCCCAAGAAGCTTCCTCTATAGCGCGATTCTTCCACAAAACTTTTACTAAACGAATTTCTTTAGTACGCAATACTTGTGTCTTTCTGTCTAAAATCTGTACTGGTGTTTCTTCATAAACTAATGAATCTTTCAGCTCTATCTCTGCATAACTGATTATGTGGGATGGGTTTTGGACGTATTTCCTTAACATAGCAACATGAAACACGTCATGAATTCTAGCCAAAGATGGTGGCAACGCTAGCCTATAGGCAACTGACCCTATTCTCTCAAGTATCTCAAAAGGGCCAATATACCTAGGGCTCAACTCACCCTTCTTTCCAAACCTCATAACTCCTTTCAGAGGAGCTATCTTCAAAAATACTCTATCTCCCACATAAAATTCTAACTCTTGGCGGCGAGTGTCTGCGTAGCTTTTTTGTAGACTCTGTGCTGTACTAATTCTTTCTTTAATTAATTAGACTTTGTCAGATGCCTCTTGTATTATCTCGGGACCCAAAACTCGCCTTTTACCTACTTCTTCCCAGAAAAGAGGAGAACGACATCTCCTGCCATATAATGCCTCGTAAGGTATCATGCCAATGCTAGCTTGATAGCTATTATTGTAAGCAAACTCAACTAACGACATAAACTGAATCCAACTGCCTCCAAAATCAAGCACACAAGCATGAAGCATATCCTCTAGTGTCTGAATCATCCTCTCAGTCTGACCATTTGTCTAGGGATGAAAAGCAGTGCTAAAAGCTAACTGCTTACCCATAGCCTCCTGAAAAATTTTCGAGAATCGTGAAGTAAACCGAGGATCTCGGTCTGAGACTATGGATACTGGTACTCCATGAACACAAACTATCTCCTGAAAATATATCTCTGCCATTCTGTCCATGGAATAACCGATTTTAATAGGGATAAAATGAGCGATTTTCGTCAAACGATCTACAACCACCCAAATTGCATTCAGTCCTTGTCGTACTGATGGTAACCCCGTAACGAAATCCATCAAAATGTGGTCCCATTTCCTTTCTGTAATGAACATGACTGCAACTGTCCTATTGGTCTCTGGTGCTCAGCTTTAACCTGCTGACACATCAAGCATTGCTGAAAAAATTCAACTATCTCCCTCTTCATTCCACTCCACCAGAAATACTCTCGCAGGTCCCTGTACATTTTAGTACTGCCAGGATGGACCGTGTATAGGGATCTGTGAGCCTCTTGTAGTATAGTTCTCCTGATCTCAGTATCTGCAGGAACACACAGTGTAGTACGGAATCGTAGAGTTTCATCATCTGATATGCTGAACTCCTCTCCCCAACTATCCCGTACTCTAGCCATCACCTCTAACAACTTTGCTCACAGTCATTAGTCCATTCAAATTTTACATTTTTCCTTGTAAGTCATGTTAATGGACCAGATAGCTTGGAGAAACCATCCACAAAGCGCCGGTAATAATCTGCTAATCCTAGAATACTCCTGACTTCTTGAACATTTCCCGGTCTTTCCCAACTTACCACTACCTCTATTTTACTCAGATCAACTGATACTCCTGCTTTTGAGATCACATGGTCAAGAAAAATAACCTGCCTTAACCAGAACTCACATTTCTTGAATTTCGCATACAATTTTCTTTCCCTTAATATCTACAACACTAGCCTCAAATGATGCTCGTGCATTAGTCAACCCAAATGACATCACTAAAAACTCGTAATGCCCATACCTGGTACGAAATGCGATCTTCGAAATATCTTCTGCTTTAACTTTCACCTGATGGTAGCCTAACCACAGATCAATTTTAGAGTAAACCTGGGTCCTCTGGAGCTGATCAAATAAATCATCGATCCTAGGGAGAGGATATTTATTATTGATTGTCAGTTTATTTATCTCCCTATAATCGATGCACAACCTTATGGTTCCATCTTTTTTTTTTTCACAAACAAAATTGGCGCACCCCAAGGCGACACACTGGGCCTAATGAAACCTTTATCCAACAATTCCTGTAACTGTTCTTTCAATTCTTTTAACTCTACCGGGGCCATACGGTATGGTGCTTTCAATATTGGTGCAGATCCCGGCAACAAGTCTATAGTGAACTCAATCTCATGATCTGGTGGCAAACCAGAAAATTCTTCTGGAAATACATCTGGGAATTCCCTCACTACTGGTATGTCAGCTTGTCCCAATTCTTCTTTTGGAAATTTTTTTATGTATGTGACATACCCCTGACAACCATCTTGTAGCAGTCTCCCCACCTAAATAGCCAACACTAGTTGTGGCGAGGCACGCATGTGTGAACTCGTAAATCTAAATTCTCGCTCACCCGGGGGTCTGAAAATTACTTCCTTTAAATGACAATCAATACTTGCGTGATAAATTTCTAGCCAATCCATGCCCAGTATCACATCAAACCCCTACATATCAAGTACCATAAGATCAGTTAACAACACTCTCTCCTGAATACTTACTGAAAAATTCTGGAGTACCCTCCTGCATCTAACCACAGATCCCATCGGCGTACCCACAGACAATTCTATATCTAATGGTTGTGTCCCTATTCCAACTATCTTCACATATCCTGCCGACATAAAAGAGTGGGTGGCACCTGTATAAAAAAAAAACAATCATTTTATATGGTAAAGCAGTAAGAGTACCTGTGACCATGTTTCCAGACGTCTCAGTGTCTCCCGGTGTCAACGCGTAGACCCTCGCCGGCGCAGTGTTCCTCTGCTAACCACCGCGGGGCGCCTGATATCCACCTCGAAATGGTATAGGAGCCTGTGCATAATTCGATGGCATCTGACACAATCGAGCCATATGACCCGACCTCCCACAGTGATAACAAACATTCTCCCTAAGTTGGCACTCACCAAGATGTCTCCGTCCGCATCTACGACAAATGGCAGGAAGCTGTCCACCCTAAAATCCCATGTGCTCTACCATCTATCTTTGGCCTCCGCCAGATCTACCTCCTCTCCAAGGGCCTCGGCTGGGACCCGCATGAAAACTCGAGGGCGCAGTCCTCTTCCTATGACTTTGTGTCTCCGTCTCTCTAGATAGACTCTCCTCCGCTATAGTGGCCCTGTCAACCAATTCTACAAAATCCTGGATCCTTAGTACCCCCACCTGCCTGTATATGTTTTGCCTCAGGTTTCTCTTGAACATTCTGGCCTTTTTCACTTCATCGGGGACAATATATGGGCAGAAACGCGATAGTTCAATAAATCTTGCCGCACACTGCGGGATAATCAATGATCCCTAGGACAGGCTCAGAAACTCTTGTACTCGAGCCTCTCTAACTAAGGCAGGGTAATATCTATCAAAGAACACGTCCCTGAAACGAGCCCAGGTCATCGGCACTGGTATAGTCCTCTGCTCCTCCAACAACCTGGTGGCTGCCCACCATCTCTCGGCCTCCCCTGCCAGCCTATATGTAGCATACATAACTCTTTGCTCGTCGATGCAATGAAGTACTCTCAGCCATAACTTGCTGAGCCACACTACGTAGCACAGCATCTGAATCCCCACCTACTATGCCAGAAGGACTAGCACCATCATCCCCACTAGCATAAGCGCTATTGCCTCCTGGTTCCATCCTGGAAACACATAGAACACCATTTCAAGATTCTATTTCCCTACCGACCCAACTTACTCAACTAAACTCCAAATTCTCTATTAACCATCCCTCCTGATCCTAATCTCAAAATCCACTCCTACAACCCAAACACATGACTTTTCGACTTTTTACTATGGTTTTCCTGAAATCGTCACCCCAGGAAAAACACAGAACCTACCACGAAATCCTGTATCCTGATCACAGAATAAAACTTCAAATCTTTTTCCTATATTCTGGTATTGTTTTTCGCTGCACTCTAGAGTCTACAAAACCTAGCAACATAGGCTCTGATACCAAAATGTAACATCCTCAAAATTCTTACCATTTTTTTTTTATATGTGTATCTACATCCATACCTAAGCAGCGGAAACACAAATCATATAACCATTTATATATATACTATACATTACTGGAATCCAGTATATACAAGCCATGACCATACAAAATAAACCCCTCCAGCATCATCTACCTCAAAAATACAAAACTTTGTCATAACTCACCCTACAACCGGGGTAATCAAGTAAACTTCCTATCTGCGAGCCTAATCTGCTTGCCTAGCTGTCTCACCTGAAAATTGGTAAAGTAATGGGGTGATTCGACACTCAGTATGTGGAAATATGCTATTACTAGTGTGTGGCAACTAAGTTAGGAATACTGTTTAAATAACAACTAAACTGTATTACAATAGTAAATCTGTAAAGCATATCTTTCTTTTCACAATTTAAAGTATAATTGTATCATTTGTGTTTTCTACTCTTCATACTACTAATATCATACTATACTTATCATATACTATAAAACTGTATACATATACATAACTGTGCTTTATCCCTGGAACTTTGTATGTCATGATTTGACCCCTCATGACAGGGTTGTGCAGCCCGTAGGCGACACTTAACCTGGTCGGCCCTCCAGGTAAGTCACTATACTTTATACTACCTCAGCCCGGCCAAACTGCATACTCCCCTTGGAGCAGGACTGGCTGCTACCTCGTCAAACCGGCCCCCTTAACCCAGCTAACTGGGGAGCTGCATACTCTCTGAGCACGGTTGATGGTACCCACACACTATCTGAGATATGTGGTTGCACTTTATATTTATCTAACAACGGTACCGTGCTCTGTATTCTTTATTTGTATCTGTTTGTAATCTTTCCTCAGGGATCTGATAATATATATATATACATATATACTCTTTTACTGTTTTCAACATGTTTCCAAAATTACCATAACGCTATCTTTCTGTACTGTAAATACTGTAATCTCTGTATACTGTATCTATAGCATCTTGATGCTATCTCTGTATATCTATCTGTATTCTCCGTCTATATACTCTGTCAGTATACTCTGTATGTTATGGTAATAGGAAACATGACATACTATAAACACTATATATGTTGTTCTGTATAAAACTGTAATAAATATACTGCTCTGAGTAAAACTGTATACATGTATATGTATATATATATATATATATATATGTATGTATATCTTTCTGTATAATTTTTGTGAATATATGGCTATATATGTATATTCTGTATAACTCCATATACTAGAAAAACTATATTAACTGTATATACTGTCTATATATGTGTACTCAGTATAGTATGATATACTGTGAAAACTATATAAGTTCTTCATCACATAAATATCTACTCAGGCCACACAAACATTTAAAACTCATATTCTGTAAAACTAGGTAATAAGTTGGTATATACATATATTTAAAATCTCTGTTAACACTATAACAGTTCCTAGCATAGCATATTTCCCTTACCTTAACTTTAAAAAACCTTTACTAAATTCTGGCCCTATACCCGTAGGGTTCCTAGCATAACATCCTGAAAACAATATCCCCCAGAACAAAACATCAGTATTTTCTTACCTACAACATTTCTCATAACTACAAGGAAGGCATAATCTGAATAAAATACCTTGCCCTAAATTTGGGATGAATTTCAAACCAACTTTCCCCATAATCTACTCTGGTAGAGTTGCAGAGAACTTCTCCAGGAGCGTCATGGTGGCCTCAGATCTTCAATCCGGCAAGAAATGGGGCCAAGATTGAAGAGAGAAGGGGAGGGAGTCATAGGAGAGAGAGAGAGAAAGAGGAAAGGGTTTGTGCTGAAATTTGATAAAAATATGAGTTTCAGCTATTTATAGGACTGGATTCGTCGACGAGACACGTCACCTCATCGATGAGTCCTTCAATAATTTCGTCGACGAACTTCCTCCCTCGTCGATGAATTTCAGACTGTCCTAAAAACCCTTCTCGGTATCTTCTCATCGACAAGGCATAGCTTCGTTGACGAGGTTCTCTATGCGCTCGTCGACGAATTCCCTGTGTTCGTCGACGAGGCCCTATGTAAAAATCCCGGGTTGTTATGCGTATAGCATATGGCTAGTTATGATGATGTCATACAATATGCCGCCATGGCGATGTATAAAAGAACCTTTCATTTATATGTCTTTGCTCATTCCTGGATCGAGGGCACCTGGTAATGATATTAATGTTTACCTGTGTCCGTTAATTGACGAGTTGAAAGTCTATGGGAAAAAGGAGTGGAGACATTCAATGTGCAAAACGGGACAACATTTCGGGTGCATGTTGCTATCTTGTGGACAATTAATGATTTCTCTACTTATAGAAACCTATCAGGTTGGAGCACAAAAGGTTACTTAGCATTTCCAGTATGTAATAAGGATGCTGGGTCCTTATCATTGGAGCATGGTTGCAAGTTATGCTTTATGTGTCATCGTCGTTTTCTACGAACTGGACATCTTTGGAGGACTCGTGGCGTCAGATGGTTTAATGGAAAACTTGAACGAAGGTCGCAGCCAAAGTGACTAAGTGAGGAAGAGATATTAAACCAGCTACGATTGATCGGAGATGTGAAATTTGGGAAACCACCGACCAGTAGGAAAAGAAAACGTGCTGAGTGGGAGTTGAATCGGACAAAGAGAAGCATCTTCTTTAAGTTGTCATACTGAAAAGATCTTTCACTACGCCACAACTTGGATGTCATGCACATCGAAAAGAACATTTTTGAGAATTTCATTAGTACATTGCTGGATATAAATGGGAAGACAAAGGACATAGCAAATGCTTGTCGGGATATGGGAGATATGGGAATACAGCCTGAGTTGCACCTATGTAATGATGGGGACAAAATTCTCATGCCATCAGCTTGTTACACATTTTCAAAGGATGAAAAAAATAAATTCTTCAAATAGTTGAAATCAGTGAAGTTCCCTGATGGATATGCCTCGAACATAGCTCGATGCATAAACACAAAGGAAGAGAAGATGCTAGGAATGGAAAGTCATGGCTGTCACGTCCTTCTGCAACGGGTTCTACCCATTTTCCTTCATGGACACTTGACTGAAGATGTTCGCTTGGTGCTGATTGAACTGGAGATCTTTTTTTGACAATTGTGCTCCAAAAAATTGAACGTAAACTTACTTGAACGGTTAGAGGATGACATCGTGATAATACTATACAAGCTGGAGAAAATATTTCTACCAGCATTCTTTGATGTGATGGTCCACTTAGCCGTCCATTTACTAAGGGAGGCCATAATTGGAGGACCGATTCAATATCGTTGGATGTATCCTATTGAGAGGTAAATTATAATGTCCTTGTATAATGGTCACGTGATTTCCTTGTTTTTTTTTTTTTTCCTTTTTTGTGTCTACAAGTCTATAATGCTATGTAAAATGCACATGTTCTTATCTACTTTGAAGGGGTATGTGTGCAATAAGGCACGACCAGAAGGTTAAATCATTAAGGCATACGTTGACAGTGAAGATCTTGCATTTTGCTCAATATATCTACATGATATTGACACAAGGTTCACTCGTAAGGAGCGAAATACAGACGTTCATACTATTAATGCCGAAGATGAAGAACCAAGGAGCTCTATATTTTAAGAAAATTTCGGCCTCTCAATACACGAGTTTACGATTTCATTAATATGGACAACCTACAAAAAGCTGATTTTTACGTCCTCAATAATTGTGATAAAATTGTTCCATATATCGAGTACGTGGTTCCAAACTCCTTACTTTGCATTGTATTTACATATGCATATTTATATACTTAGTTGACATTAACATGTACTACTATTGCATATAGCGAACATAAAGCTGAACTTCTAGCCTAAAATGAACGGAATGTTGACGAAAGACATAAAAAGGAATTTATCAATTGGTTTGGGAGTCGTGTAAGTAACAAATATTGCTTGAGTTAGAAGCAATGTCTGTTTTCACTATTGAAGGTTTATTTTTCTAAACTCATGTTTATTTAATAGATGAAAGTTATGTATTACAATAAGGAACCAACAGAAAGTAAAGATTTGTATGCGTTGGCATGTGGCCCCGATCAACGAGTTAACCGCTACAGCGATTGGATTGTCAACGGGTTATGATTTCACACAAAGTTCCTTGAACTGCATAAAAAAAACCCAAAATTATGGGGTTACAGTGCTATACACAGAAGGAGATAAAGAAATTGACTACTTTGGTGTGTTGGATAATATTATAAAGCTTAGCTATGGAGCCAATAGACTCGTCCACCTATTCAAGTGTACTTGGTGGGACATTAACAATAAAAAGACTGGGATGAACACAGATGCCTATTTTACTAGCATCAATTTTAGTAAGACATGATATCAAAATGACCCTTTTGTGCTAACGACGCAGGCAAAACAAGTGTTTTATCTTAAAGACACAAAATTGAAGGGTGAATGCTATGCGGCCCAAAAGATTCCTCCCTGAAGTTTGTATGCTATTACAGAAGTTGCAGATGGGGAGATGAGTGCCAGTGAGGCTGCAATCCAAGAAGATGAGCCATCTGTCAGTGCAGCACCACAATGTGCTTTCAATGTTGTCGAAGAAGACCCCGATCTTATACCATTGCATAGGGTTGGTGCCGTGGTAGAAGCCGTAGAGACTGCTGACATTACAATTGAACCCTTTGTAGACATTCACTTCATCGACGATGAGGAAACTGATGGGGAAGATGAAATAGGGGTCAAGTACTGTAGTGAAGAGGAAGACAGTTTAAGAAGTGAGGATGATACCGATATTAAGGACATGTAGAGGGTAAGTAAGTGAAGGTTGTAGCCATGTATCTACCATGTGTAAATAACTAAAAATATATTTATTATGCATCCATCTAATATTCGTACTTTTTATATTTACTTGACTAATATTTTGCAGACATGGCACCAGGAGGCCATCGTGGCCAACTTCCTTCCACGCTATCGACTACGTCATCGCACGAGGTCGATCTGCCGGCCTTCAGACCAGTGGAGCACGTCGGGGGTGCTACGACACCAACATTTTCTGAGCCATAAGGACCTCGGCCAGACATGGATACCACAGATGCCACTGATATGCAAGGTGAGTTGCCGACAATGATGAGCAGTGTTGGTAAGGATATGATTAATTTATTTACATTTCAACTATTGATGTTAGTTATTCACATGTATGATAATAATGTTGTTCTTAATTTAACTCTCCTTTCAGCATCTACATCTAAGGTGAGGTCAAGCCATGGTGCAGTGAAGAACATGTCTCTGAAGAAGCACCTGGAGAGGACTAAGCAACGGATTCGAATCAAGATTCCTCCAAGCTACACGGCCCCGCTTAACGATTGGTGCACCTCATGGACCTGGGAGCTTGACATTATATGCCGACAGTATCCTCCAGTCACGACCTTTAGCTGGCTGTAAGTGACTCAGGAGCAGCGCATGGTTCTTTACATGTGCATTTTGGTAAGTAATTCCAAACCCTTTTTATTTTTATTTTTATTTTTTTACTTTTAATACTAGCCAATTAACAACTGTCTAACATTCTAATTGTATTACCTATGCAAGAGGAGTTCGATATAGACATCCTTGAAACTGACCATGTGAAGAGGGCGGTGGACGTCCAATTGTGCAATAAATTTATAAGCTATCACTCAAAAATGTGTGAGCATTTTCGGGCGATGGGAGATCAATCGAAAGCGCGGCCATATAATAAGATATCCCAAGAGGATTGGGAGGTGGTGTTTCGCCATTTCCGCGACCCACACTATCAGGTGATGTTTATATTATAATCACTAATTTTTTTTGACATTGATGTCACTAATAAACCGTCATTACATCTTCCTTGCAGGCCATATGTGAAACAAATGCTGCAATCCGCAACAAACTCTCTACGATGCATTGCGGTGGATCGAGGTTATTCATAAATCATCGACGAGTAATTACTATATATAAAACTATTTGATCATTACATGACTTAATACTAATGATGTCTTATATGATAATGTAGCGTGATCCTGAGATTGGTGCAGAGGAGCCGCTGCCGGATCTTTATTAGAGAACACACCAATGGCGATCGGGGGAGTGGTTCGAGGGTGCATAGGGCAAACACGTAAATGAAAGAAAATATTTGGTTTATTACTTCGTTCAAAATATCGAAGTTGTATTCTTACTTATTACTTTTTATCATTTTCATGACTGAAATTAGGCACGGATTATCGAGCTGAGGGATGCACCTGTTTTAGAAGGAGTCAACAAATGACAAATTTCCAGATAACTTCCCAGGTGCTTGGGGAACGAGTGGGGGGCTGGGTGAAAGGTCTTGGAAGTGGATACATTGCCCCAAAAGAATCATCATCCATGGGTGCGGCGGCTCGTGCAGACATGGAATGAGCGCGCTGAGACGCCGAGTCTCGTGCGGAGGAGATAGCTCGACGGATGCAGATGGTGGAAATGGAGAACTAGGAATTGGAAGACATGGTGTTATTGTAGTGGAGAACCGGGAATTAAAACAAACTATGTCCATAGTTGTAGTGGAGAACCAACAATTGAAAGACACGGTGTCCACCTTTCATGCCCAGTTGCAAGCCATGCTGAATAGACAAGTGCAGTTCGAGCAAATGATGCACCAATCTCGACCAGATGATGTTGGTGGCTCCTCTTATTAGAAGGTATGTACAACATAATTTGATTCTCGGTTGTTTTATTTAGATACTGAGCTGTTCTTTTCCTGGGCATATTTCTTTTTCTTGGCATTTCCACTTCTATTATCTAGAATTTTTGGCATACCAGAGCTGCAATACTGCTAGTGCTTTTGCTATATATATTTTTTCCTTATTTTGGTTTTCTGCTGCTTACTTCTGCTTTTGTGTTGTGGAACTTATGGAAAAAACATCACATATTATTTCTTCAAAAAATAAGAAAATTTATTCAAAAAATATATTCACCATAAGTTGAATACATAACTCAGAGGGAGCATCATCTTCATAATTTTTTAAATTAAATGCTCTTATCATCTCACAACATTCATGCCCATATGCCTAGATGAATAACAATACTACATTGAACTCAATACTATCCACTATTCTCTACTATTTATATTCTTTAATGGATAGATTATATATTGTGATTTGTTGGTTGCTACGTGATTGCATGCTAGTCTAGAATGCCTCATGCATGGCGGATGCAGTTGATGTGTATTGCATGCTCGTAGTGGATATAGGTTCTCGCGTGCCTTTAACTGAATTATAAAGAACTTATTTGAACCTATTAAGTACAGGTTTTATGGGAAAATATCCAATTTACAGACGGCAAGTTGCCGAAATTTCATTAAAATTTTTCCAAAAAAAAAAAACCATGTACAAAGATAATTATGACAAAATGAATGTTAAAATATTTTTGAAAGGATGAGTGAAAGTTAGGTATCATAAGAAAGGAGGCAATGTAGGCTTACTTCATTTAAAGAAGCATTCATTTTTATATTTTTGGTCCGGTAAGCCTAATGCATTCATTGTCGAGCCTAAATCATTGAAAATCTTAAAAACACTTGGTTAAGGATTTTAAAATTAGAAAAGATGACCAACAGTGAACATCAACTTGCAATGAGCATCTAATTCTTAACAAGTAGTTAGGAATCCAATTACAAAAACTTTAAAGAAAAGGACAACACCAACCCATTGCGCTAGCTAGCTGCAGTCTACATGGCTAGAAAACACAAGTTGGAGGGAACAAACAAAAGTAGGGATTCGGTGATGAAGTCTCTTAGCTAGGTTTGAAAATTCTCTATCTACTTCCTTAAAACCATCCTATTATCACATGTCTCTCCTATACACACGCACACGCACACACACACAACATTGTTTATTCACGAGGGGATGCCTATTGCGAGGAAAACTATCCTATTCAAGTTACCATATGATCTCTCTGTTAAATTATGTCAATAAATTGAACCAAAATAAATTTCTTTCTATTTTTATGTCTAACTATAATTAGTATGACTCTTTAAATGGGATTATAAATCATTTTTCGATCACTGTTTCACCTTGGTGAAGGATTTCTTTGACTCGTATCTCAAAAAGTGATATAGAAGTTTAGGATATTTCCTTTCATTACTTTGGTAGCCCTAAAAAAAGTATGTATGGTACTTATGGCTTAACATATTACTTGTGCAAAAGTGTTGTTTGACATGTTCACAAAAAAATACCTATTAAATAATTTTGTTAAAAAGTGACTATTTTTAAATTGATTTTTCAAAGCAAAGAATCATAGGATATTTCCTCCCATTAAAGATACTGTAGTGACCCAGAGAATTTATGATATTTAAATGATGAAAGGAAGGGAGAAAAAGAAATTAAAAAGGGACGCACAACAGGTCTTTGTTGACAACGCGGTATATTAGACTCGTCTACGAGGGTGTAATTCGTCGACGATAAAATACCGAGAGAGGTTTTGGGTACCTCTAAATTTCATCGATGAGGAGAGAGCTTATCGACGAGTTGTCTTCATGACCTCGTCGACGAGGTGACGTGGCTCATCGACGAAGGTTGCAGTATAAATAGTGGTTAAACGTGATTTTCAGCTTAATTTGGCCGTAGAATTCCTCTCTCTCCCTCCCTTCGTTTTTCCTTCCTTTTTTCTCAATTTTCGAGTTTGTTTGCCACCGGAGTGACGATCTGAAGCCACCACGACACTTCTAGGAAAGTTCTTTGCATATCCGCTGGAGTGGATCGTCGGTGGGTCGAGTTCGGAATTCATCCCAGATTTAGGGTAAGACTTTCTACTCAATATTTGGCTTTTTGACTATTGTAGAAGCATAGTGCAAGTAGAAATATAGAACTTTAGTTCTGGGGAATGTTGTTTTCAGGGTGTTGAACGGGGAACCTTGCGGGTGCGGGGCTATTTGTTTTAAGGGCTTTTCAGGACTCAGGTAACGGGATAAACTAAACTAGTTATTTTATGAAAATGTATGTATGTTATTACAACATCTGATTTCAGGAAAATAAATATATTTATATATGATTTATATTTAAGAAATACTACTGAAAATAACAGTATGTTAAATATACGAAAAACCTGTTTCGTGTGGCATGAGTTGAAATTAATATGAAATATTGTTTTCTAGGAATAGGATAAAGATATGGATTTTTATAATGAAAAACCGGTGTACGGGCCGAGATTTTTATATGTTTTTTCAGCATACAGGCTGAGCAATGTATTTGATTTGCTGGCATATGGGCCGTGCTATGTATATGATTTGCTAGCGTATGGACCGAGCTATGGATATGATTTACTAGCGTACTGGCTGAGCTATGTATATGATTTGCCGACATACGAGCCGAGTTATGGATGTGATTTGCCAACGTACGAGTTGAGCTATGGATATGATTTTCCAGCGTACGGGCCGAGCTATGGTAAAATGTGAAATATCGGCGTACGGGCCAATAATTTTCATGATATACGTATATATGCAAAAGGATATGATTGATTTGATAATTAATGGTATGAAATATCCATGTATCACAGTTTCAGTATATGCTATATGTTATCAGAACATGGTTGGCTTGGTCTAGGCTAGCACTTACACGATACCGATGCTATGTGTTCATGATTCATTATAATATTTGTGTTAACGCCGCTGTACGGAGTGGTGTGAAATTGGATGGTCAATGTGGTTTTAAGAAGTTTGAGCGCCACTGATGTACAGATCAAGTCTGGCAGACCCATCGGACTTACAGACTGTACTATTAACTTTGCAGTGGTCGGTCAACCATTGTCAGGTCCCCCCTTCAGACCACACAACCCAGTCATGTAGGGGTAATACATGACAACAACCTACTAACCTACTAAGAATGTTTTTGTATTATTATTATATGAGATGAATTATGCTATGAGAATATAGTATGTTCTGTCATGTTGTGATTATACATGTTTTCCTAGAAATATATATACAGTTTTATTAGTTATGTTCATGATTATATATGTCACAGAAATGCTCATGTTGCCACACACTAGTGTTAGTTTATTTCCCTTACTAAGAAGTGTCTCACCTTGAATTTCATAAACATTTCAGGAGTCCCTGATAGGAGAGCGGGTAAAACTCCGTTGATATAGTTTTGTTGATCTGCCTTCTCTAAAGGATAAGTTTTGGTGGGAACGGTTGGATTTTTGTGGGAAATGTCCCTAGATCTTTCTTTTTGGATGTATATACTTAAATACAGTGGATGTAGTGACTCTGGTATTGTGATGTATGGTTTTGTATTTATGATTGTATGTTTCTTACTACTTAGGCTTCCGTTATGTGTTCTGATGTATCCCTGGTACCCACGAGTCCAGGTGGATTATGATCTGCTGAGTTTTGTGATATTGGTTTTATTATAAATATATATATATATATATATATATATATGTGTAGAAATTAAGTAGGTCGTCACAGATACTATTTGCTACTACTTAAAAATAGTGCTTATGGTACTTATGACTTAAATTAGTGATTGTACAAGGAATGTTGTTTAGCATGTTCCCAAAGAAAGTGCTTATTAAAAAATTTTACCAAAAAAGAATCATTTTTAAGTGAATTTTGAGCAGTAAAGTAACATTGCTTTTTGTAACCTAAAAGCAAATATTGTTCATGCACAATAGAAATTTAGTAATATTATTATTAAAATAAATAATTATATATCATTTTATAATGTATTATATTAGTATTAATGAGAAAATAATAATGTTGAATTATATTAGCTAATTAAAATTGTTTAGTTATTATATGCTTTGTGATATATTATTGTTAATTAACATACTACAATGATGAATTATGGTAATTAAAACTATTTAATTAAATTAATAATAATATAATTAACATTGAAATTATAATCATATTATTGTATTATGTATTGTAATGCATTATTGTTAATTAGAAGACAATAATGATGGATTATATTAATTAGAAAACAATTAATTAAAATTTTTAATTCAACAGTAATATTATTATTAACATAAATTAATGATCATATACTATTTTATTATGTATTGCAATATGCTTTTGTTGATAAGAAAATAATAATGTTGAATCATATTAACAAACAATGTTTACTTTTAGAAAATCAAATAGTACTAGTGAGTTTCAACAATTTTGTAGCTAACACTTACTTTTAGCACTCATAAAATATAACACTTTCTCTAGTCCCATATTTTTCTTAGATGGTTCCAAACAATCCTTAGGAGTGAAAGATCATATGCATGTTGTGCTCCATCTTCCTCCATACTCAAACTACTAAACCCAATTCATACATGTTTAACTTTCTTAATGAGAAAAGAAACACATTGCATAGTGTCGACTCGACCTTTAGAAGCTTATATATACAAGACAACTATGTAGCGTCAGTCTACCTACGGATATTCATATACTTATAATTGAGAATATTTAAATGACATGTGGTAAAATGCATTCAAATATCTTTAACATGGTCACCTTTAGTATACCCATTTTCTATCAAGCATTGTCATGTTTGTCTCAATGCTTCTATTCTTGTGACTCAAGATTGTTCACCCTTATAAGACAAACATAACATGGACAAATTTTTTTTTTCTCCATAATTATCAATATTCAATTTATAATCTTGTGATTAAGAGTATTTAAATTAAGTCCTAAAAGAAATAAGTCTCATTGTAGTGACCCAAAGAATAATAGTATTTAAATAATAAAGAGAAAAAGAAATGGAAACAGCAACAGAAGGAGGCAGTCGACTTCGTCAACGACATTGCATTTTGAATATAATAACCTAGGGGATTTACTCATGGCCTCGTCGACGAACACAGGGGATTTGTCGATGAGGGTACAAAAGGGTCTCGTCGACGAAGGCAAGTTTCGTCGACGAGAAGAAACCGAAAAGGATTTTTGGTAGTCTGAAATTCGTCAACGAGGGTGCAGGTTCGTCGACGAACTTTTTATAGGACTCGTCGACTAGGTGACGTGGCTCGGCAATCAATCCCGCAGTATAAATAGCCCTAATGTGATTTTAATTGTAGAAATTTCAGCGAAGACCCTCTTCTCTCTCTCCTCTACGGCCCTTCCCCTTTCTCTCTTCCATTTCGGCCCCGTCAATCGCCAGATCGATGATCTGAGGCCACCACAACGCTCCTGGTAGAGTTCTCTTCAAGTCTGTTGGGGTGGATCGTTGGTGGGATCAAGTCGAATTTCTTCCTAAAATTAGGGTAAGGCCTTTTAGTCAACTTTTGGCCTTTTGTCAATTATAGGAAATGATGTAGGTAAAGAAATATTGATATTCTGTTATGGAGAATGTTGTTTTCAGGGTGTCATGTAGGAAGCCTTACGGGTGTAGGACCCATTACAGTAGGGAGATTTTAGCATAAATCTGGCAAGGGAAATATGCTATGTTAGGTTATTCGAGTATGATTTCAGTATAAAATTATATATATTCTACTAGAGTATTATTCATAGTAGAGATTTATACAGTTTATTAAGTACAATTAATATGTTTTAAAAATTATTATGTGGCTTGAGAATATAGATATAGTACATAAACATGTTTACAGTATTTTCCTAAGTTATGTTTTACAGAATATACAGATAGTGGATATGTTTTATAGTAATCATTGAATACCATGATTATATAGTTGATATAGATAGAGTTTACAGTACCATGACATACAGTTTTACAGTTCATTTCAGAAATACAGTTGATACAGATACAGTTTATCACAGGATCGTGGTTTATACTGTTATTTTAGAATAGTGCTAAAAATAGATAGTTGTATATAGAGATGTATTATATAGTATTAGACCCTATTGGACCATTACAGATTATAGAGCACGGTACCGTAGCTACATACAGTATATAGAGTGCAACCACCTATTCAGATAATAGGTGGCATAAAGGTCAATCGTATAAAGCCTATGAGTGGACAAGCTTCCCATCAGATATGGATTGAGGAGGAATGATCAGACCTATGGAGTATAGTGATTTATTCCTAGTTGGCCAGCCAGAGTAGATCCAGCCTTCGGACTGCGCAACCCTATCATGAGGGCTTAAATCATGATACACAGTTATCCATAGGGAAGTTTTCAATTATTACTATGTTTATATAGATTTACAGAGACAAAAAATATATATGTATTAGAAGTATTTTGAGTAGAAACCTAAAGTACAAAAATGTTAAGCAACAGGAGAAAAATGATGCTTATATTATTGTATTTTACAGTTTCAGTGATTCATGATTATATAGCAATAGATTTTCATAGTATTGTAACTTATTTGCCACACACTAGCAATAGTATATTTCGTCTTACTGAGCGTTGGCTCATCCCATTGCTTTAACATTTTTTAGGTGATCTAGGTAGGCGAGGAGACCAAGCTCGTAGATAGAGGGGCCTCAGTACTGCCCTGTCAGTAGAGAGTGAGTATGTTTTTGGAGTATTTCTGTATAGCCCCAGCCTAGTTGAGGGTATTTTGGGAAACAGCTGTACATGTATATTTTGGGAACATCTTAGCACTCTGGTATTGTATATTTTGGATATGGTTACATGAACTCAGCTTCTTGCTGCTTAGGTTGACAGTTTGGTATCAGAACATTATAAATGTTATAGTATAAAAAATTTTAAAAAAAAACTCAAGTTAAATAGCAGGTCGTTACACTCATGTTCTACTTTACTAAGTTATCTTCTCAACTTAGATTTTATGCTTATATTCATATAATAAAGGTAATATTAGTGTAACACAAAATTAACTTTCAAGTGTGCAACTCAATGGAAATATGTGAACTCAGAGTTTAGGTTTAAATACTGACATTATTTTTTTCATTATTAATATTACTACCGTACAAATTGTGTAATATGCATTATTATGAAATCTTTGCGAATTTGTTATATCATATAATTATTTTTCCTGATTATATTAAGCACCAGCTCTCCATTTGTATGCTAATTTTTTTTTATGACTCTTAATTTGTAGGGTTTGCGGCTGTCATAACATCAGCACGATGTCATGCATGCATGCACTACGATCATTGGAAGCAACTTTTTGATTATTTCTTTGCCATTTTTATTGTTATTTGAACAAATGGAATTTTTGTATTTTAATTTGAATTTGTACTAGTATTTGTATTTGAATTTTGAATATTTTGAATTTTTTTTGTTATCTGAACAAATGTTATTTCTTTATTTTTAATAGAATTTGTATTTGAAATAAAAATTTTGAATGATTTACGAATTTTGTAGTAATTATGGTTTCAGGTTATGTATGCGAAAATGTAATTACAGATTTTTACAGGAATTAATGATTAAAAAGAATTAGTATTAAAGGTTTTTTTAATTTTTTTAATTATTGGTGAAGGATTCAAGTTCATCACTAATAGTAGGGTATTAGTGATAGTTTTTAGATTCATTACTAACAATAAAGTATTAGTGAAGGAATTCGTCACTAATACTCCACTATTAGTGACGAATTTAGTATTAGTGACAAATTTGAATCCTTCACTAATACTTTATTATTAGTGACGAATTTGTAATTTGTTACTAATACCCTACTATTAGTGACAAATTTGAATCCTTCACTAATACCCTACTCTTAGTGACGAATTTATAATTTGTCACTAATACCTTACTATTAGTGACGAATTTGACTTGAGCTGATGTAGAATTTATAGTGACAATATTAGAGTTTTAGTGACGGTTATAAATACTCCATTATTAGTGACGAATTTAGAATTCGTCACTAAATTCATCACTAAATTCGTCACTAATAGTTAGTACTAATGGTACATATAACAACTATTTTAAAACCGTCACTAATAGTATTAATGACGAATTTATTAGTATTAGTGACGGATTTGATCCTTCACTAATACCCTGATTTTTTTTAGTGACTCATACATTTCATTAAAGATTCATTTACAGTTGGATGGAATTTTTAGAGGCAAATTTTTCTAAAATATAGAGGCCTTGTCGATGAATTCATAAGGCCACTCGACGACGAACATTTTGTTCTCATCGACGAGAAAATACTGAGAACCCAAAAAGTTCAGGCAGGTCTCTTGTCGACAAATTCATGGTCCCGTCAACAAATGAGTGTTGTACACTCATCGACGATTGTACCAACTCGTCCATGAATGTGGCGGTGCAGAACGGCGTCTCAGCGCAAATACGGATGAAAACCTTTATTTCTAAATGATCCAACAGCTAGGATTTGATCAACTGCCGAGAACACTTATAAACCTAATCTCTAAACCCTAGAGTATCACTTTTTGCATACTTTTGAGATCCTTGAACATATTGCAATTCTTTTGCCTGCACTCTAAAGCATTCACATCAATTTCCGCCATTTGTTACGTTGATCAAAAGGCGTTCATGCACATATTTTGGCATCGTCGTGGGTATTGAGGTTTTGTAATTAAAATATTTTGAGCATTCAAATCTAATTTTTTTTTGTTTCCCATATTCATTATATTTAATATATTTCTTGGGAGCAAAAATCATAATCTTGTATTTTATATTCATTGGTTGAATAAGACGCTTGAGAAAAGTTTTCTAAAGCTAAAATGTTTGAGATATTTAAAGTTATATTTTTCGTTCAAAGACTTATCTTTTGTTATTGCAAAAACTATTTGATTGCAAATTCTAAGAGCTCCTAAATACATATTCTTGAGGGATATTTTCTGAAAAATATTGAATAAAGTTTTTGATCTTTGGAGCGCGCACACACACACACACATAGTTGAATAGATCAGTGGAGCATATTTTTTTTTACATACAACAATCATTCATCGATATTGCAAGAAGTTTCATTAATCTTTACATACATATTGAGTTCATGTTTTACCATATGAGTACGTACTATGATTTCTATTTTACTTACTAGCTTAGTTAGAAGCATTTTGAGTTTTGCAGAAATTGTAATCATTATTTTGTATTCACAGTTCGGGTTGTGAACTGGAATTGAGGAAGAAACTACGCCTCTTGTATGCAGCGGACTGTAAAGGGAATCTCCGTCCCTGTAGTAACTCGGGAAATTTTTTTTATTATTATTGTATTAAATTAATTGAATAAACAAATTAAGTGAATAGTATTATAATGGTAATAAAATCTTATGGGGATAAGATATATATATATATATATGTATATATATAATATTAATATTGATATAATATATTATATGTTATGTAAGTTATATATATATATATATATATATATATATACTAAAGGAAGTGAAGCTTCCTTGAGAAGATTGAAAAATTCAATCTTTCATAAGCAAAGAGCTTGTCACACCCCCTTCTCTCTCTTGCCAACTCTCTCTCCTCTGCCACCTCTCTCTCTCTCTCCTCAATTTCTCAGCAGATTCTCCGTCGATTGGAGAACGGAAAATACTCCTGGGTTCTATTCTCTGCCACCGACATTTTAACCGGAGTGCATTTATCGTAAGAGCGTCGTACGCACCACTCCTAGGATAAGATAAACCCACTCTCTCCAATTTTTTCTCCAATCTTTAGCCAAATTGACGATTAGAAACCACCACGATGATCTATGAGCGTTTCTCTACAAGTCTAGCGGAGTAAATTTTTGAACTAGACTTTTTAGGCACCACTCCGAGGTTAAGGTAAGGAATACAAATTATGTGGGTTGTTTTAAAATTTTAATCGATTAAATTGTAGTATTTAATTATTAAAAAATATTATTTAATTATATCAGATTTTGGGAGTGTTTTGGGAATAAGTTAAATTGTTGGGAATGGATTATATTGGATTTTTGGAGATAATCCTGGAAGTAAATTAAACTGCAGGAATTTGATTAAATAAAATTTTTGGGGAACATTTTGGAATTAAGTTAAATTGTAGGGATTTGATTAAATTATAATTCTAAGAATATTTTAGAATTAGATTAAACTGCGGGGATTTGATCATATTGGTATATTTTTTAATATGTTAGAGATTAAATTTAAATATAGGAAGTGGATCATACCCTTGTTTTTAGAATTTAACTGATTAACGAGAGTGTGTGAGCCTAGGGATATTAAAATAATTATTATTCCAAGGCTTAACTGATTATACTGAAATATATGGTTATCGGGTTTGTGCTCTGAACGCCGTAAGCGTCGGTTTAGGAATCTTACAAGCATAGTCTATAGTAACCCAAAAAAAATATTATTAATCAATTAATTAATTAAAAATTATTAAATTAATTAATTAAATAAACAAATAAAAAGAATAGTATGAAAAAAAACTAATTAATATATATATATATATATGTGTGTGTGTGTGTAAGTTTATTAGAATATATATACATTAAAGCTTCTTTAGGAAGCTTCTTCTTCAATTTCATTTCTTCACATCCAATCGGAAATTGAATTCCTGCGCCTCCAGTACTCTCTCTCCTCTCTCATCATTTTCTCTCTAGCCGTCTGTCTCTCTTTTTCCTCAATTTCTTCTCCAATACTCGATTGATCGAAAAACGAAAAATACCGCTCTGTTCCATTCTCCACTACCAACATTCTTACTAGAGTGGATTTTTCGTAAGGGCGTCGTAGGCACCATTTCTAAGGTAAGGTAAACCCATTTTTTCTCCTCAATTTCTCTTAAATTTTCAGCCTAACTGACGATCTTAAACCACCACATGGTTTTAGGAGTGTTTCTCTACAAGTTTAGTGGAGCGATTTTTTGAATTGGGTATTCCAGACACCAATCAAGGTTAGGGTAAGATTTAGGAAATTAAGCAAATTTGATGATTTTGGTAATTTAATTATTTATTTGGTGTTTATAGACTTAGGAAATGTTAAAATAGTATTTTATTTGAGGTTGATTTGATAAACTAGGGTTCATGAATTCAAGGTTCGGGGCGTGACAGAGTGGTATCAGAGCATTAGGTTGTTAGGTTTTGTAAACTCTAAGATAAATTAATACCAGAGTATAGGATCGGGATAGGATGAGGATGGGAATGGGTAGACTAAGATACTCTTAGGGATTCTGAGTTATTTTTCATTACTTAGAGGTAGAAATCCCTTTATAGACTTATGTGATTTTCTGATTTGGTCACGAGTTTCAGAAAATCACGGTAAATCCATCAACGGTGATGTTTCTGAGTATTGACCCCGATTTTCAACATTTATTGATTTTTTAATTTAATATTTGTATCCCGAATAGTGTGGACATTGCCATCCCGCAATAGCAAGTAATAAGTTTAGGTTATGAGATAAGTAACAGTTATTTTTGGTTTTAGATTAATGTATTTATTTGTAATTATAAAGTATATTGGAATATGTGGTATGAGTTGGTTCGATAATAATATAATCTAAATAGAATTATCGGGTTCACAAATTTCGTGGACAAAATTCTTTTAAGGAGGCAAGAATGTAATAACACGAAAAAAATTATTATTAATCAATTAATTGATTAAATATTATTAAATTAATTAATTAAATAAAAAAAATTAAAGGAATAGTATAGAAAAAAAATTAATTGGAATAATATATATATATATATGTGTGTGTGTGTGTGTGTGTGTGTAAGTTTATTATAATATGTATATTTATATAAGTTAAAGTGTGTGTATATATATTAAAGCTTCTTCAGGAAGCTTCTTCAATTTCATTTCCTCACATCCTATCTGAAATTGGATTCCTGCACCTCCAGTACTCTCTATCCTTCTCTCTCTCCATTCTTTCTCCAGCCCCCTATCTCTCTCTCTCTCTCTCTCTCTCTTTCTCTCTCTCTCTCTCTCCTCAATTTCTTCTCCAATATAGGGATTATCGAAAAACGAAAAAAATTACCGTTGGGTTCCATTCTCCGCCATCGAAATTCTTACTGGAGTGGATTATTCGTAGGAGCATCGTAGGCACCACTCCTGAGATAAGGTAAACCCATTATTTCTCCTCAATTTCTCTCAAATTTTTAGTCTAACTAATGATCTGAAACCACCATGTGGTTTTAGGAGCATTTTTCTAAAATTCTAGCAGAGCGAATTTTTGAATTGGGTTTTCCAAACACCAATCCAAGGCTAAGGTAAGATTTAGGAAATTAAGCAAATTTGATGATTTTGGTAATTTAATTATTTATTTGGAGTTTATGGACTTAGGAAATGTTAAAATAGTATTTTATTTAAGGTTGATTTGATAAACTAGGGTTCATGAATTCCAGGTTTGGGGTGTGACAGAGTAATGTCATACCCCCTGGAAGAAAGACTTAAAAAAGATTTGATGTAACTACCCATATCAACAAGGTGCACATTTCTTTTCGAGAGTCTTCCTATAAGAACTCCACGTCTAAGCGTGCTTGGCTTGGAGTAATCTTGAGATGGGTGACCTTTTGCGAAGTTTTTTCAGGAAGTGTGTGAGTGAGACAAAACACACAGAAAATGATGCATGTTGGTCTGTGGGACCAGTCATTTGTCTAATAAGGCCCGCCCTCCAGTTGTCTGGACCAGGTGGAGGAGGAGAGACACAGTGCTCCCTGGCAGACCCAAGTTGGGGGGTTACACAGTCTCCGTGAATAAGGTAAGGGGAACAAATTAAACCAGTTGTTTTGTAAATTCTACTGGTTAAAAAGGAAATTATATGTGTATACATATGATTATCATGCAAGTTTTGAAAGCCAACTGCTTAAGTTGAGGGTTTTGAGCTTAGGGTTGTGTTAATAGCTACTATTTCCGAAAATGAACTGACTAATGTAAAGAAAAAGGCTACATGATTTAAGTAATGGATTCTTTGGATAATTTGACTAGTTGAAATGATTGGTTGGAACTGTTATACATTTTCTAAAAATTGGTCAAGGTGAGTAGGGTTAATTATCTCCGTTTTTTCTTATTAATGCTTATTTTGGGTATAAGATAAATTGTGAAGATAACTTAACCTATATTTTCAATAAAGCAGATAATGAACATGGATTGACTTATTATTTCAGTAGTTATATAAATATGTGTATTATTCAAATCGTGTGGCATGAGGAAAAATGAAAATACTATGTTGAGTTATGAAATATGCATAATATATTGAACTACTAAATTGTGTTGGGATTATATTGTATTTAGAATTGTTTAATCAGAGTAAAATATTACTGTTAAATTGCAATGTATGGTTTGAGAACTCTAGTGGACCATAGCACGCACAGTACCGTTGTAAGAGTTATGGAGAGCTTAGTGCAACTACACGTCTTAGAGAGAGTGTTGGTATTGAATATTCGATTGAACTATGAAGGGTAGAGTTCCCCCTAGAGTCTAGACTAGCACGAGAAAGCCAATCAGACTAGCAAACTGAAGAATTGGAAATTGATTTAACTTTAGTGGGCCGACCAGGGTCAAGTCCAGCCTACAAGCCGCTCAACCCATAATGGGGGAAAGCATGTCTGTTTTTATCCATATGGGAGTGTGCTCTAAATTCATATCTGTAGATTTAACCAAAATACAATAGAACAGTGCATGTAAAATATAGAACAATTTATGTGAATATAGAATATATGAAGACAGAGGATGTAAAATGTGATAATAGAGAATGAACAGAATCGTGCGTGTAAATACATAATAGTGTATGTGAATACAAAATATATGAAGATAGAGGATGTGAAATATGATAACATAGTATGTGATAGGAGAATAGAGCATGTGAAAAAAGAGATTATGAAGAGTTGGGTTTTGCAGAGATAACAACATACAAAGTAAAGTAACAAAGTATTAAATGTATTAAATATAGTAGTATTATATATATTTGGGGCGAAGTAAACTCTTCACCCGAGGGCTTACTGAGAAAGGTGACTGCTCTGATAGGTATTAGTTGTAGTAATACTAGGTTGCATAATGTATTAAAGCAGAGGGGAGGTACATGTATAGGCGTATAATATCCCATATCCTCGGGAACTTTTGCTTATAAATAATTGTCTGTGTGTGTGTGTGTGTGTGTGTGTGTGTGTGCGCGTGCGTATAGTAGTATTATGTATATTTGGGGAGAAGTAAACTCTCTGCCCGAGGGCTTGTTGAGAAAGGCGAGTGCCCTGATAGGTAACAGTTGTAGCCATATTAGGTTGCATAACATATTAGAGGAGAGGGGAGCTACATGTATGGGCGTGTAATCTCCCTTATCCTTGAGAACTTTCGCTTATAAATAATTTTGTGTGTGTGTGTGTGTGTGTGTGAGAGAGAGAGAGAGAGAGGGAGAGAGAGTATGGTCTGAGAATGGTTTTGTAACTATGGTTAATTAACAACTAATGATATTTTGTATACATTAAACTCATGACAGCCACACACTAACATTAATCTATTCCATTTTACTGAGATGTTATACAATTCATCTTTTTTAGGACCTCCGCGTGATCGAGCTTAGCAAGCTCAAAACTAGGTTTGTTGGCATAACATTTTTGTGAGAGGGTATAGATCTTGGATGTATTTTTGGGTTTATGTTTTTAGTTTTTTGAGATGAATATATATATGGATAATGGTGTTAGGAAATTTTTGGGATGTTTATATATAAATCTGGTACAATATTAAGTATGTTTATTTACTTTTTTGTTGCATGATTGAGGTTATGGTATCAAACACAGGTGGTTGGATCACATCACACCCCAGGCCCCACTTGGAGGGTTCGTGTGACGCCCCAAACCTGCCAAGTTGGACCTGAGTGCCACGTTGTTCAATCCTCCATCTCGGATGCCATAATTAACATGCTCGCAACAAAATATAAATAAATAACCTCAAATAAATACCAAAGTTCTATATAACATCCCAAAAATGAACGCTACAACATCCAAATATCTGTATCTACAACCGGCATTTAAAACATAACCGCGTATACATATATCTATATATTTACCAGTATTTCACAATATCCAAAAAAAAAAAAAAAACTACCAAAAACAATCCCAGCCCAGACCTTCAAGCCCGATCTCCAAAAGAACCTAAAAAGTTGATAATCCACTAGGGTGAGACATTTCTCAGTAAGGGTGGAATAAATTATAACAGTGTGTGGCAGATGAGTTTATATATATATATATATATATATATATATCAAAATAAACTTTTTCTTATATAATATCAATAACAGTTGAGAAAACGCATCATTATTAACATCACTGACATCTGATATCGTACATACATCCAATATGCACAAGTACATAATTTTATGCAGGCGAAAATCCCCGAGGATATGGAAGATTACCTGCCCATATAAGTAGCTTCCCTCTACTTTGGTACCTAAAATATACCTACTAGAGCACTCACCTTACTCAAGAAGCCCTCAGGCAAAGAATTACCATCCCGCGAGTATACACATCTTTATTTTTTTTAAAGGTGAAGGTTTTCGAGGATCGCGATGATTATCTGCCCATACAAGTAGCATCACTTTGCACTGATACCAAGAAACTACCTATTGGAGTACTCGCCTTTCTTAGCAAGCCCTCGACGGTATGTTTACCTCGCCGTATGCACACACATGCATTCACAACATGTTAAACCATTATTATTATGCTGTACTTAAATTCACATGCGCACAACACATCCACATAGGAACCATGCATCTCATACTTCGTCTTGCAATGTCCTCAATACGTGGCCCACACAGAGTAATCGCGTACATATCAGTACATGGTCCACAAAAGCATCTACGTATTTCTTATCTACATATGTCCTATATAGATACTACTATCCACACAGGGTACATAACATGGCCCATACAGACACCATCATCCACAAAAGATACATAACATGGCCCTATAAGCACCATCATCCACATGAATATACAAATTCGTCACTAATACTCTAAAACAAAAAAAATTATTATTTTTTTAAATAAAGGAAGTATTAGTGACGGTTCTTAAATCCGTCACTAATAAGGAGCCAATAGTGATGAATATACAAATTCGTCACTAATATTCTGAAACATAAATTTTTATTTTTTATTTTTAAATAAGGGAAGTATTAGTGACAGTTCTCAAATCCATCACTAATAAAGGCCAATAGTGACGAATATACAAATTCGTCACTAATACTCTGAAACATAATTTTTTATTTTTTATTTCTAAATAAGGGAAGTATTAATGACGGTTCTCAAATTCGTCACTAATAAGGGGCCAATAGTGACGAATATACAAATTCGTCACTAGCACTTTGAGATAAAAATTTTTAATTTTGTTAAATAAGGGAAGTATTAGTGATGGTTCTCAAATTAGTCACTAATAAGGGGTCAATAGTGATGAAATTACAAATTCATCACTAATACTCTGAAAAAAAAAATTTATTATTATTTTTTTAAATTAGGGAAGTATTTGTGATAGTTCTCAAATCTATCACTAATAAAGGGCCGGTAGTGACGAATTTGTATATTCGTCACTAATACTTTGAAACAAAATTTTTTTTTCTTTTAAATAATAGTAGTAATGGTTATTTAATCGTTACTAATGAATATCTTTTAGTGACGGATTTTAATTCGTCACTAATACTGTTGATTTAGGAGTAATCCCAAAAGGGGGGTGAATTGGGTATTTTAAAATTCTTTAATATCTATTTACCACTTAGTCCCTATTTCTATATTTAACCAATTACTAATCAAGGTCGTGTAAGGTTATTAAAAAAAAACACATGCAATGTTAGATATTGAAATACGATGTGGAAAATAAAAAGATAAGGGAAAAGAGAAGACAAACACGATTTTACGAGATTCAGCTAACCCGGCCTACGTCCTCGCCTTGTGTAACCCACTCAAGGATTCCACTATATCTCTGCTCCTTAAATTGGGATGAAGTTTCCTTTACATCCGCTGCTTACAAGAGGCACAACTTCCTCCTTACCCGATTCACAATCCGAACCGTGATTACAATATAATGTCAAATCTGCAAAATAACTCAAAATTTACTTCTAACAAAGCTAGTGAGTACAATTAAAACCTATCACATATACATATGATGAAACTTGAAGCTCAGTATGAATGAAACAATACAATCGTTATATGAATGAAATGCTTCAACCAATCTCCTTTTTGTCAAATCTCACAAGTAATGATTTATGTAAAAGCTTTGGAGAAAATTAGGGTTCTAGTTCACTTTGCGAAAATGCACAAATATCTAATGTGAACTTATTCAAAAACTTTGTCTTGAATATTATATCAATCAAAATCAACAAGCTTTCTTTCAAGTATTCAATCACAATACGATCTTTATAATATGCAAATATATATATATAATATGATTTTCAAAGATCAAAAAACTGAATATAATGCTTTCCTGAAATATCCCTCAACAAAATAAATAGTTATGAACACTAAGGATATTTAATCAAGTGGTTTTAAAATATCTAAAATATAGAGCTTGAATACACACTTGAATCAAAAAAATGTTTAACCAATAGCAAAAACCTTTCTTAAGTAGTGATCTTATCTAAATAATCTATAAGTAAATACACTCAAGATCAGTCACTCAGCTTGGATTCAATAACAGATTTTGAGATGAAAAGTTCTTTACAAGATATATATATCAACAAGCAAATCAGTTTATATAGAAAAAGTCTGTGAGAATAAATATTAACGTGCAGATCGATTTACCAAACCTCAATACCAAAAGGAGTGCACAATGATTATTAGATTGTATTTTGAAAATAGAGATAGCCTTAACTCAGATTCAACGTAAGAACTTTGAAATACTAATCTAAAGTTTCAACAGTGTGTTCAAAGTTGTTCTAAACGTGCAATCTCCTCAATCGTATGCCAAAAGTTTGTTCTCTTCTATTCTCATTGATCTTGGCTATAGCTCTAGGGTTTAGATGTTCAATATATAGGTATCTTGCCCTTAGAATTAATCTTAACCATTGGATCAAAAAATAATTCGTGAGTTCTCTCATTAAAAAATTAAAATTTTTAAACTTTCTCGCAGATTTAGATTACTGAGGGTTAAGGCCCAGACGACTGAAGTTCTTTAGTGCTTCGAAAAATTAACCTAAACACAGGGTCAGAAGACTGAAGTTGTGGTTCAGTCTTCTGAATTGTCGGGTTGAGATGACTGAAGTCTGAGTACAGTCTTTTGAGATGCTTCTGTTAGGTTCTATGTTTCACCATTAATTCTTCAGGCAGCTGAACTTAATCTTTGGTCTTCGGAAAAAATTCTTTAGACGACTCAGCTTAACTTCGGTCTTTTGAAGTTGCATCTTCAGACGACTAAACATTGAGTTCGGTCTTTTGAAGTGAAAAATTCCTGAATTTTTTCTTTTTAGTTCAAAAAATCTGTTTCGCTCTCTTTCTTAGCTCTTTTATAAAAATATTTTTTGGGGTTTTAAAAATATTTCTAAGTCCATAAATATCCACTAATGATGTCATGAGATGCATGAGTCCTAAGGTCAGTCTAGGGTATATGTTAAGCCTCAAATTAAATCATATGCAATATGTGTGTACATAAGTTCTAAGTACCCATTCCCATGACGATTTTGAACTTGCCGCTTGCATATTCATTCTTGTACTCTTTTAGTTCCATGGATTATACCAAGTTGTGTATGCTTTAATCTTCATGGCTTCCACACTTGTTATCCTTTTGTGCATGCTAAGTATTGTTCCTGTTCACAATCTCAATGCACAGATCAAATACCAAGTGATTTGTCATTATCAAAACCGGATTGGACTCATAGAATCAACAATCTCCCCCTTTTTTATGATGACAAATACACGAGTAAAAATATAAAATGGGTTACGCCTAACAAGGCTCCCCCTCAAATAATGCATCAAATATTCAATAAATGAAATATGCTCATGTCAAATAAGATATGCTCATGCTCATACACAATTAGTTTTGCTAGACCATTTTTGCCTATTTTTACTTGTTATATTCTGATTCTTCTCCTATAGCCTGATTCTTCTCACTCTTTACACAATTAGTTTTGCCAACAATTTTTGCAATTTTTGCTCCTGATTTTTCTCCCCCTTTTGACATCAACAAAAAGGTGTATAATAATACATGAGTGGACATAACCTTATGCTCTTCACCCTTGTTTAGTATTAAAGTTTTGAACTTATTCAACCATCATATTTGAAAAATTTTACTTCTCCCCTTTGCTAATTCATAAAGTTGTGTTGTTGAATGTAAATTGCATTGTGAAGATACACAGTCTGGAAAATTTCAAAGATTAAGTGAGGATTAACATGTGTAAGTCAATAAACTCTTATTATGATGTGAGTGTAATACCAAATGTTAAAAAATGACAACAAATGTTAATACCAAATGTTAATACCAAATGTTAATTAATGTTATACCGAATAAGAGCAAATGAGCCAAATTTGAAATTTTTATCCAATTGAAAATATTAAGTGGCGTTGCTCCCCCTGAATTATGTCATATAATATAATTCTAGACAACCTCTCGACTATGCATCAGGCCTAATTCAAGCCTAATTTTGATAAACCTATCCTCCGCAAGTGGTTTTGTGAATATATCTACCCATTGTTCATTCGTGCATACAAACTCAAGTGTCACATCTCCTTTTTGCACATGATCACGAAGAAAGTGATGTCTTATTTCTATATGTTAAGTTCGTGAATGTAATATGGAATTCTTTGATATGTTTATTCCACTCGTATTGTCGCATCTTATAGGTATTGTTTCATAACTTAATCCAAAATCCATTAGTTGTTGCTTCATGTATAGCGTTTGAGCACAACAACTACTTGCCGCTTTGTATTCTGCCTCAACTGTGGAAAGAACAACTGAATTCTGCTTCCTGGAAAACCAAGAGACTAATGAATGTCCAAAGATGTATACTTAGGATACCATAACCTAAGTTCAACGGTTCCTATCAGGTATCTAAGTATTCGTTTGACAGCTAACAAATGTGACTCTTTTCGTGCAGCCTGAAATCTTGCGCACAAACATACACTAAACATTATGTCAGGTCGACTAGCAGTCAGATAAAGTAAGCTACTGATCATTCCACGATAGAACTTGACATCTACTAGAATACCTTGTTCATCTTTGTCTAATTTCATAGTAGCGCTCATAGGTGTTCCTAGTTTTTTTCCATCTTCCATATTAAACTTTTTTATCAGATCTCTAATGTACTTCAATTGATTTATAAAGATACCATGTTTAGCTTGTTTGATCTCAAGTATTAGAAATAAATTTAGTTCACCCATCATGCTCATCTCAAATTGTTTTTGCATAGTGTTTGCAAACTCATTACACAAGTCTTTATTTGTAGCTTCAAATATGATATCATCAACATATACTTGAACTAGGAGCATGTCATCTTTCTTAGACTTTATAAAGAGTGTCATGTTTATCTTTCATCTGATAAATCCATTGTCCAGTAGAAAGCCACATAATCTCTCATACCAAGCTTTAAAAGTTTGCTTTAAACCGTACAGGGCTTTTTTCAGTATGTACACGTGATCTAGATTCTTATGATTTTCAAAGCCTGGGGGTTGTTCTACATACACTTCTTCACTTATGTAGCCATTTAAAAATGTGCTTTTTACATCCATTTGATATAGCTTGAAATCCTTAAAAGCAGCATATGCTAAAAGCATTCGAATGGCTTCCATTCTAGCTACAGGTGCAAAGGTTTCTTCAAAATCTATTCCTTCTTCCTGGTTATATCTCTGATACTAGTCCAGCCTTATTTCTAACCACTATCCCAAGTTCATCTTTCTTGTTCTTACATATCCATTTTGTTCCAATAATTGTCTTATCCTCAGGTCTACGAACTAATGTCCATACTTTGTTTCTCTCAAACTGGTTTAACTCTTCTTGCATGGACAACACTTATGATTCATCCTCAATTGCTTCACTCACATTCCTAGGTTCTTCTTGAGATAGAAAGGCAAAATGACTCATCATATTCCTAAGTGAGGATCGTGTGGCTACTCCATGTAATGGTTCACCTATTATTTGATCAATAGGATGATTCTTTATGCACTTCCATTCTCTAGGTAGTTCATTAACCTCATTTTCAATTTGACTAATTTCAATGGATGGTTCCTTACTTTCATTTATCTTTTTCTGAATCATTTGTGATGGATAGTTTTTCTAATTCCTTATTTACCTCAATTTCATCTTTATCGGTCATTTTAGAGAAGGGATTTGACTCATTGAACACTACATGAATAGATTCTATAACGGTTAATGTTCATTTGTTGTATACTTTGTAGGCTTTACTATCTAATGCATTTGTGATACCCCGTGGAAGAAAGGCTTAAAAGGATTAGATGTTACTACCCATATCAACAAGGTGCACATTTAAGCGCGCTTGGCTTGGAGTAATCTTAGGATGGGTGACCTCCTAGGAAGTTTTCTCAGGAAGTGTGTGAGTGAGGATAAAACACACTAAAAAAGACACATGTTGGTCTGTGGGGCCAGTCATTAGTCCGATAAGGCCCGCCCCCTATTGTCTGGTCCCGGTGGAGGAGGAAAGATGCAGTGCTCCTTGGCAGACACAGGTTGGGGCGTTATAGCATACTTAGGAAGATACCTTCATCTGATTTCACGTCAAATTTTCCTAAATGTTCATTGTCTCTAAGTACAAAACATTTACAGCCAAAGACATGAAAATATGATATGTTTGGTCTATGTCCATTCCATAATTTGTACAGAGTCTTATTTAGAGATGGTTTAATTAAAACTCTATTTAGAACATAACAAGCGATATTTATTGCATTGGCCCAAAAGTACTTAGGTAATTTATGTTCGTTAAGCATAGTTCTGGCCATTTCTTGTATATACCTGTTCTTCCTTTCAACTACACCATTCTACTGTGGTGTTCTAGGATCCGAAAAATCATGAGCTATTCCTAAAAAATTGTAGTATTCTTCCATGCTTTGATTTTTAAATTCTCTACCCCTATCACTTCGGATTTTAGTGATAGTATATCCCTTTTCATTTTGGATTTTCTTGCACAGGTTTATGAATTGTTCACACACTTCATCTTTGTAGCCTAAGAATAGTACCCATGTATATCTTGAGTAATCATCAATTATGAAAAATGCATATGATTTTCCTCTTAGACTTTGAATTGGGTTTGGACCAAATAAATCTAACTGTAGCATTTGAAGTGGCCTACTAGTAGAGATTTGTTTCTTCTTCTTAAAGCTCGTTCTTGCTTGTTTTCCTAGTTTACGAGCCTCACAACATTTATCTTTGATGAATTTTGTCTTAGGCAATCCCTTAAGTAAGTCTCCCTCAACTAGTTTAGATATTAAGTCCATGTTTGCATGTCCTAGTCTCCTATGTCAAATCCAACTAATTTCATTCATAGCAGAGAAGCATGTCACACTCTATGAGGTTAAGTTATCAAAATTGGTGGTATATACGTTTTGATGACGCTCAGCGGTGAATAGTATCTTATTATCAATTTTGTATTTAATAATGCACTTGTCATGTGTCGCGACGTCCCGGGAGCGCGTGTGCCCCGGACGGCGAAATTAAAAATCATTTTAATATTTTCAGGAAAAATATGGTGTAGGAGTCGCCACTAACCTTTAGTGCGGTTAGAACACATGATTACTACCCCGTTAGGGGTAGAATCGGTCTACATTACCAGAGTTGGGGTCGGGAGTTCGGTTACGCGAGGGGAAGGTACGAGCACCCCCTACGCGCCCGTTCTTACGAACGGTACCTAATTAATTTAAAATTATCCCTAAGTTAATCTAATAATCCTTTGAATTACTCCTTTTTATAAGTTTATAAATACATGGAGAAAATAAATAAATAAATAAATATATATATATATACATATATTCCCTCAGAGCTTAGGGTACGTAATGCCCGAAGGCTCATACCCCCGCAATAAAATCAAAGGGATTAAAATCGAAAATAGTTAATAATAAAAATATCATAATAATAAAATAATAACACGTTAATATAAATACGAAACACTAAAAATAACACAATTGAGTATACATATAATTCAAAATAGAATAATAATAATAATATAACAATAATGATAACAATAAATAATAATAATAATAATAATAATAATAATAATAATAATAATAGTAATAGTAATAATAATATATTAATGATAATAAAATACAATAATAATACTAATAATAGGAATATTAATAGTAGTAATAATAAATAATAATAGTAATAACAATATTAATAATAGTAAGGATGATACCTACATAGAATATTATGGACATACAATAATTCAAATATGGAAATAATTAAACCTAATAAATGGCATACAATATATCAACATGGAAACAAGATTACGGAAGCAACTCAAACTACAAATATATTATGCAAGTATATACAAGTATGATATGGGAACATAGAAAAACCTAAAATTGAAACACAATAATAATATGAAAATATGTAAGCTAGTATACAATAGAATGTGCATGAATATGCAAATAAACATATAAGGCAATAACAATATACTAAAAATAGTGATAACAATATTAATAATGATAAGAATAAATAATAGTAATAATAACTTGCATGTATGCTTGAAAGCAGGCCCGTTGTGACAAAAGAGACCAAAATGATTTCTGAAAACCGATTTGCATGTATGCTTGAAAGCACATGATAATGACTTGCATCAAGTGTAGGAACCCGAGCTATAGTTCACAAAGGGTGACTTGCACCTGGTGTGGGAACCCGAGCTATAGTTCACAGAAGGGTGACTTGCACCGGGTGTAGGAACCCGAGCTATAGTTCACAGAAGGGTGACTTGCACCGGGTGTAGGAACCCGAGCTATAGTTCACAGAGGGTGACTTGCACCGGGTGTAGGAACCCGAGCTATAGTTCACGGAGGATGACTTGCACCAGGTGTAGGAACTCGAGGACTTCTCAGATGTAGGATTCTGAGAGTTTGATGATTGCTCAAGTGTAGGATCTCGAGAATTTCTCAGATGTAGGATTTCGAGAGTCTCCTGATTGCTCAAGTGTAGGGTCTCGAGGACTTCTCAGATGTAGGATTCTGAGAGTTTGTTGATTGCTCGAGTGTAGGATCTCGAGGACTTCTCAGATGTAGGATTCTGAGAGTTTGTTGATTGCTCGAGTGTAGGATCTCGAGGACTTCTCAGATGTAAAATTCTGAGAGTTTTCTGATTGCTCGAGTGTAGGATCTCGAAGACTTTCTCAGATGTAGGATTCTGAGAGTTTTCTGATTGCTCGAGTGTAGGATCTCGAGGACTTCTCAGATGTAAGATTCTAAGAGGCTGCTGATTGCTCGAGTGTAGGATCTCGAGGACTTCTCAGATGTAGGATTCTGAGAGTTTGTTGATTGCTCGAGTGTAGGATCTCGAGGACTTCTCAGATGTAGGATTCTGAGAGTCTGTTGATTGCTCGAGTATAGGATCTCAAGGACTTCTCAGATGTAGGATTCTGAGAGTTTGTTGATTGCTCGAGTGTAGGATCTCGAGAACTTCTCAGATGTAAAATTCTGAGAGTTTTCTGATTGCTCGAGTGTAGGATCTCGAGGACTTCTCAGATGTAGGATTCTGAGAGGCTGCTAATTGCTCGAGTGTAGGATCTCGAGGACTTCTCAGATGTAGGATTCTGAGAGTTTGTTGATTGCTCGAGTGTAGGATCTCGAGGACTTCTCAGATGTAGGATTCCGAGAGTCTGCTAATTGCTCGAGTGTAGGATCTCGAGAACTTCTTAGATATAGGATTCTAAGAGTTTGATGACTATTTGATGGGAATTTTGGACCGATGGTTAATGATGACTCGGGTGTAGAATCCCGGTTTGCAAGGTGAATTTTTGAATTGATGATGAATACTTGGGTAGATGAATTGTCAATTTGATGATGAATGCTCAGGTATAGGATCCCGAGAGCAAGATGAAGTTTCGAATTGAAGATGAATGCTCAGGTATAGGATACCGAGAGCGATGAAATTTTGATGATGAATGCTCGAGTATAGGATCCCGAGAGCCAGATGAATTTTTGAATTGATGATGAATACTCAGGTATAGGATACCGAGAATCAGATGAAATTTTGAATTGATGATGAATGCTCAGGTATAGGATACCAAAAGCCGGATGAAATTTTGAATTGATGATGAATGCTTAGGTATAGGATACCGAGAGCCAGATGAGTTGTTGAATTGACGATGAATGCTCGGGTATTGGATCCCAAGAGCAAGATGAATTGTCAATTTGATGATGAATGCTCAGGTATAGGATGCCGAGAGCAAGATGAATTGTCAATTTGATGATGAATGCTCAGGTATAGGATGCCAAGAGCCGGATGAAATTTTGAATTGATGATGAATACTCGGGTATAGGATCCCAAGAGTCGGATGAAATTTTGAATTACTGATGAATGCTCGGGTATAGGATCCCAATAGCCGGATGAAATTTTGAATTGATGATGAGTACTCGGGTATAGGATCCCAGGAGTCATACGACCGAATTTGGTCCTAAAGGCAGATGCCCCAGCTTCAAAATAAATGCTAAAATTCGGACTAGGGTCGATTGCCCCAATTTGGAAGCGAAAGACTTGAACAAGACCTGGGCCAGTTGCCCCAGTCTCAAGGTAGATGGATTGATTGGTACCTAGGCCAGTTGCCCCAACCCCTTTTTCTTCTTCTTCCTTTTCTTTTGTTTTTTAGATGAAACAAGGATTGCTTAGCCAAGGATGACAAGACAGGTGTGAATGAATGATATTATATGAGGATACATGCATGCAAGGTATTTGATACGACACTGGAACATGGGGATATGCAAGCATGTTGCATTATATAATATGTATGCATTTTTCTGTGTAATGCATGAAATGCATGACGATGCATGAACTTTCTTTGTCCAATATGCCTATAACCAACCGATCAATCTCCAATCTTGACTATGTTGCTTTTGACCTGGTTCCCTCGAAACTTGCCCCAGATGAATGGATTCATAGCTGATCTTAGCCCAATTTTCTTAATGGAGGAGGTCAACTTGGCTCAAATGAAACTCCATCCCAGAATCTACCCAGTTGAATGGATTTATAACTGCTCTTGGCCCTGTTTTCTTATTCGTCCAATCTGATAAGAAGGTGCTTGAATAAGTCCCACTGAAACTCAAATCGAAATTTGCCCCAGATGAGTTTATCTGCCACTTATCTTGGCTTGATTGTTAGATTCTTTTTGAATAAGTAGATCTCTAAAGCCTGACATAACATTTGCCCCAGTTAAATTGACTGATTCTATGTGCATCGTATTTCCTCAATGGGGACCTCCTCTATAAGAAGCGCACTGGTTGTTTCGAAACTTTTTGACTATCCATCCCATTGAAATGAGGAATGATTATGCAATTTATGACACCAACTTGTGAAATCAAAAGGTCAACCACCCAAAAACAGATGTTTTACCATGTTCCAATGCTATTACAAGAAAAATTCATACCAGTATTCAAAAGCCATATGATATTGATGTTAATTTACCAAACTGAACGGCTGATCATTTCTTTGACTGTCCCAGCTTTATCGATGGCCACCTCTCTTCTTTTCTTTCATCCTTCTGTGAAACCATTAGAAATTTCACCTATTTAAACGTTGCCTTTAGTTTAGTCAAGTTCAACTCATGTTTTGATCTCAAGATGGTCTTTAAGACTCGGGACGAAACGTAGGCTGAGGGATATAGGTTTTCAGAATAAAAGGGAAACTAAGGCTCAAAAATACCACCCCAAATAATGTTTTACGCCCCCAGTTCGAGTTGAGATGTTTTGCAAGATGTTGACCGAACTTGTTATTTAAACAAGCTGCCTACGTACCTTTTCAGGATCAGTTCATTACGTAGTTCAGACTCGTCATTGAGTCTGACAAATCATTTGAGACAACAATGTATACCAATCTGGTCAGGACTTTCATTTGGACTGTAATATAGGCTAGGGGAATGGGTTAAAGAAAGAAAGAGTTAAATAGGGCTCAAAATCATCATTTTCATCAAGGGTAATTTGGTCAAGGATCACATGCGTAGTATGTCCCTTATTTTCTTTCTTCTTTCTTCTTTTTCTTTCCATTTGCTTTTACTGCTCCCTTTTGTTTTTCTCTTTCATGAAGGGATTTTGTCATTCTTGTTTGGACTTCATTTGAGACTGATTTCTTTTAAACTGCCCCAGTGTGAGGTGTGATCCTTTGACGGGTTAATCAATAAATAAATTTTTCAGGCTCAAAAGGGCTTGCAAGAGATTTCTTCTTTGAATTTCTTTTGGGTAGCTGAAAAATGGCCTGCCATCATTTCAATAGCCCATTGTTGTCTCATATGACTTGCCAAATGCTAGGAGACCCAACCCAGGTTAACTTTTGGTGAACTGGCATTTAAGAAAAGACTAGTTTAACATTCAAGTTCAACTTGGTTAGCAATTGGTAAATCAATATTTGGTTCTTTTTAGGGATAACTGGTCGGCCAAAGATGGCCATCTATCATTTGATCAAAACATGAATAATGAATTGACTTGAAACTCTTGGCACTACATATATTTTGCTGAATTCCTTCGAGAACATCTGTCTTCATAGGGTGAGGAAAATTGTTTTATCTTCTTCTGATTCCACCTCCCGTGTTTGGTTTTCAAAATTAACGTCACTCTCTGGCTTATGAATATTGGTATTATTATTTTCCTTATCTTTACACGAAACATCAGCAAACAAACTCTTGGTCAATTGAACTCAGGACACAAGTGATATGAAAAGAATGCATAATTCAATTTATTGATGAAAGGAAAATTGTCCGAGACAATAGTGTCGACAGACTTCCAGAAGATAGGGAATTAAAATGACATCATCACATGAAACAAACTAGATAATCAAAAACTTGCCCCTTGTGTACTTTTGCTCCCTTTGGGCTCCTTACGAGAACTCTAGGATCCATAACTTGACAGATTCTTTTGCCTGACCTCGTCTCCTACAACATATTAACCATTTCTTTCCCCGTGATTGGGTAGGGGATCACTCTGGATTCCTAGCTGCTTATCATCGAAGACCAACCAACCGGCATCCCTCAACGACTGTACCTTGTGTTTAAATGTCCAACAGCGATCAACGGTGTGACCTGGAGAATTGGAGTGATACGCGCACTTAGCGTCCGGGTCATACCATTGTGGTAGAGGGTGTCGTACGGCTACTCCAAGGATTGTTGAAATAAGCCTTCTTTCGAGCAATTGGGGGAGCAATTCCGAATAGGACATGGGAATTGGTTGCACCCTATTAGGACCATATCTCTGTGTTTGAAGATTTTTCTGTGTGAGCGTAGGCCCATAGGGAACAGACTGAGACCCTGTGCCTACATGCGCTATTTGATTAACAATATTTCTTCTAAACCCTTGGTTATGACCTCTTTGGTATAGTCGCCCTTGAATCATATGAGTTTCATCATCCTTCTTCCTATATGCCCATTTCTTGTCTGAACTAGTTTCTTCGCCACTACTTCTGGCTTTTCCGACTTTGATGGCTGTTTCGATTCTTTCTCCGCTAGAAACAATGTCCATGAAGTCATGGGGGGTTGCCCCTAAGAGATGCCCAAAGTAGGGATCTTTCAATGTATTCACGAATACGGAGATAGCCTCCCTATCTTCCACCAGAGGGTTCACTTGGATGGACATGTCCCTCCATCTATATGCATATTCTCTGAATGTTTCATTAGGTTTCATTTGCATGCTTTGCAGGGTCATACGATCAGGTGCCATCTCTATTACATGGCGGTACTGAGCTATAAATGAATTTGCCAGATCTTTCCAAGTACGGATTCGAGCTCGATCCTGTTGAATATACCATCTAATAGCTGCACCAGTCAAACTATCTTGAAAGCAATGCATCATCAACCTTTCATCATCAGTATGTGCAGCCATTTTTTGGCAATACAGGCGCAGGTGGGTCCGAGGATAGTGGGTCCCATCAAATTTTTCAAAATCTGGTATTTTGAATTTTGGTGGCAGGGTGACCTTTGGCACGAGGCACAGGTCATTGGGATCTACAGAGTCGAATATATTGGATCCCTCAATAGCTTTCAGGCGTTCCTCTAGCACGTCGTAATGACGTTCAGACTCAGATCTATTTATCCCCATATCAGGAGTTGCTAAGGGGAAGCCCCTGCCACTGGAAACCCTTGTGCTGGCACAGTTGGGATAAATGGAGGCATATCTGGCATTGGATCCCCCATGACGCCAGGTAGTGGAGCTGACGCTTGTCCGTGAATTGGGGTAAACCCTGGAGGATGGGTGGGGCCTATATCCGTCTCCGGATCATTCTGTACTGCTTTTCCCTTGTTCATCAACAATTCCATAATTTTACTCATTTTTTCAATCAATTCTTCCTGTCCTTGTTCTATGCCCAGGACTTTACCTTCCAATTGTTCACTCATTTCTTTTACCCTTCTCCTGGTATTGTATTGATGCGTGACAGTCTCAATGTTGCTTGCTCAGACGAATTCTGTGGCTAGGCACTGTAAACCAAAACCTTCCCTTTTTAGAATCGTGAATGCATGATTATGTAAGGCATGAATGTGTGAGTATCTAATGCATGACCATGAGATGTAATAAATGTTGGTGCATGGATGTACCTAGTGCAATTACACATACAAATAGAGATATGACCATGCATGTGACCTATCGTGCATGATTATGTTTGAAATTATGCATGAATGCTTAGATGCAATGAATGTTTGTACATGGAGGTACCTAATGCAATTACACATACAAATAGGGATATGACCATGCATATGACCTATCGTGCATGATTATGTGTGAAATTATGCATGAATGCATGGATGCAAAGAATTTTTGTGCATGGATGTAACTAGCGTAATTACACATACCCATAGAGATATGACCGTGCATGTGACCTATCATGCATGATTATGTGTGAAATTATGCATGAATGCATGGATGTAATGTAACCTAACTAACTACTTTGTCAGCATTCTAGGAAAAATCCCACTAATGAGAGATTTTAAGATAATCATTGATGGGCCACAATTTCAATTTAATTCTTCCATCAATCATTCTTTTCCTTGATGACGGTCCATGTACCTCAGATTCTATGAGGGGTCAAATTATGATCTGAGGTTGGGGTTGACCCAGGTTGGTCAACCCATTGGATTTGTTCAGTGTGGACTTGTGGACTTTAGTGTGCACTTGGGTCTCAAGTATTTTAAAATATGGGCTTCAATATACTTCATGATGGGATCAGGCCCTAATTTTAAAAGGATTTGGGCTTGGATTGTTTAGAAAATATGGGCCCGGATTTTTAGGGTAATAAGGCCGAAGCCCATTTATGGAAATCTGGATTTGACCCATTTTGAAAATCAAGCCTGGACCGAGTTTTTACTTAGGAAAAGGTTGGGCCTATACTTGTTATTTCTCAAAAAATTGGGCCCGAGTTACTTGAAAAGGGTTGGGCCAACCCATATTTTAAAATGCTTGGGCCAAGTGCTTCATTTTTTGAAAGGATGGGCCATGGTCTCATTATTGGGCTTTTCCAGAATACTGGCTAAGTAGTATGTATGGATGTCAAATGTATGATATAATACAAAGTATCTTATAGCTTATATACAACACACTATACATAGAGAAGGATGTGGCTCCTGTCCCAACCCAGGGTAGGTACACCTATTTTATAGGGTTTCTTCATGGCTCTATCCTAATTAAGGGAAAACTATGGACAATTACGTGTGGGTAGGCTTTAATCCCTATTGACAAAAAGGTCCCCAATTTGAAATTTCATCCTCCCCCATAGGGGTCCGGACAAAACTCGCATTGAGCGGGGTGGTTCGCGGGTCCCATCAAGCTTAAGCTACGAAGGGACAAACGCTATTACACCCCTATCTAATCTTAGCAGGTAAAGCTTGGGTATAGAGCGTGAGAGTGTGTGAATTCAAATTTTAATTTAATCCCACTATCCCCACATTTATTCACATGCTATAAACAATATAGAAACAAGATATCTACCATTAATATATATATATTCAAAAGATAAGGAAACACAATATATGCAATTAATATGTTTATTCACAAAAAATTTGGAAACAAAAGAATAAGGAAACAAAATATTTACGATTAATATACAAAATATCTATAATTTTTACACTTATTCAAAATATCTTACAATTAATATGCTTTATTCAGAATATTTGGAAACAAAATATTTACAATCAATGTTCACAAAATTAGGAAACTAAATATTTTTAATTAAGTAAGGTTATTTGTAAATTATGGAAGCAAAATATTTACAATTAATCAAGGTTATTTACGAATTACTATATTTACAAAACAAGGAGTAATTAAAAGATTTATTAAATTTGTACTTGGGATAATTTTCAATTAATTAATGGCTCGACTCTCTAGGTTTCCCAGTGGAGTCGCCAAGCTGTCGCGACGTCCCGGGAGCGCGTGTGCCCCGGACGGCGAAATTAAAAATCATTTTAATATTTTCAGGAAAAATATGGTGTAGGAGTCGCCACTAACCTTTAGTGCGGTTAGAACACATGATTACTACCCCGTTAGGGGTAGAATCGGTCTACATTACCAGAGTTGGGGTCGGGAGTTCGGTTACGCGAGGGGAAGGTACGAGCACCCCCTACGCGCCCGTTCTTACGAACGGTACCTAATTAATTTAAAATTATCCCTAAGTTAATCTAATAATCCTTTGAATTACTCCTTTTTATAAGTTTATAAATACATGGAGAAAATAAATAAATAAATAAATATATATATATACATATATTCCCTCAGAGCTTAGGGTACGTAATGCCCGAAGGCTCATACCCCCGCAATAAAATCAAAGGGATTAAAATCGAAAATAGTTAATAATAAAAATATCATAATAATAAAATAATAACACGTTAATATAAATACGAAACACTAAAAATAACACAATTGAGTATACATATAATTCAAAATAGAATAATAATAATAATATAACAATAATGATAACAATAAATAATAATAATAATAATAATAATAATAATAATAATAATAATAGTAATAGTAATAATAATATATTAATGATAATAAAATACAATAATAATACTAATAATAGGAATATTAATAGTAGTAATAATAAATAATAATAGTAATAACAATATTAATAATAGTAAGGATGATACCTACATAGAATATTATGGACATACAATAATTCAAATATGGAAATAATTAAACCTAATAAATGGCATACAATATATCAACATGGAAACAAGATTACGGAAGCAACTCAAACTACAAATATATTATGCAAGTATATACAAGTATGATATGGGAACATAGAAAAACCTAAAATTGAAACACAATAATAATATGAAAATATGTAAGCTAGTATACAATAGAATGTGCATGAATATGCAAATAAACATATAAGGCAATAACAATATACTAAAAATAGTGATAACAATATTAATAATGATAAGAATAAATAATAGTAATAATAATACTAATATTAACAATAATAATAAAAAATACCTTAATGATAACAATAATAATAATAAATAACGATAATAGTAATAAGAATAATATTAACAGTCATAATAATAAATATTGTTAACTAATAATATACATATTTTACTGATAGGATCTTTAGCTTAATATTAACACGCTGTCAAAGATGTGCAACACACATATGCCAACAATTAATTAAAGAAACAAATCGAACTTAAAATTAACGTATGGAAACCAATGAAAAGGGTAAGAAAATAATTGAACTTATGGAAACAAATTATCGTCAAAATTAATATGTACCTATTCAATATGGCAACCAAAATTAATACACAACCCCATATATACAATTATTCCATATAAAGTAAGTGCAAGAATAACTAAAACCCTAAATTGTGTAAAGAAACCTAGACATGCATGAAAACCTAAACAATATCTACACATGATATGATGACAATAAAAACCTTACTTTGATAATATACAATTTAAATTTGAATTTCTAATTATAAAAAAAATAATATAACAATAAGAGAAAAACCCTAAATATGAATATATTATTTACTAAATAAATATATGACAACAAGAAAAGGAAAACTTATTCAATACTACTTATTTAACGTACACACAATTCAAAATTGAAACCAAACCCAAACCTACAAAAATAAGAGCAACCCAATTAATATTTATAGTAATTACCACGAAAAATCTAAATATTGCCGCAATAAAATGAAACCTAAAATACAATATTTAAAATTTTAACATTTATACAATAAAAGGTCTAGCTATGAATATTAACTACATACTATAACAAATAGGATATCAATGTATGCACCTATGGAGTCTTAAACTTTAAATATCAAAACAGATCAAAATAAGAAAAGAAACATAAAAATAAATAATAAAACTGATAGCTGAATAAATGAATAAAAGGATAATAAAATAACATAAAAATACACATGATGTGTGTGCTGTGTATGTGTGTGTTCTGCTGTGTGTAAAAGTGTGCGGTGGTGTGTGTTGGTGTGTGTCCTGCTGTGAGTGAGTGTGCAGGGCGTGTTCCAGTGTGTGAGTGTGTGTGCAGAGAGTTACCTGGGAGAAACCGCTGCTGGAGAAGGTGACCGGAGAGCTGGTTGGCGGCGACGGCGTGCCGGCTGGTGGTTGCTGTTCCGAGAGGCGTTGCAGAAGGTCTCTTGTCTTCTGGTGATGACGATGGTGATGATGAGAGCTGGAGCTACTGATTCACCTTGACGGTGTGGCTTTGGCGATTCGTCGACCTGGGCTTTGATATTGCTGGTGCATGAAACTGAGGCGGCGAAGTGGGATTTGTGGCTGTGTGAGTGTCGGGGTTGCCATGTGAATGATGATGTTGCTGTGGAGAGGAGGAACTGCTACTTGGATGATGATGCAGCCGTGAGGATAGGAGTTCCTTGTCGCGGAGTCGCTTGAGATGGTGACTGGGTTGCGGGAGATTGGGTGATTGCTGTGTGTGGGTGTCGTGGCCGTGAGATGGAATGCCGGAGCTGCTGGGTTCAGCTTTGTTATGTAGGGGTTTGTGCTGCGGGAAGAGGATTGTTGCAATGGCTATGGGTTCTCTAGGGTTGTGGTTGCGGCTACGAGAAGAAGATGTGGAGAGAAAGCGGGTTTTTTTTTTTTGAATGGCCTCCTGTTGCCGGCTGTGTGCAGCGCCCCCCTGTTTGAAGAGAAGAATAGGTTTTTTATGAGCAAAAATTAGAAACCCTAAATCTCCCCTTTCCTTTTTAGTTTATGGTATATTTTTCTTTTGGAAATAATATATATGAAAATAATTATTAATATGGTAATAATAATAATAATAATAATAATAATAATAATAAGGGAAAAATAATGATAATAATAAAATAATAATAATAGTAATAACAAAGATAAATAAATAAATAATGATAATAATAGTAAAATTCCTAATATTAAAAATAATGTCAATAATAATGAAAATAATAAATAATAATAATAATAAACAATATAAATAGAAATAAAAATAAAAGTAATAATAATAATAATAATGAAAAATAATAATAATAATAATAATAATATATAAGATAATAGTAATAATAGTAATAAAAATACTAATAATAATGATAATAAAAATAATAAAAATAATAATGAAAATAATAAATAATAATAATAAAATAGACATAAAAAATAAAAATAAAAGTAATATTAATAATACTAATGAAAAATAATAATAATAATAAAGAAAATAATAATAATAATAATAATAAGATTAGTGAAAATTAATAATAATAATAATAATAAGAATAAATAAAGTAAAATAATAATAATAATAAAATAACAATAATAATAATAATAATAGTAATACATATATTGGGCCTGGGTAAAAATGGGGTGTCTACATCATGTTCAAAAGACACTCTGTAACCTTTATCACACAGTTGGCTTATACTCAACAAGTTATGCTTTAAATCATTAACCAGTAAAACGTCATCTATAATTAGTGATGAATCGTTGCCAACTTTACCTACACCTGTGATCCTTGCTTTAGCATTATCCCCAAAGGTGAAAAATCCTCCATCCTTGGGTGTGATGGATGTGAACTTTGTTTTATCCCCGATCATGTGACGTAAACATCCACTATCCATATACCATCTGTCTTTTGAGGAGGATGATCTTAAGCATATCTGCAAGACACAATCAAATAACTACTTTGGTACCTAGATTTTCTTAGGTCCATGGGGGTTAGTACTAGATTCTCCTTTGACCTTCTACACTTTCTTCATTTTGACATCTTTATTTTTGAAAGGACAGTCAAATTTTATGTGACCCAGCCTCTTACATTTAAAACATGAAATATTTTCTTGATAGTCTTTAGTTGGAACATACAATTTTGACTCTTTTACAAAATGTCCCATGTAAAGGTGTCTCCATTCTATATTATCATTTCCATTATAACCAAGACCTTCCTTTTCTAGGGAGTTTCTTTGAATTTCAAGAAATTTTTCAAAATTAGTTTGTCCTTCTATAAACTTACTAATAATCTTAGATTTGTCTTTTACATTCTTTTTTAACTCCTTAATTTTCAAATCCTTGTCTTTCATGATAGATGCATGAGTTTCACTTTGACGTTCTATTAGGATCAAGTGCTACCGGTTCTTCTAAAACCAATTGGTGGTAGAAGGGGCGCAACCTTTTCCTTTAAACGGTAGCGCAGAGCCCCACACTAAGCGTCGGGTGGACATGAGGGGCTGCACCAATTCTAAGTAGGGGTGCCAACGGGCTGGCACGCCAAGCACTGTTGAGCTGGGGCCCATTGCTACGATCCCTCGCAATAGGGTTGACTGCTGACTTCCCATAAAGCCAACACGTTCAACTAAACTTGAAAGTTCTTTAACTTTAAATTTCAAATAAGAAATTTTCTTAGTTTTCTTCTCAAACATTTTAATAGTGTACAAATACTCTTGTTTCAGTTCATCATATGAAAGCATGCCATTCTCATTTTCAAAATCACCAGAATAATAAGAAGATGATGAGAATGATGATTGTACCTCAAGGTCATCATGTGTCATTAGACATAGATTTGCAGTCACGTCATAACTGGATTCAGATTTTAAACAACTTGTGATGTGAGTATCCCAACCGACTTTTAGCGCCTTCTTCTTTTTCTTGGAGATTTTCATTAGTTTGGGACACTCAGGCTTGATGTGTCCAACCTCTCTGTAGTTGTAGCATGTTGGTAGATCTTCCTTCTTATTCTTCATGCTTGAATCTCCTCTTTCTAATTTTGAGTTTCGAAATTTTTTGTTGAACTTCTTATTCTTTTTCAAGAACTTCCCAAACTTCTTTGTTAACAAGGCCATGTCACCTTTTATATTAGAATCACTTTCTTCACTAGAGTTGTTTGATGATGCCTTAAGTACTGTCGCTTTCTTTGCTTTACTTTGCTCATTCTTCCTCTCATTTATTGCTAGCTCGTAGGTGATGAGCGATCTAAAAAGTTCGTCAACCGACATCTCCTTGAGATTTCTCCCTTCTTCTATTGGAATAGCTTTAGCTTCCCACATGAGAGGCAGTCCCCTGAGTATTTTCCTGATCAACTCATAAGTATGGTAAGATTTTCCAAGTGCATTCAAAGAATTTGTGATGTGTGTGAATCTAGTGTTCATGGATTGAATAAATTCATCACCAGTCATTCTAAATGTTTTATATTCACTAGTGAGCATTTCTATCCTACTATCTTTTACTTCCTTAGTACCTTCATGTGTAACTTCTAATTTTTCCCAAATTTCTTTAGTTGAGTTACATGCCATTACCCTATTAAATTCATTTACATCTAGTGCACAGAAAAGCAAGTTCATTGCAATAACATTTATTTGTACTGATTTCCAGTCTTCCTCTGTATACTCATCTTCATTTTTAGGTACATTTACCTTATCAATTACTTTCATGGGAACATGATTTCCCTTAGTAACTATTTTCCATACCTTCCAATATACATTTATCAGGTATATGCTCATCCTACGTTTCCAATAGGTGTAATTTACACCACAGAAAACTGGTGGTGTACCAGTTTGATACACCAATGTGTGCCACATCGAATGGAGTTACACCGATGTGTGCCACATGATCTTTTTACAAATGAACAATTATGTCTATGTAAACCCACTCTGATACCAAATGTTGATTTAGGTGTAATCCCAAAAGGGGGGAGGTGAATTGGGTATTTTAAAATTCTTTAAGATTTATTTACCACTTAGTCCTTATTTCTATATTTAACCAATTCCTTATCAAGGTCGTGTGAGGTTATTCAACAAACACACATGCAATGTTAGATATTGAAATACGATGCAGAAAATAAAAAAGATAAGTTAAAAGAGAAGGCAAACACAATTTTATGAGATTCAGCCAACCCGGCCTACGTCCTCGCCTTGAGTAACCCACTCAAGCATTCCCCTATATCACTGCTACTTAAATTGGTACGGAGCTTCCCTTACATCGACGACTTACAAGAGGCACAAGTTCCTCCTCACCAGGTTCACAATCCGAACCGTGATTACAATATAAGGCTGCTTACAAGAGGCACAACTTCCTCCTCACAAGGTTCACAATCCGAACCGTGATTACAATATAATGTCAAATTTGCGAAACAACTCAAAATTTGCTTCTAACAAAGCTAGTGAGTATAGTTGAAACCTATCACATATGCATATGATGAAACTTGAAGCTCGGTATGAATGAAACAATACAATTGTTATATGAATGAAATGCTTCAACCAATTTCCCTTTTATCAAATCTCACAAGTAATGATTTATGTAAAAGCTTTGGAGAAAATTAGGGTTCTAGTTCACTTTACGAAAATGCACAAATATCTAATGTGAACTTATTCAAAAACTTTGTATTGAATATTATATCAATCAAAATCAACAAGCTGTCTTTCAAGTATTCAATCACATATTCAATCACAATACGATCTTTGTAATATGAAATATATATATATATAATATGATTTCCAAAGATTAAAATACTGAATATAATGTTTTCCTAAAAATATCCCTCAGTAAAATAAATAGTTATGAACACCAAGGTTAAATCAAGTTGTTTTAAAATATCTAAAATATAGAGCCTGAATACACACTTGAATCAAAAAACTGTTCAACCAATGGCAAAAACCTTTCTTAAGTAGTGATCTTATCTAAATAATCTATAGGAAAATACACTTAAGATCAGTCACTCAGCTTAGATTCAATAACATATTTTGAGATGAAAAGTTCTTTGAAGGATATATATATATATATGAACAAGTAAATTAGTTTATATGAAAAACTCTATGAGAATAAAAATTAACGTGCAAATCGATTTACCAAACCTCAATACCAAAAGGAGTGCACATGATTGCTAGATTATCTTTTGAAAATAGAGATAGTCTTAGCTCAGATTCGATGTAAGAACTTTGAAATCCCAATCTAAAGTTTCAGCAGTGTGTTCAAAGTTGTGCTAAATGTGCGATCTCCTCAATCGTATGCCAAAGGTTTGTTCTCTTCTATTCTCATTGATCTTAGTTACAATACTAGGGTTTAGATGTTTAATATGTAGGTATCTTGCCCTTAGAATCAATCTTAACCGTTGGATAAAAAAATAATTCACAAGTTCTCTCATTAAAAAATTAAAAATTTTAAACTTTCCCGCAAAGTCAGATGACTGAGGGTTAAGGCCCAGACGACTGAAGTTCTTTAAAGCTTCAAAAAATTAACCTAGATATAGGGTTAGACGATTGAAGTTGAAGTTTAGTCTTTTGAAGTGTCGGGTTTAGACGACTGAAGTCTAAGTTCAGTCTTCTGACGTGCTTCTGTCAGGTTCTGTGTTTCGTTCTGTGTTTCACCATTAATTCTTCAGGCGACATAACTTAATCTTCGGTCTTCTGAAGAAATTCTTTAGACGACTCAAATTAACTTTGGTCTTCTGAAGTTGCATCTTCAGATGACTGAACATTGAGTTCGGTCTTCTAAAATGACAAATTCCTGGATTTTTTATTTTTAGTTCAAAAAATCTGTTTTGCTCTCTTTCTTGGCTCTTTTATAAAAATATTTTTCGGGGTTTTAAAAATATTTCTGAGTCCATAAATATCCCCTAATGATGTTCATGAGATGCATAAGTCCTGGGTATATGTTAAGCCTGAAATTAAATCATATGCAATATGTGTATACATAAGTTCTAAGTACCGATTCCCATGACGATCTTGAACTTGCCGCTTGCATCTTCATTCTTCTACTCTTGCAATTCCATGGATTGTGCCAAGTTGTGTATGGTTTAATCTTCTTGGATTCCATGACTTGTTATCATTCCGTGCATGCTGAGTATTGTTCATGTTCACAATCTCAATGCACAGATCAAATACCAAGTGATTTGTCATTATTAAAATCGGATTGGACTCGTAGAGTCAACAAATATCGTAAAAATTGTCACTAATATTTTCTCAGGACAATTTTTGGTGTGAAAAATGTTTTCTTGTGATTATTTTCGTTTTTTAGTGACGAAACTATTTGTCACAGATTCAATTTTGTCACTAATAGTGTCGTATTGGTAACGGTTACTAAAACCGTCACTAATACCCACTTTTAGTGACTAAATTGAATCCGTCACTAAAAATCAGCTTTTTTGTAGTGATAGTGTATATATTATATCTAGTATAAAAAAGTTGTAATAATTTTGGGGTCGTTACAAGTTTGGTATTAGAGCCTAGGTTCTTAGGTTCTGTAGACTTTAGTATACATCGAGACCCACGGTTCACATCGCAGTTTTGGAAAAGTTTGCAAAGAGCCATGGGTACATAGCTGACATTTAGCACGACCTTTCATCCTCAGACCAATGGATGGACGGAGAGGACAATTCAAATACTGGAAGATATGTTACGAGCCTGTGCATTTGATTTTTGTAGTAGGTGGATCCAGTACATGCCACTAGTCAAATTTTCTTATAATAACAATTACCAGGCTACCATTGGGATGACACCATGTAATTACCTGCTATTAAACTTGGTTTTTTTTTATTGTAAAATTTACAATGCTCTGATACCAAGCTGAATTAAACCCAACCATCAACCTAAGCAGCGAAAAGCGGAAATCAAATTAACATAACCATATATTATATACAATACCAGAATGCTAAAATGTTTTCCAAAATATACATGTACGACTGTTCCCCAAAATACCCTCAACTGGGCTAGAGCTATACAAAAATACTCTAAAAACATACTCACTATCTATTGACAGGGCAGTACTGAAGCCCTTTATCTGTGAGCCTGGTCTGCTCGCCTACCTGGGTCACCTGAAAAATGTTAAAGTAATGGGATGAGCCAACGGTCAGTAAGACGAAATATGCTACTGCTAATGTGTGGCAAACGAGTTACAATACTATGAAAATATGTTGTTATATAATCATGTATAATTGAAAATGTAATTGCAATACAAGTAATATAAACCACCCTCCTTTCCAGGTTGCTTAACATATCTATACTTTAGGTTTCTATTCAAAAATACTTCTAATGTGTATAAATATATTCTCTATCTCTGTAAATCTGTATATATAAAATAATAACTAAAAACTTCCCTATGGATAATCGTATGTCATGATTTAACCCCTCATGACAGGGTAGTGCGGCCCGTAGGCGGGATGTATTCTGGCTGGCCGACCAGGATAAATCACTATACTCCTTCAATCAGATTGGCCACTCCTCAACCCATATCTGATGGGAAGCCTGTCCACTTTTGGGCACGATCGAACTACTACCACGTATTATCTAAATAGGTGGTTGCACTCTGAACTGAAATATCTGTAGCTACGGTACCGTGCTCTGTAACTGTATGGTCCAACAACGTCTGATACTATATAATACATCTCTATATACAACTATCTGATTTACCATGATTCTAAAATAACTGTATTAACCATGACAATGAAATAAACTATAACTGTGTCAACTGTATTTCTGAACTAAACTGTAATTTGTAAGTCATGGTACTAGAAACTATATAATCATGGTACTGAAAACTATATAATCATGGTATTCTGTAATTACTATAAAACATATCCATTAGCTGTATATTCTATAAAGCATACCCTGAAAATATTGTAAAACATGTTTCTGTACTATATTTATATTCTCAAGCCACACAGTGATTTAATACATAATATTCATAATTAATAATCTGTATAATGTCCTGTTGTGAATAATAAACTGGTAAAAATATACATTTCATACTGGAAATCATTTTAGAACTACCTAACATAGCATATTTCCCTTACCTGATTTCTGCTAAATCTCTCTACTGTAACGGGTCCTACACCCGCAGGGTTCTCCACTTAAGACCCTGAAAACCATAAATCCTAGAACAAAATATCAATATTTCTTTACCTACATCATTTCCTACAATTTCTAGAAGGCCAAAAATTGATTAAAAGACCTTACTTTGATTCTCGGGAGAAATTTGACTTGATCCCACCGACGATCCGCCCCAGCAGACTTGAAGAGAACTCCTCTAGGAGCGTCGTGGTGGCCTCAAATCGTCGATTTGGCAACTAATGGAACCAAAATTGAAAAGAGATAGAATAGAGGTCGTAGGAGAGGGAGCAGCGCTGAATTTCTGAATTAATTCGAAGTTTTGCACTATTTATACTGTGGGATTCGTCGACGAGCCACATCACCTCGTCAACGAGTCCTATAGAAAGTTCGTCGACGAATTTGCACCCTCGTTGATGAATTTCAGACTTCCCAAAAATCCTTTCTCGGTATCTTCTCTTTGAAAAGACGGGACGTCGTCGACGAGGTCCTGAAGAACCCTCAGCTTCCTTCTTCTTTTACTGTTTCCATTTCTATTCCTCTTTATTATTTAAATATCATTATTCTTCGGGTCATTACAGTCTCCCCTCCTTATAAAATTTCATCCTCAAAATTTACTATTCATATAATTCATCATCCCTTAAAAGCAAAACAGTCTACTTATTTTATTACCTGCCCTCACTTATGGCAAAGGAATACCGTGGTTACATGGGTAGTCTTGGGAGATTACAACCATAAAAGAAAATTTCCCCAAAAACCAAAATACTACCTAACCTATGCTCTACATTACAATTACACTGGACTCAACAAAATAAAATTACCATCCTAACATATACATTAATACTATAATTCATCAAACAGGTGGGGATATTTCTGTCTGATTTCATCTTCAAGCTCCCATGAAGCCTCCTCAATCGCGTGGTTTCTCCATAGAACTTTTACTAGTGATATCTTTTTTTTTGCGCAATTCTTGTTCTTTTTTATCTAAAATTTGTATTGGAACTTCTTCATATGCTAAAGCCTCACTAACTTCCAATTCTGCATGGCTGATGATATGGGAAGGATCTGGGACGTATTTCCTTAGCATGGAAACGTGAAATACGTCATAAACTCGATATAAAAATGGCGGTAAAGCTAACCGATAGGTTACTGACCCAATCTTCTCAAGTATCTCCAATGGACCAATAAACCTAGGGCTCAACTTACCCTTCTTCCCAAATCTAAAGATCCCCTTCGGTGGAGTTACTCTCAGAAATACATGATCCCCCACTTCAAATTTTAGTTCTTGGCGGTGAGTATCCGCATAGCTTTTCTGCCGACTCTGCGCTGCTATAATCTTGTCTCTAATAAGTCAGACTTTATCACACGCCTGCTGAATTATCTCTGATCCCAAAACTCGCCCTTCACCTACTTCATCCTAGAAAAGAGGAGATCGGCATCTCCTACCATATAATGCCTCGTAGGGTGCCATGCCGATGCTAGTCTGATAACTATTATTATAAGCAAATTAAACCAGCGGCAAAAACTGAATCCAGCTACCCCCAAAGTCTAGCACACAAGGACGAAGCATATCTTCTAATATTTGGATCGTTCTCTCAGTCTGACCATCGGTCTGAGGGTGGAAAGCGGTGCTAAATGCTAGCTGAGTCCCCAATGCCTTCTGCAAACTCTTCCAAATCGTGATGTAAAATGTGAATCTCGTGTATGTAAATCTTTGCTAACGTGTTTATAGGGTAGCTAACCTTAATAGGCAGAAAGAGCACTGTCTTTGTCAGCCTCTCAACTATTACCCAGATGGCATTCTGACCATGCGGTGCCGGTGGTAGCCCCGTAACAAAATCCATGGATACGTGATCCCACTTTTGATTCAGGAATGAAAAGTGGCTGCAACTGACCTACCGGCCTCTGGTGCTCAGCTTTAACCTGCTAGCACATCAAACACTGCTGCACAAACTCTACTATTTCCCTCTTCATGCCACTCCACCAAAAATACTCCCGCAAATCCCTATACATTTTCATACTACCAGGATGGACAGTGTGTAGAGATCTGTGTGCCTCTACTATAATCATCCTCCCGATACTTTCATCTATAGGCACACACAATCTAGTGCGAAATCTCAGAGTCCCATCGTCAGAAATGCTGAATTTTCCCCTTGACCATATTGTATTTTAGCTATCACTTCTGCCAATTCTGAATCATCCCTCTAAGCAGCTTTAATTCTCTCATAAAGTGTAGGTTGTACCACCAAACTGGCAATAAGCGCCTGAGAATCATCTTCCACTAACTCCACATCGAGTCTTTCCAAGTCCATCTGAATTGGATGCTGAACTACCGCTGCTAGTTGTGTTGTGTCTCCTAATTTACAGCTCAAAGCATCAGCCACTACATTTGCTTTACCTGGGTGGTAACTGATGGTGCAGTCGTAATCCTTGATAAGTTCTAACCATATCCTCTGGCCCATATTCAAATCTTTCTGTGTAAAGAAGTACTTTAGGCTCTTGTGATCCGAAAATATTTCACACCTCTCACTATAAAGGTAATGCCTCCAAATCTTCAGTGCGTGTACAACCGGAGCCAATTCCAAATCATGAGTTGGGTAGTTCTTTTCATAATCTTTCAACTGCTTAGACGCATACGTTACCACCCTACCATGCTGCATCAGTATACAACTGAGCCCTTTCAGAGACGCGTCACAGTAGATAACATAACCATCACCTCCCGATGGAGTTGTCAGTACTAGTGCAATGACGAGCCGCTGCTTTAATTCTTGGAAGCTCTACTTGCATTCTTCATCCCACACAAATCTGGCATTTTTCTTGGTCAAACGCGTGAGAGATCCAGACAAGGCCGAAAACCCCTCAAAAAACCGATGGTAATAACCATCAAATCCTAAGAAACTTCTGACTTCTTGCACATTCTTCGGCCTGGCCCAATTCACTACCGCATCGATCTTGCTGGAACCCACTGATATACCGTCTCCTGAAATCACGTGGCCTAAAAAGGCAACTTTCTCAAGCCAGAACTCACACTTGCTAAACTTAGCATAGAGCTTTTCTTCCCTGAGAGTCTGCAGTACTTGTCTCAAATGCATCTTATGATCCTCAAAACTCCTCGAGTATACCAGTATATCATCAATAAAAACCACCACAAACTGGTCTAGACTCTAGTGAAAAACTCTATTGTTGACCTAATAAGGCCTATAATTCTTATTTTGATGCTAACAAATCATGATATGTTTAATGTGGTTCAAGTGAAATTTTTTCAGGAAAAAGGCAAAGCTTAAAGGTAGTGACAAAGCTCAAAAAGATGATAAAGCTTATGGATTAAAAAGAGATCTTGAAGAGCATGAGGATTAAAGATTACTTGATGAAAGCTCAAAGAAAAGATCGAAAACTCAAAGATGATGGAAGAACAAGAACTTACTTGAAGATCAAAGGATTAAAATTTTAAGGATGTTTTGAATGTAAGTACTTCAAGTTAATTTCAAGTATAAACTGATTTGAAGCTCTCATAAAATCAAAAGAAACTCAAAAATATATCTTTTAAGGAAACTCTAAAGAATGTTTTTAAAATCAAAGAAAAGAAAGGTTTTTGAAAAAGAAAAGTTTTTTAAAAACAGAAGGGCCAGACGACTGTCCTCTTGTGGCAGGCGACTGCCAAATTAAATGAAGATTTTTTCAAAGAGATAATAACATGCCAGGCGACTGCCTGAACATAGCCAGGAGCCTAGGTGGTCATGTCAGGCGACTTCCTGAACATAGCCAGGAGCCTAGGTGGTCATGCCAGACAATTGCCTTGGTTCTGGTAGGCGACTGCCAGTGTTCTATGTTGTGAGTTTGTTCTATGACAGGCGACTGCCACACGAACATTGGCTTAAAAACTCTCAACAGGAAGATTTTTTAAATGAAGTTTTTGGACACTATTATTTTGAAAAACTTGGAAACTACTTCAAGGAAACTTTGGGGGTAGGGAATTACTTTTAAAACATCTATAAATAGCCCTAAACTTCAATGATTTTTGACACCAAGAAATTTTCAGCAATCAAAGTTCTCAAAAAGGCTCTCAAACTCTCTTGTGTCATTCATCTTCAACTACTGAATTGCTACTGATTCAAACTCTGAAGTAAAGCCTTCAAAGTCAAAATCTTTCAAATTTTGGAAGATACTTGGTGATCTAAATTGAGTATTGAGCTTCAAATTCTTTTATATTTGAATTACTTTGAAGTATTATTGTGCTGAATATTGTACTAACCTACTCTGCTGTTAATTCTAAGTGTATAGTTGTTAAATAGTCCGGAAGATAATTTGATTTTTGGCTTGATCAACATTGATTGTGGAAACCGAAAGGGACTACATTGGTTGATCATCCTACTTATTAGTCTGAAAGTTTGTTTAAAAGCTAAACACAAAGAAGAATTGTGATTTTGGAATAAACATAGGGCTTACATAAAATCAGCATGCCTTAAAATTTATTGCAGGGCTATCGATACAAAGATCAAGTTTTTGATTATCTTATTGATTGGTTGTGGTTGAATTGTTTTTACTTGTTGTCATTGTTGATATAAAACAAAGAATTAAACCTGCAATAATTTTAAAATTCCAATTCACCCCCCCTCTTGGGAAGCTATCCTAATTTCATCTATTCATCAAATCCATAAACATGGCTAGGGCATTCATCAAACCAAACGGCATAACGAGGAATTCGTAGTGCCCTATACCTAGTCCTAAAAGCTGTCTTTGCAACATCCTCTACTTTTACCCTTACCTGATGATAACCTTATTTAAGGTCGATCTTGGAATATACCCGTGTACCCTGAAGCTGATCAAACAAAACGTCAATACGGGGTAGAGGATATTTATTCTTGATAGTAACCTTGTTGATTTCTATGTAATCAATACACATCCTCAGAGACCCGTCTTTCTTCTTTACAAACAACACTGGAGCTCCCCATAGCAATACATTGGGTCGTATAAATCCCTTATTCAACAAGTCTTGTAACTGATTCTTCAATTCTCCCAACTCAACTGGAGTCATACGATAAGGAACCTTAGAAATCAGGAGGCAACCCTAATAGCTCCTCTGGGAAAACATCTAGGAATTCTCATACCACTGGGGTGCTTTCAATCTTCAATTCACTTTCAGATACTTTTTTCACAAACTCTATAAACCTTTGACCTCCATCCAAGAGTAATCTTCTCTCCTGCACAGTGGATACCAACAATGATGGAGCATGTACACGTAAACCAGGGAATTTGAATTCCTGCTCACTAAGGGGTTTGAAAACTACTTCTTTCTGATGACAGTCAATACTAGCGTGATTGGTGGCCAACTAGTCTATACCCAGTATTATATCAAACCCACACATATCAAATACAATCAAATCAATTGGAAACACTTTCTTCTGAATTTCTATCAGATAGCCCCTAAGTACCCTCTAACATTTGATCACTGAACCTGACGGTGTAGCTACTGACATCGCTATATCTATTGACTGGGTCTCACTCTAAGATAATTTAACATAAGATGTAGAGATAAAAGAATGAGTAGCACCCGAGTCAAAAAGAACAATAACTAGATATGATAAAACAGTAAATGTACCTATCACCACGTCCGCAGCAGCCTCTGCAACACCCGATATCAGCTCGTAAATCCTCGCCCGGGCCACATTCCTCTGTTGTCCTCCACGAGGCGCCTGATAACCTCCCCGATAAGGCCTGGGAGCTAGGACCTGGTCTAGCTGACTTGGGCATTCACGTACCATGTGGCCGGGTCTCCCATAGCGATAACATAAACCTATGCCTACCCGGCACTCCCCCAAATGATGTCTTCCACATGTCTGACATATCGGGTAAGTCAGCGTACCCTAGTTCCCACGAGGTCCTGTCATCTGCCTCTGATCTCCCCTATCACGACCTCCTCTCCATGGATCCCTACTGGAGCCAGTCTAAAAGCCTTGAGGAGCAGGCCTCTTCCTCTGACTCTGAGCTGCTATACCCCTCTGAATCCCACTCTCAATAATCGTAGCTCTGCCTACAATCTTCGTAAATGTCTAAGCTCTAAAGCCAATCACCAACTCAAATAAGTTCTGCCTTAATCCTTCTTCAAACTTCCTTGCCTTCTTCTCTTCATCAGGTACTAGATGTGGAGCAAAACGCAACAACTCAATAAATTGAGTCGCGTACTAAGATACGGTTATTTGCCTCTGTACCATGTGCACAAACTCTGCTGCTTTTGTGCTCCAAATGATAGCAAGGAAATACCGCTTGAAGAACAGTTCCTTGAATCGGTCCCACGTCACTAGCACTAGAACCGGCCTCTACTCCTCTATCAATTGCGCTGATCTCCACCAACGCTTCGCCTCCCTTGTTAACTTAAATGCTGCAAATACTACCTTCTGCTCATCCGTACAAGGAAGCACTGCCAACGTCTCTTCAATGTCCTGGACCCAATTCTCAACTACAATCGGGTCATCTCCTCCAGCAAAGAATGGGGGCTTCATCTGTGTAAACTGCTCGATCGAACAGTCACGCTCCCTAGAGCTCCTGGCCATCTCAGCCATCACCTACTGAGTGACACTACGCAGTATAACATTTGTTTCTCCTCCACCTATGCTGGAAGGTCCTGGCCTATCCTCCCCAGCATTCATACCACTACTTCCCGAGTCCATCCTGAAACAAGAAACACACTTAAGCACCTTATCTCCTATACAGACCTATCCTATACCAATTCAAAATTAATTACCTTCCTTGACTTTAACTCAATATCCAATTCTGTCACCTAGACACATGACCCGACAATAGTTTACTATGATTTTCCTAAAATCGTCACCCCAAGAAAAACACAGAAACCACCACGATAATCCTATGCTCAGACACAGAACAAATCTCAAATGCTTTTCCTATATTCTGGTATTGCTTCTGCTGCACTCTAAAGTCTACAGAACCTAGCAACCTAGGCTCTGATACCAAATTGTAACGACCTGCTATTAAACTTGGTTTTTTTTTTTTTTTTTTATATTGTAAAATTTACAATGCTCTGATACCAAGATGAATTAAACCCAACCCTCAACCTAAGCAGCGAGAAGCGAAAATCAAATGAACATAACCATATATAAATACCAGAGTGCTAAAATGTTTCCCAAAATACACATGTACGAATGTTCCCCAAAATACCCTCAACTAGGCTAGGGCTACACAAAAATACTCCAAAAACATACTCACTATCTACTGACAGGGCAGTACTGAAGTCCTCTATCTGCGAGCCTGGTCTGCTCACCTACCTGGGTCACCTGAAAAATGTTAAAGTAATGGGATGAGCCAACGCTCAGTAAGACGAAATATGTTATTGCTAGTGTGTGGCAAATGAGGTACAATACTATGAAAATCTGTTGCTATATAATCATGTATAATTGAAAATGTAATTGCAATACAAGTAATATAAACCACCCTCCTTTCTAGGTTGCTTAACATATCTATACTTTAGGTTTCTATTCAAAAAAACTTCTAATGTACATAAATATATTCTCTGTATCTATAAATCTATATATACATAATAATAACTGAAAACTTCCCTGTGGATAACTATGTGTCATGATTTAACCCCTTATGATAGGATTGTGCGGCCCGTAGATGGGATCTATCCTGGGTGGTTGACCAAGATAAATCACTATACTTCCTCAGTCAGATCGGCCACTCCTCAACCCATATTTGATGGGGAGCCTGTCCACGTCTGGGCACGATCGACCTACTACCACGTATTATCTAAATAGGTGGTTGCACTCTGAACTAAAATATCTGTAGCTACGGTACCGTGCTCTGTAACTGTATGGTCCAACAAGGTCTGATACTATATAATACATCTCTATATACAACTATCTGATTTACCATGATTCTAAAATAACTGTATTAACCATGACAATGAAATAAACTATAACTGTGTCAACTGTATTTCTGAACTGAACAGTAATTCGTAAATCATGATATTGGAAACTGTATAATCATGGTACTAAAAACTATATAATCATGGTATTCTGTAATTACTATAAAACATATCCACTAGCTATATATTTTGTAAAACATACCCTGAAAATACTGTAAAACATGCTTCTGTACTATATTTATATTCTCAAGCCACATAATGATTTAATACATAATATTCATAATTAATAATCTGTATAATGTCCTGCTGTGAGTAATAAACTGGTAAAAATATACATTTCATACTAGAAATCATTTTAGAACTACCTAGCATAACATATTTCTCTTACCTGATTTTTGCTAAATCTCTCTACTGTAACGGCTCCTACACTCGCAGGGTTCTCCACTAAACACCCTGAAAACCATAAATCCCAGAAAAAATATATCAATATTTCTTTGCCTACATCATTTCCTATAATTGACAGAAGGCCAAAAATTGACTAAAAGGCCTTACCCTGATTCTGGGAAGAAATTCAACTTGATCCCACCGACGATCCGCCCCAGCAGACTTGAAGAGAACTCCGCCAGAAGCGTTGTGGTGGCCTCATTTCATCGATCCGGTGACTGATGAGAACGAAATCAAAGAGAGATAGAAGAGAGGTCGTAGGAGAGAGAGAAAAGAGAGAGCGACGTTGAATTTCTGAATTAATCCAAAGTTTTGCACTATTTATACTATGGGATTCATCGACGACCCACGTCACCTCATCGACGAGTCCTATAGAAAGTTCGTCGATGAATCTACACCCTCGTCGATGAATTTCAGACTTCCTAAAAATCCTCTCTTGGTATCTTCTCGTCGACGAGATGGGACTTCGTCGACAAGGTCCTGAAGAACCCTCGTCGACGAAACCCCTGTGTTCGTCGACGAGACCTGGGAAATTTCTTGGATTTATCACCTCCAAAATGCAATATTGTTGACGAACTCTTCGGCTGCCTTCTTCTGTTACTATTTCCATTTCCATTCCTCCTTATTATTTAAATATCATTATTTTCCGGGTCGTTACACACCATATGAGGCATTATATGATAGGAGATGCCGATCCTTATTATATTGGGATGAAATTGGTGAGAGACAAGTTTTGGGGCTAGAGAGGGTTCAGCAAACTTCAGAGAAAATCAAACTCATCAGAGATAGAATATGAATAGCTCAGAGTTAGCAGAAAAGTTATGCCGATACTTGCCAAGGAGAGTTGGAATTTAATGTAGGAGATCATGTATTTTTTAAAATTGTACCGATGAAAGGGGTGATGAGGTTCGGGAGGAAGGGTAAGCTAAGCCCTAGTCACATTGGACCATTCAAAATACTTGAAAGAGTGGGTGCGGTTGCCTACAAGTTAGCCTTACTACTAGTTCTATCCAGAATTCATGACGTGTTTCATGTATCGATGTAGAGGAAATTCGTCCTGAATCCCTCCTATGTGATTACTTGTGAGGCACTAAATGTAGTGACTCGAAGAATAATAGTATTTTAATAATAAAGAGGGAGGAAAATGGAAACAGGAACAGAAGGAGGCAGTAGACTTCGTTGACGAACGGGGAGCGATCGTCGACGACATCGCACTTTGGAGGTAATAATAATTTCAAGAAATTTCCAGGCCTCGTCGTTGAATATAGGGGTTCATTGACGAGGGTTCTTTAGGACCTCGTCGATGAGGTTCCATCTCATTGACAAGAAAATGCCGAGAGAAGAATTCGGGCTACTCTGAATTTCATCAATGAAGGGTAAGGTTTGTCGACGAAATTCCTTAAGGACTCGTTGACGAGATGACGTGACTCATCGACGAATCCCACAGTATAAATAGCCCTAAACTGATTTTAATCGCAGAAATTCAGCCGCAAACCCTCTTCTCTCCCTCCCCTACGGCTCCTCCCTCTTCTTTATTCGATTTCGGCCCCGTCAATAGCCGAATCGAAGATCTAAGGCCACCACAACGCTCCTGGCGGAGTCTCTACAAGTCTGCTGGAGCGGATCATCGGTGGGACGAAGTTGGCATTCATCCCAAATCCAAGGTAAAGTCTTTTATTCGGAATTTGGATTTCTAGCAGTTGTGAGAAATGTAATAGACGTAGAAATAGTAATGTTTTGTTCTGGGATTTATGGTTTTCAGGGTGTTGGGTGGAGAACCCTACGGGTGTAGGACCCGTTACAATAGGAGGGTTTTAGCAGAAATTAGGTAAGGCAAATATGCTATGCTAGGCAATTTTACTATGTTTCAGTATAAACTATACGTTTTTATCAGATGATTATTCACGATAGAAATTTATACAATTTATCATTTATGTATAATATGTTTAAAATTTCTGTGTGGCTTGAGGATATGGGTATAGTAAAGAAACATGTTTTACAGTATTTTCAGGATATAATTTACAAAATATACAGCCAATGGTTATGTTTTATAGTAATTACAGAATACCATGATTATACAGTTTACAGTACCATGATTATACAATTTTTAGTACCATAACTTATCGATTACAGTTCAGTTCAAAAATACAGATGATACAGTTACAATATATTACAGTGTCATGGTTAATACAGTTATTACAGAATCATGGTAAAATAGTTAGTTGTATATAGAAATATATTATATAGTATCAGACCCTGTTGGACTATACTGCAGAGCACGGTACCGTAGCTACATACAGTTTATAGAGTGCAACCACCTATTCAAATAATATGTGGTAGTAGGTCCATCGTATAGTGCCCTGACGTGGACAGGCTCCCCATCAGATATGGGTTGAGGAGGGCAGATCAGACCAAGGGAGTATAGTGGTTTACCCTAGTTGGCTAGGCAGGGTAGATCCCGCATACGGGCCGCATAACCCATGTATGAGGGGTTAAATCATGACACACAGTTATTCACAGGGAAGTTTTTAGTTGCTATTATGTATATACAGATTTACAGAGACAGAAAGTATACTTATTTATATGAGAAGTATTTTGAGTAGAAACTTAAAATACAAATATGTTAAGTAACATGAAAATTGGGGAGGTTTCTATTACTTGTACTATATTTACAGGTTTAGTTATACATGATTTTTTTATAGCAACAGATTTTCATGGTATTGTAACTCATTTGCCACACACTAGCAATAGCATATTTCGTCTTACTGAGCGTTGGCTCATCCCAATTACTTTAACATTTTTTAGGTGATCCAGGTAGGCGAGCAGATCAGGCTTGTAGGTAAAGGGCCTTTAGTACTGCCCTGTCAGTAAATAGTGAGTATGTTTTTGGGGTATTTTGTATAGCCCCAGCTCAGTTGAGGGTATTTTGGGGAACAATCGTACATGAATACTTTGGGAAACAATTTAGCACTCTGGTATTGTATATATTTACATATGGTTATGTTTATGTGATTTCTGCTTCTCGCTGCTTAGGTTGATGATTGGGTTTAATCTAGTATGGTATCAGAGCATGTTAAATGTTATAGTATATATACAAAAAAAAAAAAAAAAAACCCATTTTAATAGTAGGTCATGACACTGGAACTTGGTGATGCCTTATCTTATGAAGAAGTGCCTATACAAATTCTAGATTGAAAGGAACAGGAGTTAAGCACAAAGAGGATTCCACTGGTAAAAGTATTATGGCGCAACCACACAGTCAAGGAGGCTTCGTGGGAATTAGGGGAACAAATGCGCCAACGAAATCCACATCTATTAAGTGGAGATCAGGGATGAGATATTATGGGTAGAATAAATAATAGTGTATGTATTTATTTTTATTTTTTTGACTTGTATAATAGACAGTAAGATAGTGTTTTTGGTTCTATGTTATAAATGGTTTTGAGAGAGTTTTCTTTTTCTTTAAATAAGTGTAATCTCCCTGAACTCTTTCTTGTAATCACGGTATTCCTCCGTCATAAGTGAGGGTAATTAATAAAATTGCAATGTTTTCTTTAAGGTTGGAAATGTGATAGATATCAAATTTCGAGAACGAAATTTTTATAAGGAGAGGAGAATGTAGAGACTTGGAAAATAGAAATGATAAGAAATATAGAAGAAAAGAGGAAAGTGGCTTGGTGAAGAGAAAACTGGCGACGATTTTCTGGAGTACTAAGAAAACCATTGATGGTTATATAGTTATCGCAGCCGGGTAAAAGGGCAAATAGTGAAATTGCATAGGTTAAACACAAAATCGGCGATAGTTTTTGGGAACCTAACAAAATCGTCTGTAATAACCCAAAAAATAGTTAAACAAGATTAGGGGAATGATCCTAAAAAAAAAATTAATTAATTAAAAAATTAAAATTAAAATTAAAATTTAAAATTTAAAATTTTTAAAAAATTAATTAATTAAATAATAATAACTAATTAAAATAATATAATATAGTATTATATTATATATGTATAACCTAACCTCCCTAAAGTCTCTACTTCAAGAAGGAATTGAGTTTTTTTTTTTTTTTAAGAAGAAGCAGAGCGCCCCCTGAGCTCCGTCCCTCTCTCCGTTCCCTTTCTCACTCTCAATTTTTTGACTGACATTCGTCCGATCAAAAATCAGAAAATACTGTTGGATGTCATTCTCCACCATGGACATTTCTACCGGAGCGAATTTGTCATAGGAGCGGTGTAGGCATATCCCATGGGGTAAGCTAAATTCTCACTCTTACCTCAATTTATCGTAAATCTTAAGCCTAATTGACGATTGGACACCACCACAAGAATCTACGGATAATTCTCTACAAGTCTAGCGGAACGGATTTCTCATGAGGTCGTCGTAGGTATAACCCCAAAATTAGGATAAGGAGGTTATTAAGGAGCTAATTATTATTTAATTAATGTAGATTTAGAAATGCTAGAATGTTGGGTATTCTGAGGTTGAATTTGGGTTATTGAATTCAGGGATCGAGTAAGTGTCGCGGGTGTAATTTCGAGACCATGTAGGCATAATTTATGAAACCAAGTAAGGGTGTTAAATATTAGTTTAAATGTAAATTTAGAGTATATGGATCTTAGGGAAGGTTATATGGGTATTATTTTGGGAAATGAGTTAATTAATCTAAGAAAAATGTGAATTGCAAGATTTGAGTTTTGGGCACTAAGGGCGTAGGATCTGGATTTTAACGAGACTCTCAGTAAGTCAGGTAAGGGGAATAAATTATAACAGTATTTTGATATTATTGATTGAATAAATATGTGGAAAATAAAGTTATGGTATTTTTCCTTGTGAAATTAATATATTATGAATATTAGATGAAAATTGTGTGGCATATGACGAATATTGAAAAATGTGAAATATAATGATGAGTAATTTCTGAGAATATAATGAATGAGAATTATTGATATGATAGTGGAAAATAATGAAATGTGGTATTTATATGTGAATATAAATGATTTCTATGAAAATGAGATTGTGTAAATTACTGATATGGGTATTTTGAGAAATGTTGAAATACGTAAAACACAATATATACTATTATGAGGTGATGAAATGTGCACAGAAAATGAAGAGAACATTTTTATTGAAATGAATTGAGATATACAGATATGAGATTAATGGTATATATTGATATGAAAATATTGAAATGTGAAAATGAAAACGTGAAAATGAAAACGTGAATTCTGAAACGTATATACTGGAATGTGAATAAAGGAAATATGAAATGCAATATGGAAGTTAAAATGTGATGATTGAAATGAGAATACTGATTGTGAATACTAGGGAAATGTGAACATTGCAAAGTGCAAAAGCCGCAATGAGATCATTGAAATATGATTGATGAAATGGCAATACCGCATAATAATTGCAGGTATGTGGTAATGATAAACCTGATGGATGGTTATGGAAACCTTAATGATGAGTTATGATATTGAGCACGGTACCGTTGCTAGTAGTATTAGTGCAGCCACACAAACTCATGGAGCGTGTGGTGTGACAATCGACTGAGCTGTTTAGTAGAGTTGTTGTGCCCCCTGAGTCCGGATCAAGGCTATAGGCCGGCTAGTCATATTACAAACGCGAGATATATGATATGTTATTTTGATCTAACCGAGTCGGCCAACTGCGGTTAGATCCAGCCTTCGGGTTGCACAACCCTAACCATGGGGGGAAGTATGGCATGTAAAGAAAAATTCTCAAGATAGCCTTGGGTTACAGATGCAATGTTGGTACTAGATATCGAGGATACTCATGAGCTAGATAGTGAAATGGAAATGGAAAGTAAAAGAATGCTAAAAATGGGCTAAAATGAGAAATGAAACAATCAATGGAAAATGAGAAATACAAAATGATAAAATTAAGAAATGGATCTATGTGAGTTAACAATATAAATAATTGAGGTGAAGTGAAACTCTCCGGCTGAGGGCTTACTGAATAAGGTGAGTGTCCTAATAGGTATCAGATGTGGCCATAAATAGCTGCATAACGTGTTAGGGCAGAGGGAAGCTACCTGTATGGGCGGGTACCCTATTCTCAAGAATTTTGTGGGTGAATATATGTTGAAAATGAATGAACTTGAGAGATGGTTTTAAAGCTTATAAAAGCTTGTGTTGTATATCTATATGATTATGAGAATATGTATATCAGTGTATTTTCTCAGATGAAATAATGATTTGAAAAGTAAAGTGTGTTATAACTGAACTCATATTGCCACACACTATAAATAATTTATTCCTTTTTACTAAGATGTATCTCACCCAAATTATCTAAATTTTTTAGGAAACAGAGACAGACCGAGTAATAGAACTCCATGATAGTAGGGAGCTGGAACCCTAATATACAGGGTGAGTTTGGACTAGGGTGGTATGATTCCCTGGGGTTGTATTGTTTTTGGGTATGAGATAGTAATGTGTATATATGTATGTTGATACTCTGGGTATTGTATTCTGGATGATATAAATATATTGTCTTTCGCTGATAGGTTGTATAATGAAATGACTATTTACCCAGTACCCAATGCAGGTCGGGTCAGATGGGTGGTAACAGGATTGCTGATGTGACCGATTTATGAATATTGTTGATGACGTGTGAATATTTATTATTGTTTATTGAAAAAAAATGGTATGAAAAATTGGGGTGCCACACCGTCGACGGTATTTGGTAAAGTCAGAATAGTATATAAGGGTTACATGTCATTTTCTTATTAAAAATTCAAAAACTCTGTTTGCTCTCGAAGCTGCGAGCTCTCTCTCTCTCTCTCTCTCTCTCTCTCTCTCTCTCTCTCTCTCTCTCTCTCTCTCTCTCCCTCTCTCTCTCTCTCCTCATTTTCTTACTCTAAACTTGCCCCATCGACAATCAGACTTTGTATTTTAGGCCTAGCGGCAATCCTTGCCAATTTGATCAGAGCAGAATTATGTTTTGAGGATCCCAAACACCACTCCAAAGTTGAGGTAAGGGTATTAAATGAAGAATATGGGTTTGGAAATATTTAAATGATTATAATTGCGAGATTAAAGTTAATTGAACTGGGAAAAATGTAAATTTCAGGGTTTTGGTGCGAATGCTGCAGGCACTGGTTTAGGATCTCCGGGGGCATTTCCTCGGAGAATTAGGGTCCTTGTGTTTGGAAATATGAATTTTAGATCTTACATTTGAATTTGTGTGAATTTGGATAAAAAGTAATATGAAATTATATTATGTTTAGAATAAAAATACACACAAATTTAAATTGAAAATTTAGAATTCATACTTTCAAATAATATCTAAATAAAAATTAAAATAAATTTTACAAAAACTTCTATATTTAAATGGAATGATATGACAGTTTCCACCGAATTGTCCTTATACCCTCTTCATACATTATATCATGATTTTGACTTGAGGCAACCCGTGATGTGGACACATTATAGTTGGACACTCCCGTTACAACGCTAGGCCATCCCATAGTCTTCAACCTACGACCCCTCATTATATATCAAACACCAAAAAGCCCGAAGGCATGGATGCAGTACGAAATGGGTGAGACAAAATCGAAGACGACCTAAAATTAAAACACTTCTGGCCTAGGTAGGTTTAGGCGTAAGCAGCAGGGTTTTCCGCAAGGTAAGTTTCAATAAGCTTGTAGATCATCACGAGCTTTTCGGTGTTGGCTTTGACCTCCTCTTCTTTTGGGCCTGCTTCCCCTGTCGTGTGGAACTCAATCTTGGTCTTCACCACGCTGCCTCCCCCCTGGCTGCAGTCCTCCACCTTCACCTCGAAAGAAATTGCCTCAATGTTGTCCTTCAATGGCTCTCCTTCAATCCAGGTGTACTTGCATGAGTTATTGTCCTTGTCTAGCGCATCGAACCTTGGTTTCACGTACGTCCCTGCACATATATATATATATATATATATTCATCATCATCAATTAAGCTAAATCTAAATCATATATGAGAAATTATTAGATATATTGGGTATATATATACAATTTTTTTCTCTGAATATTACTTATACATACCATCAGGGTTGTTGATTTTGATGGTGGTTCCGGGGCCTCCGTCTCCGTGGAGGATTTCAACGCTACAGTTTGGGACGAGCTTGGGGACGAGGTTCTGTGCATCGAGGATCGAGGCTTTGAACAGCCTTGCTGCTGCCACTGAAGAAGCAAACTCGTTGGTAACGCTGGTGACGCCCATCTCGATCTATCGGTGAATCGCCTTTGATGTTATAATTTGTCTGGAGTTAATTGTGTTGAGGTGAGATGGTGAGTGGGGGAGGCAGTGGTAGTGAAGCAGTATTTATAAATTGATCCATGGCAGCCGGGCGCATGTATATATGTCTGCAGATTTATCTTTTTAGTTTCTAATCGCCGCCGATTTGGAAAAAGGGACCAATTTTGAATACACAGAATTTTAATGTAATATTAATCTTGACTGTCGCACATCATCTGCGTCATTCAACTCAAAACAATCGTAATATATATTGTATATCCTTGGAAGTATGGGGGCTCCGTCAGCCATGGCGGCTGCATGAACGCAGATTTAGGAAAAAGGAATTTCAAAAGTCTTGGATTTCATTTTCTGGTAGTGGGACTTGAAGAAAGAAAGAAAGAAGCTTGGAGAGAAATTTTGCCCATTTCTGAATATCTAACTAATGAAATCAAACAATAGAAAGATAATAAATATAAAAAATCAAATTAGAATAAACTGAGCATAAAATCAGAATATTCTAACATATATTCTAACATCCTCCCTCAAACTTGAGATGAGGAAGTCAACTTGAGTTTGGAAACAAAATCAGGTAGCAGACTAGGTGGATGAGACTTTGTGAAAATATCGGTAAGTTGATCTTCGGAGGAGACAGATCGAAGATGTAAGTTGCCCTGCTGAAGGTGGTGCCAAATGAAGTGACAATCAATTTCAATATGCTTGATACGCTCATGAATGACATCATTGTGAGCGATTTAGATGGCGCTCCGATTATCACAATAAAGAGGGAAACTAGTCGTCTGAGGAGCACCCATGTTTGTCGAAAGCCATCGTAACCACAAAAGTTCAGTTGTAGTGTTAGCAAGGGCACGATACTCAGCCTCAGTATTGGATCGGGCAATAACAATTTGCTTCTTACCATGCCAAGAAATGAGAGAGGTGTCGAGTAAGAAACAATAAGCCGTGGTGGAGCGATGATCCCTAGGGTCACCGGTCTAGTCAGCATTATAATAAGAGCAGAGCTCAAGAGATGAGGGCGAAGAAAAGTGAAGGCCATGAAACAAAGTCCCCATGACATACCGTAAGATACGAAGAACGACAGCATAGTGAGTAGAGCAAGGTGCACTCACAAACTAGTTAACCAAGTGAACTGCATAGGAAATGTCTGGGCGAATAACAGTGAGATAGATGAGACAAACCGACTAGTTGTCTATACAGAGTAGCATCTAGAAGAGATTCACCATCAGTAGTAAGAAGCCTAATATTAGGCTCAAGTGGAGAAGTGCATGTTTTTTCTGTCAGTCAAGTTTGCTCGGAAAGCAAGTCAGACGCATATATACTTAGCCTAGGAGAGATAATTGTTGACTCTATGAGTCAAATCCTATTTTGATAATGAAAAATTATTTCATATTTGACCTGCACATTGAGATTTTGATTAAGATCATAACTTAGCATGCACGGAAGGAAAGCATGATATGGAAGCCACGAAGAACACGGAGTACATACCACTTGGCATATTCCATGGAATTAGAAGAGTAAAAGGATGAAGAAGCAAACTTCAAGATCTGCAATTGTAATGGGTATTTAGAGTTGATTGCATTCACATATTTCATATGATATAATTCGAAACTAAAATATCCTAGACTGACCTTAGGACTCACTACAAAAAAATTAGTTAGTGATGAAATTATTAGTGACAGATTCAATTTCGTCACTAAATGTGAGTATTAGTGACGGATTTGAGAGCTGTTACTAATACGGAACTATTAGTGACGAAATTGAATCCGTCACTAATAATTTCGTCACTAAAAACCGAAAAAAATCACAGGAAATAGTTTTTCCCGTAGAAATTATCCTGAAAAAATATTTGCGACGATTTGTACGGTATTAGTGACGAACTAGATCTGTCACTAAAAGATATTCATTAGTGATGAATAAATAACCGTCACTACTATTATTTTAAAAATAAATGAAAATTTTTGTTTCAGAGTATTAGTGACGAATGTATATATTCCTCACTATTTGCCCATTATTAGTGACGGATTTGAGCACTGTCACTAATACTTCCCGTACATAAAATGAATAATTTTTTTTTTATTTCAGAGTATTAGTGACGAATTTATATATTCGTCACTATTTACTCATATTTATTGACGGATTTGAGAACCATCACCAATACTTCCCGTATGTAAAAATAAATAAAAATTTTTGTTTTAGAGTATTAGCGACGAATTTATATATTCGTCACTATTGCCCTAGTATTAGTTACGGATTTAAGAACCGTTACTAATACTTCCCACATTTAAAAATAATCTCAATATTTTTGTTGCAGAGTATTAGTGAGGAATTTATATATTTGTCACTATTGCCCCACTAGTAGTGACGGATTTGAGAACCGTCACTAATATTTTTCGTATTTAAAAATAAATAAATTTTTTTGTTTCAAAGTATTAGTGACGCATTTATTTATTCGTCACTATTTTTCCATTATTAGTGACGGATTCGAGAACTGTCACTAATACTTCTCGTATTGAAAAATAATCTCAATATATTTGTTTCAGAGTATTAGTGACAAATTTATATATTCGTCATTATTGCCCCAGTATTAGTGACAAATTTGAGAACTGTCACTAATATTTCCCGTATTTAAAAATAATTTCAATATTTTTGTTTTAGAGTATTAGTGACAAATTTATATATTCATCACTATTGTCTCGCTAGTAGTGACGGATTTGAGAACCATCACTAATACTTCCCGTATTTACAAAAATAAATAATTTTTTTTTTATTTCAGAGTATTAGTGACGAATTTATTTATTTGTCACTATTGCCCCACTAGTAGTGACAAATTTGAAAATCGTCACTACTTCCCGTATTTAAAAATAAATAAAAATTTTTGTTTCTGGGTATGAGTGACGAATTTATTTATTTGTCACTATTGCCCCACTAGTAGTGATGGATTTGAAAACCGTCACTACTTCCCGTATTTAAAAATAAATAAAAATTTTTGTTTCAGAGTATTAGTGACGAATTTATTTACTCGTCACTATTGCTCCACTAGCAGTGACAGTTATGGATTCGTCACTACTAGTTCTTTCATTAAGTTCGCCCCAATCTTCCTCTATTCCCTCCTTTGTCTTATCTCTTTCCCGTTCCTTTCCTGATCCTCCCCTCCGAATTCTCTTCTCTCCGATCCCCCTCCTTTCCCTCCTCCCTTCTTTCCTCCCTCCTTCCTTCTTCAAGCACATCACCACCTACACCTTCCTCGCCCAAGAGCCCCAGTTGGCAGAGCCCTCGAAGCCTCAGCCGCAGCCGCTGTCGCTGCTACTATCATCGTCGAGTCCTCTACCTCCCAACCCTCAGCCAAGAGCCCCAGCTAGCTGAGCCATCGGAGCCGTAGCCATCGCCGCCACTACCATCACCGTCAAGTCCTCTGCCTCCCAACCCCGCGTCCGGCTACCCTCTCCCCAGTCAAGTATGGTTTTTTTTTTATTAGATTTGGGTGATTTTCAAGTTTCCCAGTTGAGATCTGAGGATCTACATCATGCTATGGTTTTATTGTGTTAAATTCTTCTAATTTTTTATTTTTCTTATAATTAGTTTGATAGTCTTGAGTTTAATTCTGATTGGATTATGGAGAAATCAATGTGAGGACATTCTAAGACTAGCTAGAGAAAGTTGTTGGTGATAATCAGTGCTATAATCCCATTTAAAGAGTCATAATTTTGCAAAAATTAAAATTTAGGATATGAATTCCATGCACCCAAATGGAGCGTTAAAATATTTCAAAATTTGTCCTCATTTAGTTTAAAAATATTCTTGGGTTTTCTAATTTTTTTGGAAACTTAAATAGGTCAAAATTTGGACCGAAAAAATCTACTTCTTTCAATAAAATAAAATAAATGCAAAGTTATTACAAATATTAGATAAAATTATCAAACACCCATTATGTCTATATATAATTGAGACATAGAGAGTACCTTTTTTCTTCTTCTTGATATTGATATTGATATGTATTATTGATAGCAATTGACTCCGTGTTTGGAAAGCTGGAAAGTTATTTAGAAAGTTTTGACTCTTTTTCATGGTGTCACCTAGAACTCACAATGGGAAAGGGGAAAAGGAAAAAAAAAAATTAAAGAATATATATGAGATACATGTTGTTTGACGTCGGTACAAACCTCTAATTGATAAAAAAAAAAAAATTGAAAATTTTGATCATATTATTTGTTAGCTTTGGTATATTCCCGAGGGGGGGGGTGAATTGAATTTTAAAACTTTTTTCTAGATTTGACCTAAATAGCAGTAGTACATTCACAACCTAGGTTTGTCTATGCAGTTCCAAATGCGTAGATAAATATAATGTTCAGAAATTAAAATCATACGCAGCATTCACCAACTATAACATACATGTGTAGGAATATAAATTGCAGAAAGATAAACAGTGCACACAAGATATGTTAACGGGGTTCGACCAACTGTGCCTACGTCCCCACCTCTAACTCGCAAGCCCGAGGATTCCACTAATGCTCACTTAACGGGTGGAGCGGCACCGGTTACAACCAGGTCAATTAGCACATGGCTGACCTCAACCTTTACAAATTCTCCTTGCGCGGCGGAAAAGGCTCTAGGTCAAATTCATAGGGCTGACCCCAACCTGATCCTTCCGAACTAGATCAAACCCCCTCAGGCCATGCCTGGAAATACAACAATATTTTTCACAAAATAATCAGTACAGTGATTATGATTCTCAAGTAAAGCAGATATGTACCCAATACACACCGTATAATCAATCAACCACACATCAATTATATAGGTAATCTAAGCTCAGTGATGTGAATATATGTGCAAATAACGCTCAACAAGATATGATCACAATGATGTTCAAGAGTGTTCTACGCAAGTTGTATCTTTGAAACAAGTTAAATGAAATCTCAATAGCAGATCAGGGTTGCAAAGATATTACTCAAATATTCAAACTTAACTCAAAAGATTTTCCTTCAATGTAATGAGTACAAAAGTAGTTTGAAAATATTTTAGCTTGTAGAAAAATATTTTCCACACCAAAATCAAGCTATAGGAATCTTTGCAATGAAAAGGCAAAGATCCTTAAGCTACTAGGTTTTTCCTAACACAAGCTTTATTAAATAAAATCGGTGGAAAAACCGTTCTTAACTCCCCAAAATCAATACCAATCAACTAAGAAAAGTAATGGGAGTATGAGCAATAATACTAAGCAATAGCCCAAGCAAGAACTCTCACAAAGTTAAGATTAATCATTGGAATGAAGGTATGAGAGTATTTGGAAGTATTATAAGCAAAATAGGATTTTGGGTTTGAGAGAATTTTGGCATGGATTCAAAGATGATCTAATAAACCTTGAAGATCATGAGAGCATGAAAGAGAACTTGCTAAAAGCTTGAAGACAAGATGGAGCCAAAGAAAGAACAAGCATGAAGACTTAAGTGCTTAGAATGTCAAAAGTCCTAAGAAGTCTTTATGTAAGTACTTCGTATTTGAATATCTTGTGGAAATATGTTGAATGCTCTTTTAGGGGTAATTATAGACTTAGAAACTTTATTTCAAAACCCCGGAAAATGTTTTATAAGAAATCAAAGTAAGAGAGAAAAAAGGATTTTTGAAAACTAAAATAAAAAATCTGAACTTGGTCTGCCCAGACGGCTAAGGTGCATCCGTAGAAGACTACAGATGTACCTTAGAAAACTGAAGTTTTACTTCAGTGTACTGAAGAATTTCTTCAGAATACTAAAGAATTAGTTTAGTCTACTGAAGATTTTTCTGAAGGAATACAGAAGAGACAGTACACCTTCAGAAGACTGAACCCTTAGTTCAGTTGTCTGATCCAGGACTTCAGAAGATTGAACCCTTAGTTCAATCGTCTGACCCTGTGTCCAGCTCAAATTTTTCAGTGGGTTAAGGAACATTAGAAGACTGAACTTGATACTTCAATGGTCTGAACACTGTTAACAGTTAGAAATTTCAAATGTTTTAAATTTCAAATAATGATTTCTTGTGCCCCAAATTTTCTAAAAGCTTGGAAGATACTCCAAGTAATCTTGGGCAACACGAAATTACTTTTCTAAGTCTATAAATACATGGTTTGGCAAATCAAATTATAACCAAGAATTGAAAATTCTGTTGAAAGCCATCTTGCTATCAAAGCTCTCTCTTGCTCAAATCTTTGCTCAACTGATTTGATAAATTTTGAAAGTGCTGATCATCATACTACTAAGTTATGAGTTGCTAATTCTCATCTAGAAGGAACTTGATGATAAATTCTCTTGAGCTTCAATCTTATTTCAATTTGATATTTAAATATTGAAGCATTTAGTATTTGAAATTGTACTAATCTGCTTTATGTGAGAGTGTTTTTGTATGCAGAGATTATCTATTGTTTCTTGTAGTCTTTGACGATTCTAAGTTATTGGATCATTTGACTAAGTGTGGGGTATCGCTTGGAGAGACATTGCTCTAACTTATTGAAGGAGTGACCGAGTGTGGGGTATCGCTTGGAGAGGCATTGCTCTAGCCTACTTAAGGAGTGTCTAAGCGTGGGGTATTGCTTGTAACAGTTTGTTCCGCCCAAAAAGGAACTGTATAGTGGAATCCTTTGGTGGTATTGGCCAAAGGCGAGGACGTAGGCTGGGGATAAGCCGAATCTCGTAAAAAACGTGGTGTCACTCTCTTTCCTTACTCTTTTTAAATTCCAATAAATATTAACTATGTGGTTGAATTTAATTTTTGATCATATACACTGCATGGATTGGATATTAAATAAACTAAAGATTAATTTAATATTGGGAATTGTAGAAACCGAAAGGAAGTACATTGGTTGATCAATACAAATTGCGGAAACCGTAAGGGAGTACATTGATTGGTTAACACCCAATACTCATTAACTGAAAGTTTATTTATAGTCCAAGGTCTTGGAAGGAGTGTTGTATTTCATATTGTACATCATATTGAGAAATAAAATCCATCAATACAAGGCTTACATATATTCACAGGGCTGCAAACAAGAAAATATCTTGAATTCTTTTAAAAGCTGAGAATTGCCAAGAAGCTGCATATTATATCTTGAGTTGGTATCCTTGATTGTTTAATTTAAAGTTGTTTCTTAGTTTTTGGTTGATTGAGTTTTGATTACTTGTGTTAAGTGCTGGTTTGTGGATTGAGTAATTAACTAAAAGCTTTGTTGTGTGATTATTAAATCAACAAGAGGTTAAGAATTGTTAAAATAATTAAAAGAAAATTTTTGTAACCCAATTCACCCCCCTTCTAGGGACACCTCAACTTTCATTCCTTTTTTTTTCTGTCAGTCAAGCTTGCTTTGGAAAGCAAGTCAGACACATACATAGCCTCACTTATGTCGGAGGAATACCGTGGTTACATACACATATCGTCATAGTAGTTCATAAATATACACACTCTCAAAGACCAACCACCTATTCCATACAAAGTAGGGTAATACACATAAACTAGAACAACTGTGGATACTTCCAGCGTATCTCCGCTTCTAGTTCCCAAGAAGCTTCCTCGACCTCGTGGTTCTGCCACAATACCTTTACTAACGGTATTTCTTTGGTGCGAAGCTTTTGAACTTTACGGTCCAATTGCTGAACAGGTATCTCTTCATACCCTAATGTATCCCCAACTTCCAAGTCCTTGTAACTAATGACATGCAAAGGATCCAACATGTACCTTCTCAACAAGGATACGTGAAACACACCATGAACCCTCAAGAGTGCTAGGGGTAGTGCAATCCTATAGGCTACCGGACCCACTCGCTCAAGAATCTCGAATGGTTCGTTATATCTCAGGCTCAGCTTGCCCTTCTTCCCAAATTTCATCACCCCTTTCATCGAAGCGATTTGCAGAAATACCTTACCCCCCACCTCGAACTCCAACTCATGGCGGTGAACATCCGCGTAACTCTTCTGCCGCATTTGAGCCGATTTAATCCTCTCCCGGATCAAACCCACCTTCTCAGACGCCTGTTGTACGAGTTCAAGTCCTAACACCTGACGTTCACCAACCTCATCCTAATGCAAAGGAGATCGACACCTCCGACCATACAAAGCCTCAAATGGTGCCATCCCGACACTAGCTTGGAAACTATTGTTATAAGCAAACTCTACAAGCGGCATAAACTATAACCAGCTACCACCAAAGTCTAACACACAAGCCCGTAACATATCCTTCAAGATCTGTATTGTTCTCTTTGAAAGTCTATCTATCTGGGGGTGGAACGCTGCACTTAAAGTAAGCTTCGTCCCCAATGCCTCCTGTAAGCTCGACTAGAAACAAGAGGTAAACCTCGGGTCTCGATCTGATACAATGGACACCAATACCCTGTGCATTCTCACAATCTCATGCATATATAATTTCGCTAGCCTACTCAAAGGGTAGCCAACCTTCATCGGTATGAAATAAGAAGATTTCATCAATTTATCCACAATCACCCAAATGGCATTCTGCCCTTGAAGAGCTAGCGGAAATCTGATAATGAAATCTATGGAAATGTGCTCCCATTTCCACACCGGAATAGACAAAGGCTGGAATAGCCCTACTGGCCTCTGATGTTTAGCTTTCACCAACTGACACGTCAAACACTATCTCACGAGCTGAGCAATATGCTTCTTCATACCAAACCACCAGAAGGTCTCGTGCAAGTCACGATACATCTTCGTACTACCAGGATGTACCGTACACAAGGAATGATGTGCTTCCTCTAGGATTGTGAAATGTTATATTTACAAACGACATGCTGTCAAAAATTTGTTAAATTTCTCCCAAAATAATCAAATTCATATACCATATTTTTGAGAATGATCATAGTGTGCTGAATGTGAAAACATTTTTGAAAGGATGGGGAGTCCTAAAAAAGTCATGTAAACCATTATCAACTTCAAATTTTATTTTTTCATAGAACTATAGTCTGATATAAATTGTTTGTGGGGTACATAAACACATTATATTATTTAATGATGATTATATGAAGATCTTGTGCACTCATAAAATTCATTAATTACTGGTTGGATTATTGTGAACTGTTTAGTATAAACACACAGGTTTCGAACATATCTCTATGAAAAATATCCTATTTATAGGGGAAATGCTGCCAAAATTTCTCAAAACTAATAAAACTTAACTATTTAAAATAGTATCATTTTTTTTTTTTTAACTTTGTCCGAATGTCCGATTATTTTTCTATCAAATTATTGATACTTATAGTATGTATATGGTCAAAAATTTTATACTAATTTTTTTTTTATTTTTATAATTCTTAATTTGTAGGGTTTGTGGCTGTCACAACATCAACTCGATGTCATGCACTATAGTCGGATGCAACTTTTGATTTTTAATTTTTTTTTTGTATTATTGTTTTAGTATCTGAACATATGAGATTCATGTATAAAACATTCGAAATTTATATAATGTATTTGTATTTAATTTTGAATTATAATTTTTAATAATTTATGAATCTTTTTAATAATTATGGTTTATGTTATCTATGCGAAAATGTAATTACAAATTTTCATAGGAATTAATGATTAAAAAAAATATTAATTTTGATCATTAAGTTAGTTGGGGGTGTGATTACGCGTCTAAGTTGCGTAATTAAGTTAAATGCATTAATTAAATGTAACTATTTTAATGAAATACTTAATTATATCTCATATTTTAATCAGTGAGCTTATTTGATAATTTTAAGATAATTATCCTATTTTCGTTAGAGATTTACAAATATTCATGTTTAATTATCGCAGAATAATTTTTCAAAAATTTGGAGAGACCATGCATTTAATGTCTTGGGTCATGCATGCAATAACAAGAAGACCGGGCCATGCAAAAAAATGTAAATTGAGGCGTTGAGTGCAAAAACGAAGCTAATTGGGCGATTATGGACAGTTTCAACATTATTTCGTAGTCTGAACATAACTCTCTCATCCGACTTGCGATTCAGATGATTCAAGATGTTGTGGAACGCCAAAAAAAAAAAAAAATCTCTACAACTTTTATGTTTTGAGTTTTAAGAGATACTTACTGCATTAAGGTCAAAATTAGACGTGAAGTTACTGTATGCTGTTTTTTGGGAGCTAGGCTATGCATTGGATTTTTAAAGGAGGCCATACAATTTAAATGAGTTGGGCCATGTGAAATGAAAAGTGGGTTGGAGCTACTTAAAAATATGGGCCGTGCATGAATTCAAAAGGTGGGCTGCCTTTAGAAGATTTGTTTTTGGGTATTTACTCTTGGAGGAATGATAAAAGTTTTAATTAAAGAGAAGGGCAGCCATGTGATTGGAAAAAACAATACACATTGCATGGCCCATGCAATGCTTTGGGCTGCCATGCGTTGGATACAAGGAGGAAAGAAGGATATTTGGGAGTCGTGAACAAAAGAGGAATGAGGGTTGGAGTCTTTTGGTGTGGGGAGCCGTGCGCTGGGTGGCTTGAATAGCTATTGAAAATTAAAGAAAAGGTGGCTAGGTTAGGTTACTTTTATAAAGAGGAGGTATGGTTTTCTTTTGGGGCAGCTTTTGTAGGTTAGATAGAATACACTCGTAGTTTTTTTCCCTGCTTTTCTTCTGGTGAGGCCGTGCGGCTGCAGAGGGCAAAAGGAGCAGCAGCACCTCTCTTCTCCGATCTCTCCTCACGGCTTGTCCTTCTTTCCCTCTCTCTCTCTCTCTCTCTCTCTCTCTTATTACTTTGCTTTATTTTTATTTTTCTCTTAAAGTATTATTAAAGTTTTTTTTTTTTTTTTTCAGCAGCAGTAAGTTTTAATTAATTATTGTTGTTTGGGACTGTTTAATTTAGTTTCTCTTCATCTTATTTAAATACCTTGTTTTAGGATTCAAACAACTTTTTTGGACATTCTATTAATAAAGTTCGCATTTCTATTCAATATTTTTGCAAGAGTTTAATTTTGCTTGATCTCAACATTAAATATGATATTTTTATTTAGTTCAATTTTATTATTTTGCATAGTTGGTTTTTATTCAGTTGAATGATTGTATGGTTTATTTTTTTCATTATCCTGATATTGAGTCTGACTTTTATTCCGTTATTTTATGGGTGCTATATTTTTAGTTGGAGTTTAATTTCGTCACCAAAATTTCAAAAATCCTAGGAACTGAATCTGAACTATATTTAGTAAAATTTTCTTTTCTTTTTTTTATTTTGGAATTACACAAAATTTGAAATTAAACTACATTTCCTAAGAAGACGATCTGGTCTTTGGACTAATTATTATACGACTGAACTCTTATACTTGGAATAGCTTCCGAGTTGCTCATTTTTCGAGTTAGTCACCGATGCCTAAGTAAGGGAACGTTTCAGAGAGATTGAATATAACAGTAAAGTGGGTTAAAAATGACTTACCTTGACCTCTTGCCCAAGTCCCTATTTATAGTGGCAGAAATTGACCCGATGGCGTATGACCATTTATTGGCTGAGTTATGGTGCAAGTGTGAATCGCTCTAGCCATTATGGAGCTGACAACGACTATCTGTGGCACGGGCGTGGATCGCTCTGATTTATATGGAAATGACCCCTTTAGGGCATTTGTCCTTGAGCAATGGTGGCCTTCATTATGGATGTAATTTAATACTGAAAATTGAATGTTTGACCTGATATATTTAGGGTATATCACTTTTCTAATTGTTATGTGGGTAATCTTTGTAGCACCACATAAAGTACATACAAAACTAATTTAATAATGGAATGATTCCTTATTTAGTTGGCTCCAACCAAAGGTAGCACAAATGTTGCAGCTTAACTAGAAAAATAAAAACAATTACCTCTTATAATTAAAAGAACCCTTTGTGCCATACACAACTCTCTTAATTTTCAAAGTCTAAGACTGCAAAATGAGCTGTATCATTGGATTTTTCTAATTAAATTGTTGGCTCTTGACAATGCAATATGTTTGAAACTTGAAAAATATGATGAAAAAGGTAAGAAAAATATAAAAGAATTTAATTTTTCTTGATTGTATCGGAACAAATCTTTGTTTGTAATACTATTTAATGTAAAGAGATAATGCATTGAAAAACATATTTCCTTCTTATTTTTCTTTCTTTTCTATTGCTCAAACAAAATCCTCCATCCAAATGCTACAATAATGTTTAAGCATAAGCAGTGAGGTTTTCTAAGAGGTAAGCTTCGACAGCCTTGTACAACTGCTCTGCTCTTTCATTGCTAGCCTTGATTTCCTCTTCTTGAATCTCTGCTCCAAGTGTGGCATTCACTTCAACAGTCCTCTTGCAAATGCTCCCTCCATCCGCCAAGGCTTCAAACTTCGTCTCGTACACAATGGATTCAATGCCGCTCTTCAATACTTCCCCTTCAATCAACGTGTACCTGCACACGTACTTCTCATCGTCCATGGCATCAAACCTGTGCTTCGCTTGCTTTCCTGCATCCCAAAATTTCAAATTTTAAGTAAATATATCTGCAGACAAAAAAAATACAACGTCACAAATCCATAATTCCTTCATTTATTAGTAGCATATTTTATAAAAATAAAATGTAAGCACCCAATAATTTTAGAATCCCTTTATATGATAGCAATTAATGGACACAACACGCATGCCTAATGTGTTTTTATCATAATTAATCAACAAAATTTTTACATTTTTGTTTTTGTATTTTTTAATATCTTAGTTAAATTCATTCTCCGTCTATAATATTGACTTAGCCTACCATTACAGCATAAACTTTTAAACATGCAAAACAAAATATGTTCTAGTAATTTTTTTTTATTTTTATTTTTTACCGAAATTGCAATTCTCAGATGAATTTAAAAAAAATAGAGATCAAAAAGTATAATTATCATTATCTAAAATGATTTGTTATTAATAAATCACAACATATTTATATAAATATATTTTTAAAAAGTAAAGAGTTTATATCAAAGTGAGATAAGTGATAGAAATCATTCACATATATAGGTTCAATTATATATATATATGGAGAGGGAGAGAGAGTTTAGAAATAAGGTGGTGTGAGTATATATTAGAGTGGTGGCTATATAGGATAGGTAGATCACCGTCGGAGAAGCAGATCAGCAAGATGGTGCCGTGGGCTCCTCCAACTCTCTGGAGGATTTCTATGCTTTTGGTGGCGGCCGGGAGGAGCTTGGGGACGAGCTTGTGGGCGTCGCGGATCAAGGCTCTGTAAAACCTCGCCGGCGGCACCGGCGAAGTGTTCTCCTGGCTGTACCTCATCACGCCCATCAGTATAGATGTATATATATAAATGCTATATCTGCGTCGGCGGCCTTAGGTTGGGTTTAAGGCTGAATGGAGAATTGAGAGCAGGGGATATTTATGGAAGGGAACTGTGTCCTGGTGGGTCAGTCAAAACTGGTGTTCTGATTTTCTCAAGCATGTGTTGAAAAATCCAGCTTCCTAGCTTAGAAAAATTAACACGCTTCCCTGCAACTTAGTTAAGGTACAACTTTTTGTATTTGAAAGTGATTTGCAAGGTTGGAAATTCTTTGGATCTATGTATGGGATCATTTTGTATCATTATCAAAAATTATGAAAATAAAAAATCAGCATTGAATAATATTTGTAAAGTTAAAACAAATAAAAACTTTAATTAAAAAAAATTTATCTTCATCTATATATTAAGAAAAATATGATTAAAATACTATAAATTCAAAATAAAAAAATAAAAATACTATAATAAAATAAAAATATTATAATTATTTAAATTAATTTTATATTTTTAAATTTTCTTTTACAATAACAATTTTATTGTACATGACAATTGAAAATTAGTAAAAAATATTTTATAATTGACTTCTATTATTTTTTGTTCTTTTCAAATTAATGGATATTTTCATTTTAATTATCTTTAAATTCATACGAGCATTTATTTAAAATTTAATTAAAAAGTATGTATTGAATGAATGATTTAATAAATAAAAAAAAAACTATTTCTAGATATTAAAATTTTTGGCAACGGGTTGTCAAAACACTAGAAAACCATTAAAATTAGTTTTTTAATTTTTTTGCAAGCATCTAAAAATCGACAGTAAAAAAAAAAAATTGCAACATAAATCAAACACATTTTTATAATATGTTTCTTAACAATTTAGAAGCAAAAAGATAAAATAAAATAGAAAATAGTGATGATACCAAACATGCCTAAGATTATAGAAGAGTACTAGTAAGATGGAGTTTTGCTCCTTATGGCTAGTTGGTCGCGGGCTTGAATTGAAGGGAATAGTCTTCTATATAAAAGCAAGGGCAAAACTACGTAAAAAAGTTAATTCTAAATATTAAAGTTTTTGGGAAACGAATTGTCAAAACAGCATAAAACTATAAAATCTAATTTTTAATTGTTTCGCAAGTAACTAAAAAATGATAATAGAAATAGAAGGTTGACGGCATAAACAAATGCATTTTTATGGCATGTTTCTTCACCATGTAGAAATAAAAACAAAAAATAGATTATATAAACAATATCAAATATGCCCTAAGATTATAGGGGAATACTAGCTAGTAAGATGAAGTTTGCTCCTTTGCAACCAGTTGGTTGTGGGTTTGAGTTGAAGGAAATAGTTTCTCTGCATAAAAGTAACAATAAGGTCTATGCTTTATGTTATTTATCTTTTGTTTGTTTTATTGCGTGATATTTGTTTTGTAGGTCCTTGTTTTCTTTTGATTTGATTGGTTTTGTAATCTTATTTTTGCTAGATGTTGGTGTTGTTATTTGGGAGGCCTTTAAAAGTTTGTCTTTTGTTTTTCCCTTTAAATATCTTGTAACCACAGTGTTCTTCCTCTAAAAGTGAGGGTTTATCAATAAATTAATGGAGGTCCTGCCCTTCTTAAAAAAAAAAAAAAAGGCCACTTAAAAAAAATTTATTTTGAGATATTAAAGTTTTGAACACATTGTCAAACACAATACAGTATCATAAAATCTAGCTTTATTTTTATTTTTTTATTTTTTTGCAAACAACTAAAAATTAACATTTAAAATAGAAAATTGGTAATATAGACAAACACATTTTTATAATATGTTTGTTCATTATATAGAAACAAAAAGAAAAAAAAAAGAAAACAACAATGATATCAAACTAATCCTAAGATTATAAGGGAGTAGTAGCAAGATGAAATTTGCTTCTTTTTGTGACCTGTTAGTCACAGGTTTAAATTGAAGGAAATAATCTTTCTCTATAAAGTAGTAGGATTGTGTACATTATGACCATATTCCCCCTATGTCCTTGTAAAATGAGAACCTTGTAATCTAAGAACATCCTTCTCATAGCGAAGTTTGGACAATTTGGCAACTCACTTGTGTGGGAGTCCTTATACATATAAATATATATCCAGGCATTAGAGGAGCTACTAATAAAAAAAGATTTAAAAAAAATCTGCATAAGCTATTATTATTATAATTATTATGTTGACCAAGGGCTGATCCTTTCACTTATTTATTTAATTTTGAAATGGATGAGGCTGACTCTTTGCCTACTTCAAATACTTGGCCACAATTAAAATTACATAAGAAATAGATATTAATGATTTTCATTCCAATTGTTGGAGTATGTGACTCATATTGAGTGACATACACGCTCAGAAGAAAGCAGGGTGAAGCAAGAACGAGGTACCTAAGCTACAGGAAGAAACTGTCGACAATTGGGTGGATGGTTTGCTTTCAGGAGATAACCATCAATGATTTTCCTAAAACCATCAACGGTTTGCAGAAACCGTCGATGGTATTGTTCGGCGTTGTTTACGGGATTTGAATAGAGAAGATCAGTAGATTGGGGATTTTGGAGGATTTTCCTCCAGGGATTACTACAAGAGTATTTTAGATAATTTCTAAGTCTTCTGTATGTATAGGATTAGCATATAAACATTATATGGTAACCCTTGTTTTAAATGATAGTGAAAATCAGTCGTTTACTTCTGTGGACGTAAGGACATTGTTGAACCACATAAATTCTTGTGTCGTTTTTTTTTTTTTTTTTTATTGTTTTCCTTTATTCTCTTTGTGATTGATTGTTTTCCTATTGTCCATCATTGATTGCTGTATTGCACGTTCCAATTCAAATTATGTTTCCACTACGCATTAATTGGTGTATACTCTGCACAACAAATTAATATAAGAGCTATTGGTTGCAATGGCTGGGGTTTCTTCGGCGAAGTTCGATGGAATGAGAAATTTTAGAATTCAGTAGAGGAGGGTTAAAGACTTGTTGGTGCAGGAAGGTATGGTGAAGGCACTATACGAAAAACAGTCGGAAGGCATGGACAACATAAGTTGGAAGAAGTTAGAAGCGAAGGTTGTGGCTACTATCAGCCTTTGTCTGCCTGATGACGTGATGTATCATATCATGGATGAGGAATCACCGGTGGCAGTCTCATTGATATTGGAGAGCCGCTACATGTTCAAGTCATTGATGACTAAGTTGTATCTTAAGCAAAGACTATATGGGCTTAAGATGGCAGAGGGTTTAAATTTGAATTAACACATTAATGTATTCATTTAGTTCATCAGTAATCCAAAATGGGTTGATGTGAAGTTCTAGGACTAAGACAAGGCGTTGATGCAACTGAATTCCCTACCTACATCACCTACGTATGAGAATCTAGTTAGGACTCCAACATGGGAAAAAGAGACTTTAAAGTTAGAGGATATCACGAGTGCCCTATTGAGTTTCCATCAAAGGGAAAAGGCCAGTGATGATAATTTTCAAGGTGAAGGGGTTGTGGCGAAAGGTAATCAGGATCGTGAGAGAAGTAAGTTTTGGGGTGGAGCGAGTAACAATAAGGCTTAGTCCAATTCTAGGAAAAGGAATGACGTATGATGTTTTAAGTGCAAGAAAAAATGGGTACATAAAATTGGATTGTCTAGAGAGGAAGAAGGGGAATGCTAAAAATAAAGAAGGTTTATCAAATACGACAAACGTTGTGGAAGAAAGAGACTCTGGGAGCAGTGATGGTGATATGCTCTCAGTTTCCTCACTCTTTACAGATTGGTGAATTCTGGTTTTGTTCTTATGGGAAACGATGCGTCATGCAAATTTGTCGGAATGGGGAACATTAGAATCAAAATGTATGATGGTGTGGTGAGGACGTTATGCGAAGTTAGGCATATACCAGAGTTAAGGAAGAATTTGATTTTGTTAGGAACTTTAGATTGTAATGGGTTTAATTACAAGACTGAAGGTGGGGTAATGAAGGTAAGCGAGGGTGTTATGACTGTGATGAAGGGGCAGAAAGTACTGGGGAATATCTATACAGTACTGCTAGATACTACAGTTGTAGGTGGAGCTGTAGATATAGAGTCTGAGTCAAGTAGCACAGTCTTGTGGTGTAATGACCTGCTATTTATTGAACATTTGTTTTCCTATCTGTAAATCATAATGTCAACTGTCTAAAATACTATTGGTAACATTCCAAGCCCAAAGGAGCACTGGGGAATACTCTGTACATCATACAACACTAGGCAGCGGTAAACAAAACTGGAAACTGCTATGTACAATACAATACCAGAAAACTACAGAACTCTGAAATATAATTACAATACAAAATTCCCAGAGATGTTACCATAATCTGGAAGCTATCTCAAAACACTGTTATCTTAAAAATACCTACCCTTCCCACAAGGGCAGCTCAAATCAACCTTTACCTGCGAGCTTGATTTGCTTGCCTATCTGGATCTCCTAAAAAATGATAAGTCACTTAGATTAGACAACACTCAGTAAGTGGAAATATTCTATTACTAGTGTGTGGCCGCTGAGTTAAATATTTAAAATACTAAAATAATTCCGTAATCTGAGAAAACTGATAAACTGCACAGAATATATCTATCTATCATGTAATCTTTAAAATATGACTGTGTATCTGAGTTTGCTATCTGAAAGTACTGCTAGTATAATAATATAAATTGTTGTTATGTGATATATCTATACATAGGAACTTCTGCTATACCCTGAGATATGTATATCATAATATATTCCCTCATGATAGGGTTGTGCGGCCTGTAGGCTGGACTTACTGTGGTTGGCCTACCAGGCAAGTCAATCTATATCTGTACATCTACCAATCTGTAATGATCTATGAAGATCCTAGCCCACTGCAATCTCTTCGGGCTGTATCAAACCTCTGTCATCGTCTAACCGGCTACCTCAACCTAGCGTGCTGGGAAGATTGCAATCTCTTCTAGCACGGTTAGACGGAATCCACATGCTATCTGAGTCATGTGGTTGCACGTGTCTGAAACTAGCAACGGTACCTTGCTCTGCTGTATATCTCTGTCTATAACATCTAGAGGGGTCTGTAACTGTGTAATACTGTATACATATATAAATATATAATAATCTTGCCGCTTTTAACATGATTTCAAAAACAACCATAACACTATATTTCTAAGCTATATTATCTGAGATATTTGACTGAAATATATATATATATATATATATATATATTATCTATCTGTATTATCTGTGCTTTCTGTCTATACTATCTGTAATATCTGTATAAAATATCCGTATATAATATCTGTATACTATGTATATAATATTTGTATATTCTGTATATCTACTGAATCATCTTGATGTTATAACTATATAATCTGTCTGAATAAACTGTCTGAGGGTTATGGTCTAGAAATCATGTTTTTCTCTGAAAATATTGTAAGTCTCATTCATTTCTAATATTCTAAAATATCTAAATATCTGTATATCTGCAACACTGTAAAATCTATATATATGGTACTGTAATAAACTCATGCCACTTATTTGAATAAACGTAATCTCATGCTCAATTTTTGTAATTCTTCTATAAAAATAATATTCATAATTCTCTTGGAAAATAATATGATATACATGCTTGTCAATACACTTTCATAATCTTCTGTATACATATTAAAATTGCTAGCATAGCATATTTCCCTTACCTTAAATCTGAAAAGCCCTTATAAAATTCTGACTCTATACCCGCAGAGTTCCTAATTGAACATCTTGAAAACAATATCCCCTAGAACAAAATATCAGTATTTCCTTACCTACAACATTTCTTACAACTACAAGGAAGACATAATCTAAATAAAATGTCTTACCCTGGATTTGAGATGAATTTCAAATCAACTTTCCCAATAATCTGCTCCAACAGACTTGCAAAGAACTTCGCCAAGAGCGTCATGGTGGCCTTAGATCTTCAATCTGGTGAGAAATGGGACCAAGATCGAAGAGAGAAGGGAAGGGGTCATAGGAGAGAGAGAGAGAGAGAGAGAGAGAGAGAGAGAGAGAGAGAGAGAGAGGAGGTTCTGCGCTAAATATTTTAGTTAAAAATTCGAGTTTCAATTATTTATAGGACTGGATTCATCAACGAGACACATCACCTCATGGACGAGTTCTTAAGTAATTTCGTCGATGAACCCTACCTCTTCCTCGACGAAATTCAGACTGCCTAAAGCCCCTCTCTTGGTATCTTCTCATCGATGAGGCATGGCTTCGTCAATGAGGCCTACTTATGCGCTCATCGATGAACTCCCTATGTTCGTTGATGAGGCCCTGTGCAAAAATTTTCGAGTTATTATATTCAAAATGTACTGTCGTCGACGAACGCTTCTATTTCCTCCTTCTGTTTCTATTTCCATTTCCATCACCCTTTATTATTTAAATACCATTTTTATTCGGGTTGTCACATGTGGCATATGTGGTTAAGGCATATGGGTAACCATAGAATGAAGGAGCTTCACAAAAGAAATCTTTTGAAGGGGGTCAAATCATGCAAGCTTAAATTCTATAGGTATTGTGTGCTTGGGAAACAAAATAGGGTCTAGTTCATGGCAGTCATTCATAAGAAGAAGGGAATCCTCGATTACATTCATTTAGATGTTTAGGGGCCGGTGAGAGTAGCATCGCGAAGAGGGTATGAATACTTCGTGATTTTTATCGATGATTACTCATAGAAGGTTGGAGTGTACTTTATGTGGCACACGTCAGAGACGTTTGCCAAATTTAAATTGTGGAAAGTTGAGGTGGAAAACCAGACCAAGAGAAAGATTAAATTACATCCATTATTTTTGTAAAAAGATCACATGGCACACATTGGTGTAACCCCATTCGGTGAGGAACACTCATCCACTAGACCACCTATTTTTTTGCGGTGTAAATTACACCTACTAGAAAAGAAGAATGGGTATATGTCTTTTAAATGTTGATTGGAAAGTGTGAAAAATTGTATCTAAAGGAAATCATGTTCCTATGAAAGTAGTTGACAAGGTAAATGTTCCTACGACTAAAGCTGAGTATATAGAGGAAGACTGGAAATCTATGCAAATAAATGCTACTATAATGAACTTGCTATTCTATGCACTAGATATAAATGAGTTTAATAGGGTGATGACTTGTAACACTGCTAAAGAGAGTTGGGAAAAATTAGAAGTCACATATAAAGGTACTAAGGAAGTAAAATATAGTAGGAAAGACATGCTTATAAGTGAATGTGAAGCATTTAAAATGACTGCTGATGAATCTATTCAATCCATGTACACTAGATTCACACATATCACGAATTCTTTAAATGCTCATGGTAAATCTTACCCTACTTATGAGTTGATCAGGAAAATACTTAGGGGACTACCTCCAGTTTTGGAAGCTAAGGTTATTACAATAGCATAAGGAAGGAATCTAAAGGAGATGTCGGTTGATGAACTGATCGGATCACTCATCACTTATGAACTAGCAATAATTGAAAGGAAGAATGAGCATAATAAAGCAAAGAAAGTTACAAAACTAAATACATCATCTAATAGTTCAAGTGATGTGAGAACTCGAACCATAGTGTATGGGTTAATTGTGTAAAAGAAGGGTAAAATGGTAAATTGAGCAAGGTTCGTCGACAAATTTTGAAGGCTCCTCGTTGATTACGTGCCGAAACTGTGTAATTGGGCATCTTAACCCGGGCTTTACGGTTTATATTTTTAATTAAATGTTCAAAATTATCCAATATTTTAATAAAGTGCCAAAATCATCATTCTTGAACTTTATTGCACTATTTATGAAGTTTTGGTATTTTTTTGTGGTAGGAAAATTCATGGGAACCAAAACCAACACTTGTTCATATTTTGTGCATAACTTTTCCGTCCAAACTTCGATCGAGACGATTCAAATTTTTGAAAAAAGAGGAAAGAATTATCTACAACTTTTATGTTTTGAGTTTTGTGAGATACAGGCTCCAAAAGAGTCATATTTGCGATAAACAGAGAATGAAAAAAATGAAAAAATATAGCAATTCGGGTCAACTCCAATTGGGTCAAGTTGTTGGGTCGGGTCTCCTATCCGGGTCAAGGGCTTTCCCCCCTATCCTATTTAATCCTTCTCTTCCTCTTCATGCGGAGGCAGCCCCCACGGCTCCCCATTCTCCTCTTCCCCATTCTCCTCTTCTCCTTCTTCTTCTCCTTCTTCTTCTTTAATTTTTTTTTTTTTTTGTTCTTTTAAATTCTGCTTTGCTCTTTTTCTCTTTTCTCTATTCTCTGTTCTCCTTCCCTTTACTCCTCTCTCTCTCTCTCGCTCAAACCTCTTTTGCCCATTGTTGCCGCAACACAAAAAGTTCCTACTGCACTTTGTTGCTCTCTCCGGCGGCCGCCAACAGCACCAGCAGATCCGTGAGCCACTCTCCCGCTGTTCCTTGCTCCATGCCACAGCCACAAACCAGCCCACACACAATCGCAGTTGCTGCCACGGCTACGTGGATTTGTTTCTCTCTCTCTCTCTCTCTCTCTTTTCCTTTCTTTCTTTCTTTTATTTACTTTTCTTTGAATCTTGGAATATTGAAGAAAGTTTAGTTCTTTTTTTAATGTTATTGGAGTTTTCTTTCTTTTTTTTTAAGTTGAGTAATGTTAGGTATTTCATTATTGTTAAATTAATCTCTTTGTTTATCTAATTGATAGTTATTTTAATTTAGCATTCTTAATTAAATTTAGATTTTTTTTTTTGTCGAAATTCGATTTAGTTAGGGTCTATGATTAGTAAAGGTTGTGTTTTTATTGTGTTCCGTTATTGTTTACGTTTTTTAAATTTCTATTGAATTCATGTTTGCATTTAAATTGTGAGTCTTGATTTGATCTCTTAATTGTGCTAAAGGTTTGATTTTTAGTAGGTTCGGTTTTTTTTAGTATGTGTCTAGTTTAGTTTCCATTGTGTGTTTTTAATTTCATGTTCTAGGTTGCCATTTTTAATTAACGCGTGTCCCAGTGTTTCCTTAAGTAGACTAGGGTTTTCATTATTGTTATTTTAATTCCATGTTTAAAGTTTCCATTTTTAGTTAGTATGATCTAGTGTTTCCTTAAGTAGACTAGGGTTTTCATTATTGTTATTTAATTTCGTGCGTGATAGTTTTAGGACTTTAATTTATATTTTCATTTAAGTCTCCACAATATTGAAAACCCGAATCTGAACTGAGTTCAGTACCTTTTTAATTTCGATTGGAAGAAAGTAAAATCTGAGATTAAAACGCATTCCCTGAGGAGACGATCTAGCCTTTGGGCTTAATATTACACGATAGAACTCCTATACTTGGGATAACTTTCGAACTGCTCATTTTTCGAGTGAGTTACTTGTCAATGAGGGAATGCTGAGAGGTTCGGAGGAATTGAAATATTTGGCTCGTCGACGAGGCCACAGACTAGTCGACGAAGCTAATGGCGGATTCGTCGACGAGGATGCCAATTCGTCGACGAATTTACCTAGGTCAAAGGTCCTATAAATGATATTTTTGGTTACTTTGGGACTAAGTTTCCCTAAACTCTCTCTCTCTCTCTCTCTCTCTCTCTCTCTCTCTCTCTCTCTCTCTCTCTCTATAACTCGAAGGAACTCTCTCTCTCTCTCTCCTCGATTTCTTTGTCGTTCGTCACCTGATTCGTAAATCCAATGTTACTACGAGGATCAGGGAAGGATTCTCTACGTTTCTAGAGGATTGAAATCTCATTTTGAGTGTTTTCGAGTTTCGGGCTAAAATCGAGGTAAGGCTCGGTTGTCGTTTATGATTCAGTATATGTATAGTAGTACGAATTGTAAACGTGTATTGTACTATGGTTTGTAGGTTTTGGAGTCTCAGTTTGTAGTTTTGGGAACCGTAGAGTTCGTAGTTGGAATTCGAGTTAAGGTAAGGGGATTCTGTTTATATCAGTTTATTTTTGAATCAGGATCGGTAAGCTTGTAGGCTACGATCATATGTATGTTTTGGTAACTTATTTGGGGAAATCTATTAGGTAAAAATGCGGGATTTTCGGGTTACAGTTTTCAGGAAAATTGGGGACTTCGGGTATCATCTCTACTTGGTTTGGAAAACTGTTAGTTACGTTGAAACTGTATTATTGAGGTGACCGTAATCCATATTTGCATAAATTGTATACTTGCATTCATAGACGATATGATTTTCCGTAAACCAAATAAGGGTGGTATGTATGGTTGTATGTATTTGTTTCAGGTATTTGTAAAACAGCCATGTGGCGACTTATTACCATACATTGAAATGTATAGGAACGTGAGTTCCAAAATGATTCCAGGTTTTGTAAAATCGGCTAGGGGCGGCTAATTATCGTACGCTGAAATAGTTATGTAGCGGCTAATTACCATACGCTGCGCCATGTACCGGTTAACTACCATGGGCGAAAGTGGCAAGCTCTATATATGGGGTGTGAAATATGACTAGTATGTTTCGGCTGGTCACCGAAGGGTGTGTTCTACACCGTATGTAGCAATATAATCACTATTGGTCCGGGGTCGTTGAGGTGTAGTTGCGTGTGTAGCAATGTAATCACTGTGAGACTTAGGTGACCTTATGTAGTTGCGTATGGAGCAATGTAATCACTATTGGGCCTTGGTCGTCACGGCATAGTTGCATATGTAGCAATGTAATCGCTATGAGACTTAGGTGACCTTGTGTAGTTGTGTACTAGTATGACGACACTGACCGTATGTTTGGGGTATGTACTGGAATGGTTTTGTGAAAATATTGGAACTATATGTAACTGTATGGAAATGTTTCGAACTGTATTGTATTTTATCGTGTTATGAAGTATGTAAAATAACACTGGTATATCACACACTGATATAACCTGTTTTCTTCCTTACTGAGAGGTGTTTCACCCCGAATGTACATACAATGTTTTTCAGGTCCTTCAGGTAGTCGTAATTAGCATCGTAGTGTTTGGAAGCGGGGGGTGTCGTTAGCTACTTCTAGTACCTGTTAGGTATGAATTTTGGTATCCGGGTGGTCAAGATGGTTTTGTAGACACCTAGGGTATGTTTTGTATTATAGGAATGTATATCCTAGTTTATATAGACTCTGGTATGATAATCTATATGTATAAAAAGACCGTATTTCACTACGTATTTTGATGAGTATGGATGTTTATGTATATGTATATGAAGCATCCGTTCACCCCACGAGGTTGGACCCTCTTTTTTTGTGTTGTATCATGTATGTTTTAATTGATATAGAGACTAGTTAGGTTACTAAATTCACACCTAGGACCCATCTGTGGGTTCGGGGCGTGACAGCATGGTATCATAGCTAACTAGGTTGTTAGGTCTTGTAGACTTCGTTAGGAGTATTGATGTGTACATATCAGAGTATAGGATATAGGAAATGGGTAATGTTGGTCGAGGGTTGTTTTATTACTAGATCGGGATGTGTCGGCGGTATTCCGTGTTTTCCTAGAATGACAATTCCAGTAAAGGCAGGGTAGACCATTGATGAATTTGTGTTAGTGTGATGGGACAGGCTTAGACCTGTGAGAGTAATAGTTGACATGATTAGGTCTATGATTGTGTTAACTGCGTACGATATAGGAATTCTAACTGATTCCTATTCTGTTTTCAGAATGGAGCCCAACGATAATAACTTGGAGAGTGGCTCCAAGGAGAAGGCAAGCAATGAGTCTCCTTCTGTGTCTCATGGTTTGGCGAGACAGGTGATCCGAGAGATTAGGCGGAGTATTAGGAGACGCGAGAGCTCTCCTATTGATGCGGGGTGTACCATCGAGAGGTTCACACACATGCACCCTTTGAAATTTATGGGAGGACCTGATCCGATAGTGACGGAGGACTAGGTCAAGAAGACCGAGAGGATTTTTGGAGTCCTCCACTGCACTGAGAAGCATAAGTCTTGTACGCTACCTTCCAGCTAACTAGGGAGGCAGGGCGATGGGGGACAGCGGTGAGTCTTCTTGAGAGGCAGAGAGCTGGTCCATCTAGTATGACGTGGTGCCGCTTCAAGGAGGTATTTTTCGAGAGATACTTTCCGATCTTCACTCGGATGCAAAGGCTGATGAGTTTTCGGGCCTAATGAGGGAAACTTTGATGGTACAGAGGTATGCTGCCAGATTTATCGAGTCATCTTGATTTGCATCGTACTTGGTCTCGAATGAGCACGAGAAGGCTTGGAGGTTTGAGAGGGGTCTGAAAAAAGACATCCTCCGTCTTGTGGGGATGTTGCAGATCCGCGAGTTCTCTGTCCTTGTGGATAAAGCCACTATAGTTGAGATCGACCTTCATGGAGATGAGATAGTGTAGGTTCATAGAAGAGGCCAGTATCTTCTGGTCCTCAGAGTGGTCCTCGGTAGGGTCAGTGGAAGAAGAAGAAAAACTACAGCTCTGGTTATCGGCGAAACACCGAGCGGCCGAGTTCCCAGGGGGACCCATCCTCTGCATCATGAGCTAAGTGCCGTAAATGGCACGATGGTGAATGTTAGCCATTTTGAGGTGTCTGCTATAATTGTGGCAAGTCAGGCCACATGGAGAAGAGCTGTCAGGAACAAAGAAGGATTATGTCTGCACAAAGTCAGAACCGTGGGAGTAATCAGATGCCTCGGGGGAACCACCAGGCGACCATGGATCCGGTGAGAGTATATTCACTTACTCCAGTAGATGCGGAACACACTGGGAACGTGGTGACAGGTACCATGTTATTGCTTTCGAATAGAGCTGTTGTTTTATTTGATTCGAAGGCAACCCATTCGTTCATATCTGTTAGTTTTGTGAAGTTGTGTGGGGCGGAAACCAGTGTGATGAATGAGATGTTGTTTGGGACTACGCCGACTAGGAGTGTAATGATTTGTAGTAAGATGTTAGGAAACTGTCCAGTGGTGATCCATGGGAGACTGCTACCAGCGAATCTTGTAGTATATGACATGTATGGTTTCTACGTCATACTAGGAATGGATTGGTTGTTCTCCAGCTATGCGATGATTGATTGTCTTAAAAAGGTAGTAGCATTCAGACCTCTTGGGAAGCAGGAGTATGAGTTCATGGGATCGTGTGTGCGTTTGAGGCCACAAATTTTATCGTCATTGCAGACGAGGAGGTTACTCTTGCATGGTTATCTGGGGTACCTAGCTTACGTGAAGGAACCACCGCGGGATGAGTTGAGACTCGAGGATATTTGGGTGGTTAACGAGTTTACGGATGTGTTTCCTGAAGCATTACTCGATTTACCTCCGAATCGGGAGGTGGAGTTTGTGATAGAGTTATTGCCTGGCAAGGCACCAATCTCTAAAGCTCCGTACCGGATGGCTCCAATAGGACTTCGAGAGTTGAAGAAGCAATTGTAAGAACTACTGGACTAGGGTTTTAATCGACCTAGTGTTTCACCCTGGGGAGTTCTAGTATTATTTGTGAAGAAGAATGATGGGTCGATGCGTATGTGTATTGACTACCGTGAGATCAACAAAGTTACAGTGAAGAACCGCTATCTTTTACCTCGTATAGATGATTTCTTTGACCAGCTACAAGGAACGCAGGTCTTTTAGAAGATCGACCTACGATCATGGTATCATTAGGTGAGGGTTAGATCTGAGGACGTAGCAAAGACTGCTTTCCGAACCGTCGTTTGGGTTTACCAATGCACTGGCAGTGTTCATGGATCTGATGAACAGGGTGTTTCATAAGTGTCTGAATCAGTTCGTAGTGGTGTTTATCGATGACATTCTGGTATACTCGAGGAGTTCAGAAGAGTATGAGAATCATCTGAGGTTGGTGCTACAAATTCTACGAGGAAAGAAGTTGTATGCCAAGTTGAAGAAGTGTGAGTTTTGGATGAATCAGGTCGCGTTCTTAGGCCATGTGGTGTCTAAAGGTGGTGTCTCAGCTGATCCTAGCAAGATCAAAGTTGTAGTCGGCTGGGCGAGACCGAAGAGTGTATAGGAGGTTTAGAGTTTTTTGGGATTGGCAGGCTACTATCATCGGTTCATAGAGGGTTTCTCGAAATTGTCTGGACCTCTGACACGATTGAGTAAGAAGGGGGTGAAGTTTGATTGGACTAGTGATTGCGAGTAGTGCTTTCTCGAGTTGAAACATCGGCTGGTTACTGCTTTAGTATTGACCATTCCTTCGGGGGATAGGGGTTTTGTGATCTATAATGACGCATCTCTAAAGGGTTTAGGATGTGTGCTTGTTCAACAAGGTAAGGTGGTAGCTTATGCTTCTCGGCAACTTAAAGAGTATGAGAAGAATTACCCTACACATGACCTAGCATTAGCTGTTGTTGTTTATGCCTTGAAAATCTGGTGACATACGGTGTTCAGTGTGAGATTTTCACTAATAACAAAAGCCTCTGGTACTTTTTCACGTAGAAGGAGCTGAATATGAGGCAAAGGCGGTGGTTAGAGTTGATTAAGGACTATGATTGCACGATCAGTTATTACCTGGGAAAGGCTAATGTGGTAGCAGATGCGTTAATTCGGAAGTCAAAACATGCAGCAATATCTGCAGTTGTAGCTCAGCATCACGTCAGGCGGGATCTAGAAAGCCTTGGCGTGGAAATGGTGTCTGGTGATCATCAGGCTTTCATTACTAGTTTGGTGATTCAGCTAACCTTGTATAAGCGTATTAAAGTCGTGCAGGCTAATGATACTGAGTTAGCTGAGATTGTGGAAAAAGTGCAGCAGGGTTTGGTTGCAGATTTTAACATCTCTGACAGAGGTGTGTTAAGGTTTGAGACCAGGCTGTGTGTTCCAAAAGACAATAAGATTAGAAGGACGATTCTGGAGGAAGCGCATCGTTCTTTGTATATGGTACATCCGGGTAGTACGAAGATGTATTGGGATTTACGTGAGTCCTTCTAGTGGAGTGGTATGAAGAGGGATATTACTCAGTTTGTGGAGCAATGTCTGACATGTCAGCAGGTGAAAGCTGAACATCAAAGACCGGCAGGGCCATTGCAACCCACCCTTGCCTATTCTGAGGTGGAAATGGGAGCACATTTCCATGGACTTTCTTACTGGATTGCCATCAACACTTCACGGGCAGAATGCTATTTGGGTAATCGTGGACAGGTTGATGAAATCTGCTCACTTTGTACCAACGAAGGTTAGCTACCCTTTGAGTAGACTAGAGGACATATATATGCATGAGATAGTGAGAATGCATGGCGTACCAGTGTCCATTGTTTCAGATCGGGATCTGAGGTTTACTTCTCGATTTTGGAAGAGTTTGCAGGAAGCACTAAGGGCGAAGCTTACTTTTAGTACAGCGTTCCACCCCCAAACTGATGGATAGTCGGAGAGGATGATATAGATCTTGGAGGATATGTTATGGGCTTGTGTATTGGACTTCAGTGGTAGTTGGATTCAATTTCTGCCACTAGTGGAGTTTACCTATAATAATAGCATCCAGGCTAGTATAGGGATGGCACCATTCGAGGCTTTGTATGGTCGGAGGTGTCAATCTCCTTTGTATTGGGACGAGGTTGGGGAACATCAGGTTTTAAGACCTAAACTTGTGCAGCAGGCATCTGAGAAGGCAGGTTTGATTCGAGAGAGGATTAGAACAGCTCAAAGTCGGCAGAAGAGCTACGCAGATGTTCGCCGCCGTGAGTTGGAGTTCGAGGTAGGGGGCAAAGTATTCCTTAGAATCGCTCCAATGAAGAGAGTGATGAGATTTGTAAGGAAGGGCAAGTTAAGCCCAAGGTATATCGGACCATTCGAGGTTATTGAGCAAGTGGGTCCGGTAGCCTAAAGAGTTGCACTACCCCCAGCACTCTCGAGGGTCCACGATGTGTTTCACGTATCCATACTGAGAAGGTACATGTTGGATCCATCTCATGTTATTAGTTATGATGAGTTGGAAATCGAGGATACTTTAGCGTATGAGGAAATACCTGTTCAGGCTCTGGACCGTAAAGTTCAGAAGCTTCATACCAAAGAAATACCTTTGGTGAAGGTATTGTGGCTAAACCACGAGATCAAGGAAGCTTCTTGGGAACTAGAGACGGAAATACGCTGGAAGTATCCATAGTTGTTTTGAGTGGTAGTTGTATAGCAGGGTGGTATGAGTATGTATGTATGTATGTAATACTCTATTATCATATTGGTATTGTGTAGTTAGTCTCTGAGAGAGTCTTGTAGTATTACGAGCTTTTGAGACCGTGTAAGTATGTAACCACGGTATTCCTCTGCCATAAGTGAGGAAGTGTATGTATCTATGTACCGTAACGGAGCTGCATATAAATGGTCGTCGTATTCTCTAGAGTACGTAAGTAAGTATTGTAATGGGGCTGTGTATAAATGGCTGCCGTATTCTTTTGAGAATGTGTGTATGTATCGTAGGGAGGGGACTGCGTATAAATAGTCACCATTTCGCCTGAGTGTGTGTGACAACCTGAATAAAAATGGTATTTAAAATAATAAAGAGGAAGAGAAATTTCTAGAGGACTCGTTGACGAATACAGGGGATTCGTCGACAAGGGCTTAAGAGAATTTGTCGACGAAGACTGAATTTCGCCAACGAAGAAATACCAAGAGAGTTTTAAGCCGACTGAATTTCGTCGACGAGGACTAAATTTTGTCAATGAAATTATTGAAGGATTCGTCAACGAATGACGTGGCTCATCAACGAATACAGTTCTATAAATATGGAAAAATCCGGATTTTACTTCACAATTAAGCAAACTTTCATTTCCTCTCTCCTCCCTTCGGTTTTCTCTCTCTCTTTATTTGATTTCGGGCTAAATTTATGCCGGATCAACAGTTTGAAGCCACCACGACGCTCTTAGGGAAATTCTCTCCAAATTTTCCGGAGCGGATCATTGGTGAACACAAGTTGGAAATCATCCCGGAGTTGAGGTAAGGGTTTTTAAGCCAAATTTGGTCTTATGGTAGTTATAAGAAATGATGTACACGTGGAAATACTGAAGTTTAATACTGAGTGTTTTTAGTTTTAGGGTATTGATCAGGAAATCCTACGGGGGGTAGACCAGGATATTTTAGGGGTTTTCTCAATAGCTAGGTATAGAAATAAACTAAAGCAATTATTTTCATGCCAATTATTATTATTTATGAGAAAAGTTATTTCCAGGAAAGCATGTATAATATTTGTATATTACGAAAGAAATGCACGTTTGGGAGAAATACTGCTATTATGTTGAAATGTATGTATATGAATGAAATGTCAGAAACTATGATTTCAGAATACAATATATGGTTTATACAGAAAATGTGTGGATGAATATTATTTTACATGGAAGAATATTATGTTACGACAATGATACCAATGAAATATATTTTGAGAAATTATGAAAGAATACAGTACATTATGATGTTGAAAATACATTATAGATTGATTATTTTCAGAATGATATACATTTATGTATGATTTCGGCGTGAGGCCATACTTATGTATGATTTCGGCGTAAGGCCGTACTTATGTATGATTTCGGCATGAGACCGTATTTATGTATGATTTTTGCGCGAGGTTGTATTTATGAGATGATTGGCACGAGGCCGTATTATGAAATGTTTGGTGCGAGACCATTTTTTTTTATGAAAATTATGAAAGATGCTATATTATCGTGTACTATATGTTATCAGAACCCGGATGTTAGTTTAGTTCAGTTCAGGAGCTCGGTAACATAACTATATAGATTAGATATCTATGTTTAGATTAGTGCTAACCACTCCACGAGGGGGTGGGAGACGGATAGTCGATGTGGGTTTCAGTAGAGTGTGGACATCCACCTAGCAGTCCGAACCCGGGTGTGCGGGCCCATCGTACTTACAGACATATTTGACTCAGTAATGATCGGCCAGCCATTGTCGGGTCCTGCCTTTGGGCTGCACAACCCGTTATGTGGGATAATACATGAAATTAGCTAGCTATTTATCCTGGATATGTTCTCATATTATCAGTTATAACAGATGTTTTATGTACGTTATGATTTATTAATAAATATGAAAGTATATGAGAATTTAGTATGTTATGATAAATGTTTACCGATATATGAAATGTACTGTATATGTACAATTGCCTTAAATGCTCATGTTACCACACAACTGTATTTAGTTTATTCTCCCTTACAGAGAAGTGTCTCACCCTCGAACTAAATGTATTTTTCAGGAGACCCTAAGTGACCAGCGGGTTGTGGCCGCTGTTAAGTCAATGATATTACCCCGCTAGGAGGGTGAAATTTTGTACTAGGGTCAGAATTATTTTGTGTTTGATCCTAACGTTATTTTGATGTTTTTGAGGATGTATATAAAGTACAGTATTATGATGTTGTAGTAAACTCTAGTATTATGCTTATGGATGAATGATTTAGATTTTATGCTTGCTTCTGCTTAGGTTTCCGCTGTGATTGACAGGTGTCCCCATTACCCATGGGTTTGGGTCGACTGTTCCATTTATTATGTTACATTTTATGTTAAGGAATTTGAGATCGTTACATTTGGTATCAGAGTCTAGGATACTAGGTTTTGTACACTCTAGAGTGCAGCAGTAATAATACCAGAGTATAGGATAGTGGGATTTGAGGTCCGATTTTGTAGGCTAGATGCAGGACTTCCGTGGTGGTTTGTGTGATTTTCCTAGGGGGATGATTTTAGGAAAGTCATTGTAAACAATCGTCGGGTTGGGTATCTAGGTTGCAGTATTGAACCTTGAATTAAGATCTGGAGTGACGAGTTAATTTGGAGAAATATACTATATGAGTTGAGTGATATGTATAGAGAATAAGGTTTTGAGTTAAGTTACATGTTTTTCAAGATGGACCTTGGTGGCAATAGTGCCCACGCTAATGGGAGTGAGGGTGCTGGACCCTCATGCGCTGTGGGTAGTGATTTAGATGCAGTCTTACACAGCGTAGCACAGCAAGTTATGGCGGAGATTGCCAGGAGTTTGAAGGAATAGGGTGGTCCATCGACAGGCCACGGTAGTTCGATCAAGAAATTTATAAAGATGAATCATCTCGCTTTCTCAAGAGGGATAGATCCTACAATCGCTGAAAACTGGGTGCAGGAGATAAAGAAAATATTTGTAGTACTGCAGTGTTCATAGGAGCAGAAGGTGATGTTTGCCACCTACAGACTAACTGGAGAGGCCGAGAGATGGTGGTCAGGAGTGAGACCTTTTGAGCAGCAGAGGACTGTACCTGTGGAGATGACGTGGGAGCGATTTAAGGAAATATTCTTCGACAGGTATTTTCCAGCCTTATCTAAGGAAGGTAAGATTGAGGAGTTCCTGAATTTGAAGCAGGGACAGCTGTCAGTACAATAATACGCGGTGAGGTTCATCGAGCTATCTCACTTCGCCCCGTACATCATTCCAGATGAGGTAAAGAAGGTACGAAAGTTTGAAAGAGGTTCGAGGAGAGAAATATACAAGCAGGTATCGATTCTGAAGTTGCAGGATTTTGTAGAGCTAGTTGATAGAGCCATTATAGCAGAAATTGGTGAGCGGTTGGAGGCTGAGGAGCAGAGGCAGAAGAAGTGATCCATACATTCTGGTTCCCAACAGGGGGTTGGACGTGGTTCATGCAAGAGAGGTGGCTATTATATAGACTAGAGACAGGAGACCAAGAATCGCAGTATTCAGGGTGTACAGCTATCTCCAGCTTGCCCATATTGCTGGAAGAGACACCTAGGGGAGTGTCGTGCTAGGTGAGGCGTCTGCTACAGGTGTGAGGAGCCAGGACATATGATGGGAGAGTGTCCGACGCAGATTGGTACTGCTCCTGCTCCTAAACCTACACGAGGAGGTTACCAGGCGTCATATGGAGGCCATCAGATGAATATTGCCCCAGCCAGAGTTTTCGCTTTGATGCCGGGCGACGCTGAGGGCCTCAGCGTCAAGTGCGATTAATATGTTTTCATTTAATGTTATTGCACTTTTTGATTCTGGTGCCACACACTTGTTTGTGTCCTTGGGATGTGTTAAATTATATGGGGTGAAAACGCAATCATTAGATGTTGAACTATTAGTGGCGACACCGACCGGGTCAGCGGTGAGATGTAGTATGCTCGATTGTTGTCTAGTTGATGTTTAGGGGAGACTTTTATCTTCTGATTTGGTGGTGCTGGATATGCCCGAGTTTGATATCATCTTTGGCATGGATTGGCTAGCATCTAATTCTACTATTATAGATTGTCGTGCAAGAGAAGTGATATTCAGACCTCTAGGGAAACCAGAATTCAGATTCATAAGGTCACGAGTGCAATCTTCACCTCAGATGGTCTCAGCTATTCAGGCAAGAGATTGCTCTGGAATGGTTGTCTGGGATTCATGGTTTTTGTGAAAGATGTCAGAAAATGAATTGAAACTTATCAATACGCTTGTGGTAAAATAATTTACGAATGTGCTCCCAAATGAATTACCAGGTTTTCTGCCTGATCGTGAAGTAGATTTCCCTATTGATCTACTTCCAGGTACAATGCCGATCTCTAAAGCACTGTACCGAATGGCGCCAGTAGAGTTGGCATAACTGAAAAATTAGTTGCAGGATTTGCTTGATAAGGGTTTCATACGACCTAGTGTATCTCTGTGGGGAGCTCCAATACTATTTGTGAAAAAGAAAGATAGGTCTATGAGGATATGTATAGATTACAATGAGATTAATAAAGTGACTATCAAGAACAAGTATCCTTTACCCCATATCGATGATTTGTTTGACCAGCTCCAGGGTACACGGGTGCATTCTAAGATCGATCTCAGATCAGGTTACCATCAGGTGAAGGTGAGAGCAGAGGACGTATTGAAAACAACTTTTAGGACCAGGTATAGGCATTATGAGTTTCTTGTTATGCCATTTGGTCTGACGAATGCTCCTACAATATTTATGGACTTAATGAATTGGATCTTCCACCCATATTCAGATCAGTTTGTGGTTATCTTTATTGATGACGTACTGGTCTATTCAAGGAGCTATGAGGAGCACGAGATACATTTGAGGCAGGTTTTGTAGATGCTCAGGGAAAAGAAGTTGTATGGCAAGTTCAGTAAATGTGACTTCTGGTTTGAGAAAGTTGTGTTTTTGGGGCATGTTATCTCAAGAGACAGAATTTTTGTAAATCCCAGTAAGATTGAGGCGGTAGTGAATTGGGCTAGACTGAGGAACGTCCAGGAGATTAGGAGTTTCTTGGGGTTAGTTGGTTATTATCGTCATTTCGTTGAGGGGTTCTCAGTATTATCAGAGCCGCTGACACGACTGACTAAGAAGAATGTCATATTTGAATGGGACGACAGCTGTGAGCAGAGTTTTCAGAAGCTGAAGAAGAGGTTAGTCACAGCGCTAGTACTGATCATCTCGTCTGGGGGTGAGGGTTATACTATTTACAGTGATGTGTCCTTGAAGGGACTTAACTGTGTGTTGATGCAGCATGGCAGGGTAGGGGGGTATGCGTCTAGACAGTTGAAAGAATATGAAAAGAACTACCCTACTTACGATCTTGAGTTGGCTGCAGTGGTACACGCATTGAAAATTTGGAGGCATTATTTGTACAGAGAGCAGTGCGAGATTTTCTCTGACCACAAGAGTTTAAAATATTTCTTCACCCAAAAGGAATTGAATATGAGACAGAGAAGGTGGTTAGAGTTGATTAAGGATTTTGATTGTACTTTCAATTACCACCTAGGGAAAGCAAACATGGTAGCTGATGCACTGAGCAGAAAGTCTGGAGTGTTAGTGTTGGCAGCTATGGAGATCCAACATCCGATCATGATGGATCTAGGAAGACTAGGCATTGAGTTGATAGAGAGTAATGCCCCAGTATGTATCACCATCCTAGTGGTACAGCCTACTCTGCAGGAAAGAATTAAAGCCACCCAGAAAGAAGATCCAGAGAGGTGATGGACAGAGTGCAGAGTGGTCAAGGAGAGGAATTCTGCATTTCGGATAATAAAGCTTTGCGGTTCTGTTCCAGGCTGTGTGTTCCTATTGATATCGACATCAGGAAGACTATCCTAGATGAGGCTCACAGATCTTTGTATACGGTTCATCCTGGCAGTAAATGTACAAAGATCTACGAGAGTTTTACTAGTGGAGTGGTATGAAGAGGGAGATTGCCGAGTATGTAGCCCAGGGCTTGACGTGCCAGCAGGTAAAAGCTGAGCACCAGAGGCCAGCGGGTCAGCTACAGCCGCTATTTATCCCAGAGTGGAAGTGGGATCATATATCCATGGACTTTTTTTCAGGGCTACCGCCGACATTGCATGGTCAGAATACGATTTGGGTAATAGTAGATCGATTGACTAAGTCGGCCCATTTCCTCATTATCAAGATCAGCTATTCACTCAGCCGATTGGCAGAGATTTACGTTTAGTAGATAGTTCGTTCTCATGGGGTGCCTGTATCTATTGTGTTAGATCGAGACCTGCGATTCACATCATGTTTTTGGAGGAGCTTGCAGGAGGCTCTAGGGTATCAGTTATCGTTTAGTACGACATTCCATCTTCAATCAGATGAACAGACTGAGAGGACAATACAAACACTAGAAGATGTGATTCGTGTATGTGTATTAGATTTTGGGAGTAGCTGAAGTCAGTTCATGTCATTGGTAGAGTTCGCATATAATAACAGTTACCAATCTAGTATTGACATGACACCGTTTGAGGCCTTGTATGGTAGAAGATGTCAATCTCCTTTGTATTGGGGTGAGATGGGTGAGCGGCGAGTTGTGGGTCCAGATCTAGTACAGTAGGCATACGATAAGGTTTGGCTTATCAAGGAAAGAATTAGTGCAGATCAGAGCCAATAAAAGAGTTATGCCGACCATTGTTGCAAGAATTTGGAGTTCGATGTGGGTGATCACGTATTTTTGAAGATAGCTTTGTTAAAAGGAGTTATGAAGTTTGGTAGGAAGGGTAAACATAGCCCTAGGTTTATCGATCCATTTGAGATTTTAGAGAAAGTGGGGTCGGTAGCCAACAAGCTAGCTTTGCCACCTACATTATCTAGGATGCACGACATATTCCACGTATCTATGTTGAGGAAATACGTCCCAGATCCTTCTTATATTATCATCTATGATGAGTTAGAGCTCAGTGACTCGCTAGTCTATGAGGAGGTACCAGTGCAGATTCTAGAATGAAAGGAACGGGAACTACGTAATAAGAAAATTCCTCTAGTAAAGGTTCTATGGAGGAATCATGCTATAGAAGAGGCTTCTTGGGAGCTTAAGGAACAGATTAGACAAAAATATCCGCAACTATTCCAAGAAGTTTAAATGTAATAAGATATGTGAGTAAATATGTGATGTTTTCTTTGCAGGTACATATAATGTTTTAGGTAGTATATGGTATTTTAGTTTCGGGGGATATTTCTTTTGGTATATGTGATCTCCCAGAACTTGAGTTGTAACCACGGTATTCTTTCACCACAAGTGAGGGTAAGTAATAAAATAAGTAGACCATTTTGCCTAAGGGATGATAAATTATGTGAATAGTAAATTTCAAGGACGAAATTTTATAAGGAGGGGAGAATGTGACAACCCGAATAAAAATGGTATTTAAAATAATAAAGAAGAAGAGGAATTTCTAGAGGACTCGTCGATGAATATAGGTGATTCGTCGACAAAGGTTTGAGAGAATTCGTCGATGAAGACTGAATTTCACCGACGAAGAAATACTGAGAGAGTTTTGAGCGGACTGAATTTCATCGACAAAGACTGAATTTTGTCGACGAAATTATTGAAGGATTTGTCAATGAATGACGTGGCTCGTCGACGAATCAAGTTCTATAAATATGGAAAAATCCAGATTTTACTTCACAGTTAAGCAAAATTTCATTTCCTCTCTCCTCCCTTCGGTTTTCTCTCTCTCTTTCTTCGATTTCGGGCTAAATTTATGCTGGATCGACAGTTTGAAGCCACCACGATGCTCGTGGGAAATTCTCTCCAAATTTGCCAGAGCGGATCATTGGTGAAAGCAAGTTGGAAATCATCCCGGAGTTGAGGTAAGGCTTTTTAAGCCAAATTTGGTCTTATAGTAGTTATAAGAAATGATGTACATGTGGAAAAACTGAAGTTTAATACTGAGAGTTTTCAGTTGCAGGGTATTGATCAGGAAATCCTACGGGGGGTAGACCAGGATAAATTAGGGACTTTCTCAGTAGTCAGGTATAGAAATAAACTAAAGCAATTACTTTCATGCCAATTATTATTATTTATGAGAAAAGTTATTTTTCAGGAAAGCATGTATAATATCTGTATATTACGAAAGAAATGCACGTTTGGGAGAAATACTACTATTATGTTGAAATGTATGTATATGTATAAGATGTCAGAAACTATGATTTCAGAATACAATGTATGGTTTATACAGCAAATGTGTGGCATGAATATTGTTTTACATGGAAGAGTATTATGTTATGACAATGATATGAATGAAATATATTATGAGAAATTATGAAAGAATACAGTACATTATGATGTTGAAAATACATGATAGATTGATTATTTTTAGAATGATATACCTTTATGTATGATTTCGGTGCAAGACCATATTGATGTATGATTTCGGCGCGAGGCCGTACTTATGTATGATTTCGGCACAAGGCCGTATTTATGTATGATTTCGGTGCGAGGCTGTATTTACGAGATGATTGGCACAAGGCCGTATTTATGAAATGTTTGGCGTGAGGCCATTTTTTTTTTTATGAAAATTATGAAAGATGCTATATTTTCATGTATTATATGTTATCAGAACCCGAATGTTAGTTTAGTTCAGTTCGGGGGCTCGGTACCGTAACTATATAGACAAGATATCTATGTTCAGATTAGTGCTAACCATTCCACGAGGGGATGGGAGATGGATAGTCGATGTGGCTTTCAGTAGAGTGTGGACATCCACCTGGACGTCCGGACCAGGGTGTGGCGGGTCCATCATACTTACAAGCATATTTGACTCTGCAGTGGTAGACCAACCATTGTAGAGTCCCGCCTTCGAGCTACACAATGTGTCATGGGGGTTAATACATGACATTAACTAGCTATTCATCCTGGGTATGTTCTCATATTATCAGTTATAACATATGTTTTATGTACGTTATGATTTATTAATAAATATGAAAGTATATGAGAATTTAGTATGTTATGATAAATGTTTACCGATATATGAAATGTACTGTATATGTATAATTGCCTTAAATGTTCATGTTACCACACAACTGTATTTAGTTTATTTTCCCTCACTAAGAAGTGACTCACCCCTGAACTAAATGTATTTTTCAGGAAACCTTGTGTGAGCGGCGGGTCGTGGCCACTGTCGAGTCAATGATATTACCCAGCTAGGAGGGTGACATTTTGTACTAGGTTCAGAATTATTTTGTGTTTGATCCTAGCGTTATTTTGATGTTTATGATAATGTATATAAAGTACAGTGTTATGTTGTTGTAGTAAACTATGGTATTATGCTTATGGATGAATGATTTAAATTTTATGCTTACAGCTGCTTAGGTTTCCGCTGTGATTGACAGGTGTCCCCGTTACCCACTGGTTCGGGTTGACTTTTCCATTTATTATGTTACATTTCATATTAAGAAATTGAGGTCGTTAGAGTATGTATGTATGTAGTAGTATGGAGATGTTCATAATGAGAGATTGCAAATTTTGAGGACGAAATTTTTGTAAAGAGGGGAGATTGTAAGAACTCGAACTGTAGTATATGGGTTAATTGTGTAAAAGAAGGGTAAAATGGAAAATTGAGTAGGGTTCATTGACGAGTCCAGGGTTCGTCGACGAATGTTGAAGGCTCCTCGTCGATGAAATTCAGAAACTCGTCGACGAGGGAATGCCGAGAGGTCCGGAGGAATTGAAATATCTGGCTCATCGGCGAGGCCACCAACTCGTCGACGAAATGTAATGTCCCTCAATTTCTTAACATAAATTATCACATAATAAATAAAATGGTCAACCCGAACCCGTGGGTAGCGGGGACACCTGTCAAACACAGCGGAAAACCTAGCAGCAGTAAACATAAAATCTCAAACATCAAATCATAAAACATAATAACAGAGCATTCTATACATCCTCACATACATCAAAATATCTCTAGGGTCAAACACAAAATAACTCTGACCCTATTACAAAATCTTACCCTTCTCACAGGATAATCTCACTAGTTCAACGGCGGCCCTGACCCGCCGGTCTCTCAGGGGCTCCTGAAAAATTAATTAAGTTTGGGGGTGAGACACTTCTTAGTAAGAGAAAATAAACTAAATACAGTTGTGTGCAACACGAATATTTAATGCATTTATACGTATACAGTACATTTCATAATTCTATAAACATCATCATATCGTACTGGGTAAACATATATTTTCACAATTGTTAATAAATCATAACATACATAAAATCATCCATTATAACTGTAGTATTGAAAACAAACCTAGGATGACTAGCTAGCTGGTGCATGTATTACCCCCCATGACGGGTTGTGCAGCCCGAAGGCGGGACCCGACAATGCCTGGCCGACCACTGCCGAATAATATGTCTATAAGTACGATGAGCCCGTCACACCCTGGTCCAAACTGCCAGGTGGACGTCCACACTCTACTGAAAGCCACATCGACTATCCATCTCCCATCCCCTCGTGGGATGGTTAGCACTAATCTGACGTAGATATCTGATCTACACATATAGCTACGGTACCGAGCCCCTAAACTGAACTAAACTAACATCCTGGTGGTGATAACATATAATACATTATCATATATATAACATCATTACGGCCTTGTGCCGAAAATATAGTAATTACGGCCTCATGCCGAAAACATAAATACGTGGCCTCGCGCCAATAACATAAATACGGCCTTGTGCCGATAACATAAATACATGGCCTCGCGCCAATAACGTAAATACGGCCTCGTTCCGATAACATAAATATATGACCTCGCTCCAAAAACATAAATACGGCCTCGTGCCGATAACATAAATATATGGCCTCGCGCCAAAATTGTTTCAGGTATATATATTCTGAAAATACATTATTTATCACATAATCGTCAAAACCATCACAACATAACTCATATTTTCATAATACCTGAAATCATGCTTTGTTCGTAAAATCTTTCACATAATAATACATTTCACACAAAATAATATTCATGCCACACATATGCTGTTAAAAGTCATACTTCATATTCTAAAATCGTGAATTACTTACATCTTATACATACATATACATTTTAATCATCATAGTAGTATTTTCCCAATCGTATATTTTATTCGTAATACACAATATAACATATGCTTTTCTGAAAATAAATTTACACATAATCAATAATAATTTGTATGAAAAATTACTGCTTTAGTTTATTCCCTTACATGTTTACTAAGAAATTTGTTAAGATCCAAAATTTCACGCCCTTGGCGCCCTAAATTTAACTCCTGCAATTTACATTTTTCCCCAGATTAATTAATCTATTTCTCCAAAATAATACTCATCTAGCTTTCCTTAGGCTCCATATACCTCAAATTAACATTTAAACTATTATTTAAAATCCCACTTAATTTTTCAAATTTTACCTGCGAGTCCTAAAATTACACCCGCGGCGCTCACTCAGGGCCTAAATTCCAGAAATCCTACTTCAATCCCAAATGCTTAATATTTTAGCATTTCTAAATTAACGCTAATTAATTAAAAATAAGCCCCTTAATAATTGCCGCACCCCAAATTTGGGGTTTTAGCCCGACACCCCCACGAGAATTCCGTCCCACTAGACTTGTAGAGAATCATCCCGAGATTCTCGTGGTAGTGTCCGTTCATCAATTGGGCTTATATTTTGCAAGAAATTAAAGAAAAATGGGAAAATGACTTACCCCAAGGAATACGCTTACGCTGCTCCTACCACCGATCCGCTTCGGTAGAAATGATGGCAGCGGCGAATGGAGTCCAGTGGTATCTTCGGATTTTTGATCGGGCGAAAATCCGTCACGAAATTGAGGAGAGAGGGAGAGAGAACGTGAGGAGAGAGAGAGAGAGAGAGAGTTTTCAGTGTTGCGCAGGAGGGACAAAAAGAAAAGAAAAGAAAAGAAGAAGAAGAAGAAGAAGAAGAGGTAGAAGAAGCCTGAAGCTTCTAGGCTTTAGATAATAATAATAATAATAATAATAATAATAATAATAATAATAATAATAATAATAATAATAATAATAATAATAGTATTTAATTAATATTAATAATTATATATTTTATTAATAAAATAAAAATAAATTTTAATTAATTTTTTTTACTTTCTTTTTTCTTTTTCTTTTAAATCCAATTAATTAATTAGTTAATTAATTAAAATTTTAATTAATTATTTTTTTATTTTATTATTTTATTATTTTTATTTTTTTGGAAATCAATTCACTAATTTTTTTATATCTCTGTTTTTGGGGTTTTTACATTCTCCTCTCCTTATAAAAATTTCGTTTTCGAAATTTGCCATTCCCCTGTTTCCCTTCCTTAGTGAAAACACTTCCAATTTTTATTGATTACCCTCACTTATGGCGGAGGAATACCGTGGTTACAATGAGGGCTCTGGGAGATCACAACTATTTAAAATTCTCCCAAAACCATTCACATTTCAAAACTAAAAACTCTATCTATCTTACGTTACACTATACAAATAACAACTACAATACTATTCCATTCACATGACTGGCTCAGCTCTAAATTCCACTGAATAAGTGTGGATATCTCTGACGCATCTGATCCTCTAGTTCCCAAGAAGCCTCCTCAATGGCATGGTTGTGCCACATAACTTTTACCAGTGGAATCTTCTTTGTGCGTAACTCTTGTTCCTTCCAGTCAAGAATCTGCACTAGCACTTCCTCATAAACTAAAATATCGCCCAACTCCAGTGCTTCATATCTAATCACATGGAATGGGTCTGGGACGTATTTCCTCAGCATAGAAAGATGGAATACGTCATGGATCCTAGATAGGACCGGTGGTAATGCCAAACGATAGGCAACTGGACCCACTCTCTTAAGAATCTCGAATGGTCCAATATACCTAGGACTCAGCTTACCCTTCCTCCCAAACCTCATAACACCCTTCAGCGGTGCCACCTTTAGGAACACGTGATCTCCTATGTCAAACTCCAATTCTCACCGATGAGTATTAGCATAACTCTTTTGTCGGCTCTACGCTGTCCTGATCCTGTCTCTGATAAGTTGACTTTATCCTGAGTCTACTGTATCAGCTCTGGCCCCAATACCTGTCTCTCTCCAACCTCATCCCAGTACAACGGGGATCGGCACCTCCTGCCATACAGTGCCTCATACGGTGCCATCCCAATGCTGGCCTGGTAGCTGTTGTTATACGCAAACTCAACCAGTGGCAAATACTGCATCCAACGACCTCCAAAATCCAGCACACATGCTCGCAGCATATCCTTCAAAATCTGTATCGTCCTCTCTGTCTGTCCATCTGTCTGAGGATGAAAAGCTGTGTTGAACGACAACTTAGAACCCATGGCCTCTTGCAAACTCTTCCAAAAACGAGATGTGAACCGTGGGTCTCTATATGAAACTATGGACACTGGGATGTCATGGAGCCTAACTATCTCCTGGATGTATAACTTAGCCAATTTGTCCATGGAGTAGCTAACTCTGATCGGCAAAAAGTAGGCAGTCTTCGTCAATCAATCCACCACTACCCAAATAGCGTCCTGTCCATGCAATGCTGGCGGTAATCCTGAGACGAAATCCATCGCTATATGCTCCCACTTCCACTCAGGAATGTGGAGTGGCTGCAACGGTCCTGCCGGTCTCTAATGCTCAGCCTTCACTTGCTAGCACGTCAAACACTGACCCAAAAACTGAGCTATCTCCCTCTTTATGTTCCTCCACCAGGAGGACTCTCGGAGATCCCTGTACATTTTAGTGCTACCTAGATGTACAGTATATAGGGATCGATGTGCTTCCTCCAGAATGACTTTCTTGATCTTAGGATCGGCAGGAACGCATAACTTGGTATGGAATCTCAAGGCTCCATCATCTGAAATGCTGAACTCTGGTTCCTGACCATCCTGCACCTTTCCCATAAGCTCTACTAGTTCTGCATCATTCCTCTGAGCTGCTTTAATCCTCTCTTGTAGAGTCGGCTGCAAAACCAAGTCAGCAATGAACGCCTGGTGATCGCCCTCTACCAGCTCCACACTGAGCCTCTCCAGATCCATTTGAATCGGATGCTGAATCTCCACTGCAGATACAAATGATTTCATTGATTTTTGACTCAAAGCATCAACAACCACATTAGCCTTTCCCGGGTGGTAGCTAATAGTGCAGTCGTAATCCTTTATTAGCTCCAGCCATCTCCTCTGCCTCATATTCAATTCCTTCTGTGTGAAAAAATATTTTAAACTCTTATGGTTAGTAAATATCTCACACCTACCCCCATATAGATAGTGCCTCCAAATCTTCAGCACGTAAACAGCTTCCGCCAACTCTAGATCGTGGGTAGGATAGTTCTTCTCATATTCTTTCAACTGTCGTGAGGCATAGGCTATCAGTCTCCCCTGCTGCATCAACACGCATCCGAGCCCTTTATGGGATGTATCACTGTAAATCACAAACCCTTCTTCTCCTAAAGGAATTGTCAATACAGGCACAGTGATGAGTCGCTGCTTCAATTCCTGTAAGCTCTATTCACATTCATCAGACCACTCAAACTTCACTCCCTTCATGGTCAATCTGGTAAGTTGGCTTGATAATCTAGAGAAACCCTCAACAAACTTGCGGTAGTACCCAGCCAATCCCAGGAAACTCCTGATCTCGTGCACGTTCTTTGGTTGTACCTAGTCTGCTACCGCCTCAATTTTACTCGGATCAATAGAAATACCACCGTTGGATATAATGTGTCCAAGGAAGGTAACCTGTTTCAGCCAGAACTCACACTTCTTGAGCTTCGCATATAGCTTCTTCTCTCGCAATACCTGCAACACTATACTCAGATGCTCCTCATGCTCCTCTGGACTCTTCGAATACACTAATATATCATCAATAAATACTACCACAAACTGATCCAAGTACTGGTGAAAAACCCTGTTCATAAGATCCAGAAACACTGCAGGAGCATTCGTCAACCCAAACGGCATAACTTGAAATTCATAGTGACCATACCGTGTTCTAAATGCTGTCTTCAGAACATCTTCCGCCCTGACTTTCACCTGATGGTACCCGGAGCGTAAATCTATCTTTGAAAAGATCTGTGTCCCCTGTAACTGGTCAAACAAATCATCAATACGCGGGAGCGGGTATTTATTCTTGATAGTTACTTTATTTATTTCTCGATAGTCGATGCACAATCTCATCGAGCCATCCTTCTTCCTCACAAACAAAACCTGTGCTCCCCAGGGTAACACACTGGGCCGAATGAACTCCTTATCTAACAGCTCCTGCAACTGCGCTTTCAATTCTTTCAGCTCTACCGGTGCCATTCTATACGACTCCTTCAAAATCGGCGCTGTCCCCAGAACCAGATCAATAACAAACTCTACCTCATGATCAGGAGGTAGTCCTAGAAAATCCTCTGAAAATACATTAGGAAAATCTCTCACCACTGGGATATCCTCCACCCTCAGTTCCCCTTTTGATACAGCCTTCACATAGGCTAAATATCCCTGACAACCTTCTGATAACAATCTACACAGCTGAATAGCAGATAATAATTGAGGTGGGGTGCGCACACGTGATCCTACGAATCTGTACTCCTATCCCTCTGGAGGTCTAAACACTACCACTCTCTGATGGCAATCAATGCTAGGATGGTGGGCAGCTAGCCAATCCATGCCCAAGATTACCTTAAACCCATGCATGTCTAAAACCACCAGATTAGCTAACAAAGACCTCCCCTAAATATCCACTGGACAGTCCCTAAGTACCTTTCTACATACCCCCATGGCCCTAGTCGGCGTAGCAACTGACAAACTAATTTCTAACTACTGAGACTCAAACCCACATAATTTAACATAATCCCAGGTGATAAACGAATGCGTTGCCCCAGAATCAAACAAAACAATAGCTTTAAATGACAGTATTGAAACAGTACCTGTCACCACATCTCCTGCTGCCTCAGCATCTCCTGACTTCAAAGCGAAAACTCTGGCTGGGGCCATATTCCTCTGCTGGCCTCCTCGTGGTGCCTGGTAACCTCCTCGTGCAGGTCTAGGAGCAGTACTAGTCTATGTCGGACACTCCCTCATCATATGTCCTGGCTCCCCGCACCTATAGCAGACACCTCACCCAGCACCACACTCTCCCAGGTGTCTCTTCCTGCAAAATGGGCAAGCTGGAGATGGCTGCATACCCTGGAAACCATGATTCTCGGTCTTCTGTCTCTGGTTCCTATAATAGCCACCTCTCTTCCACGCGGCCCGGCCAACTCCCTGCTGGAAACCAGAAGGTGTAGACCTCTTCTTCTGCCTCTGCTCCTCAGCCTCCAATCGATCACCAATTTCTGCTATAGTGGCTCGGTCAACCAGCTCGGTGAAGTCTTGCAACTTCAAAATCGACACCTTCTTATAAAATTCTCTTCTTAAGCCTCTTTCAAACTGTCGTACCTTCTTCGTCTCATTTGGAATAATGTATGGGGCGAAGCGAGATAGCTCGATGAACCTCGCCGCGTACTGCTGTACTGACAGCTGTCCCTGCTTCAGATTTAGGAACTCCGTAATCTTAGCCTCCTTGGAAGAGGTTGGAAAATACCTGTCGAAGAATATCTCTCTAAATCGCTCCCAAGTCATCTCTACAGGTATAGTCCTCTGCTACTCTAACAATCTCACTGCTGACCACCATCTCTCGGCCTCTCCAGTCAGTTTGTAGGTGGCAAACAACACCTTCTGCTCCTCTGAACACTGCAGCACTGCAAATATTTTCTCCATCTCTTGCACCCAATTCTCAGTGACTGCAGGATCCGTTCCCCCTGAAAAAGCTAGAGGATTCATCTTTATGAACTTCTCGATCCTACAACCGTGGCCTACAGACAGACCACCCTGCTCCTTCGAACTCTTGGCAATTTCTGCCATCACTTGCAGTACTATGCTGCGTAGGACGGCATCTGAGTCACTAACCGCAGCGCCCGAGGGTCGAACACCCTCACTCCCACTGGTGTGGGCACTATTGCCACCAAGGTCCATCCTGAAAAACATGTAACTTAACTCAAAACCTCATTCTCTATGCATATCACTCAACTCATATGGTATATTTTTCCTAATTAACTTGTCACTCTTGATCTTAATTCAAGGTTCAATCCTGCAACCTAGATACCCAACTCAACGATAGTTTACAATGAATTTCCTGAAATTGTCACCCCAGGAAAATCATACAAACCACCACGGAAGTCCTGCATCTAGACTACAAAACTAGACCTCAAATCCTCTTATCCTATACTCTGGTATTATTACTGCTGCACTCTAGAGTCTACAGAACCTAGTATCCTAGGCTCTAATACCAAATGTAACATCCCTCAATTTCTTAACATAAATTATCACATAATAAATAAAATGGTCAACCCGAACCCGTGTGTAGCGGGGACACCTGTCAAACATAGCGGAAAACCTAGCAGCAATAAACATAAAATCTCAAACATCAAATCATAAAACATAATAACAGAGCATTCTATACATCCTCACATACATCAAAATATCTCTAGGGTCAAACACAAAATAACTCTGACCCTATTACAAAATCTTACCCTTCTCACAAGGTAATCTCACTAGTTCAACGGCAGCCCTGACCCGCCGGTCTCTCAGGGGCTCCTGAAAAATTAATTAAGTTTGGGGGTGAGACACTTCTCAGTAAGGGAAAATAAACTAAATACAGTTGTGTGACAACATGAATATTTAATGCATTTATACTTATACAGTACAATTTATAATTTTATAAACATCATCATATCGTACTAGGTAAATATATATGTTCACAACTGTTAATAAATCATAACATACATAAAATCATTTGTTATAACTGTAGTACTGAAAACAAACCTAGGATGACTAGTTAGCTGGTGTCATGTATAACCCCACATGACGGGTTGTGCAGCCCGAAGGAGGGACCCGACAATGGCTGGCCAACCACTGCCGAATCAAATATGTCTGTAACTATGATGAGCCCGCCACATCCTGGTCCGGACTGCCAGGTGGACGTCCACACTCTACTGAAAGCCACATCGACTATCCATCTCCCATCCCCTCGTGGGATGGTTAGCACTAATCTGACGTAGATATCTGATCTACACATATATTTACGGTATCGAGCCCCTGAACTGAACTAAACTAACATCCTGGTGGTGATAACATATAATACATGATCATGTATATAGCATCATTACGGCCTTGTGCCGAAAATATAGTAACTATGGCCTCATGCCGAAAACATAAATACGTGGCCTCGCGCCAATAACATAAATATGGCCTTGTACCGATAACATAAATACGGCCTCGTGTTGATAACATAAATATATGGCCTTGCGCCAATAACATAAATACGGCCTCGTGCTGATAACATAAATATATGGCCTCGCGCCAAAATTGTTTCAGGTATATATATTCTGAAAATACATCATTTATCACATAATCATCAAAACCATCACAACATAACTCATATTTTAATAATACCTGAAATCATGCTTTGTTCGTAAAATTTTTTATATCATAATACATTTCACACAAAATAATATTCATGCCACACATATGCTGTTAAAAGTCATACTTCATATTCTAAAATCGTGAATTACTTACATCTCATACATACATATACATTTTAATCATCATAACAGTATTTTCCTAATCGTACATTTTATTCGTAATACACAATATAACATATGCTTTTCTGAAAATAAATTTACACATAATCAATAATAATTTGTATGAAAAATTACTGCTTTAGTTTATTCCCTTACCTGCCTATTGAGAAATTCGTTAAGATCCAAAATTTCACGCCTTTGACGCCCTAAATTTAACTCTTGCAATTTACATTTTTTCCCAGATTAATTAATCTATTTCTCCAAAATAATACTCATCTAGCCTTCCTTAGGCTCCATATACCTCAAATTAACATTTAAACTATTATTTAACATCCCCACTTAATTTTCTAAATTTTACCTGTGAGTCCCAAAATTACACCCGCGGCGCTCACCCGGGGCCTAAATTCCAGAAATCCTACTTCAGTCCCAAATGTTTAATATTTTAGCATTTCTAAATTAATGCTAATTAATTAAAAATAAGCCCCTTAATAATCGCCGCACCCCAAATTTGGGGTTTTGGCTCGACATCCCCCTGAAAATTCCGTCCTACTAGACTTGTAGAGAATCATCCCTAGATTCTCGTGGTGGTGTCTGTTCATCAATTGGGCTTATATTTTGCAAGAAATTAAAAAAAAAAAGGAGAAATGGCTTACCCCAAGGAATACGCTTACGCCGCTCCTACCACCGATCCGCTCCGGTAGAAATGACGGCAGCGGAGAATGGAGTCTAGTGGTATCTTCGAATTTTTTATCGGGCGAAAATCCGTCACGAAATCGAGGAGAGAGGGAGAGAGAACGTGAGGAGAGAGAGAGAGTTTTCAGTGCTGCGCAGGAGGGACAAAAAGAAAAGAAAAGAAAAGAAGAAGAAGAAGAAGAAGAAGAAGAGGTAGAAGAAGCCTGAAGCTTCTAGGCTTCAGATAATAATAATAATAATAATAATAATAATAATAATAATAATAATAATATTTAAGTAATATTAATATTAATATATTTTATTAATAAAAAAAATAAATTTTAATTAATTTTTTTTCTTTCTTTTTTCTTTTTCTTTTAAATCCAATTAATTAATTAGTTAATTAATTAAAATTTTAATTAATTATTTTTTTTATTTATTCTTATTTTATATTTATTTTATTTTTTTTGGAAATCAATCCACTAATTTTTTTATATCTCTGTTTTTGGGGTTTTTACAAAACTAATGGCGGATTCGTCAACGAGGACGCCAATTTGTCGGTGATTCTACCCTGGTAAAAGGTCCTATAAATGATATTTTTGGTTGCTGTGAGACTAAGTTTCCCTAAACTCTCTCTCTCTCTCTCTCTACTCGAAGGAACTCTCTCTCTCCTCGATTTCTTCGTCGTTCGTCGCCTGATTCGTAAATCCAATGCTACTACGAGGATCAGGGAAGGATTCTCTACGTTTTTAGCGGATCGGAATCACGCTTTGAGCGTTTTTGGGTTTCGGGCTAAAATCGAAGTAAGGCTCGGTTGTCGTTTTTGATTCAGTATATGTATAGTAGTATGAATCGTAAACGTGTATTGTACTGTGATTTGTAGGTTTTGGAGTCTTGGTTCGTAGTTTTGGGAACCATAGAATTCGTAGTTGGAATTCGGATTAAGGTAAGGGGATTCTGTTTATATCAGTTTATTTTTGAAATCAAGATCGGTAAGCTTTTAGGCTACAATCGTATGTATGTTTTGGTAACTTATTTGGGAAAATCTATTGGGTAAAAATGCGGGATTTTCGGGTTACAGTTTTCGAGAAAATTAGAGATTTTAGGTATCGTCTCTACTTGGTTTGGAAAACTGTTAGTTACGTTGAAACTGTATTATTGAGGTGACCGTAATCCATATTTGCATAAATTGTATACTTGAATTTGTAGATGATATGATTTGCCGTAAACCAAATAAGTGTGGTATGTATGGTTGTATGTATTTGTTTTAGGTATTTGTAAAACAGTTATGTGCTAGCTTATTACCGTATGCTAAAATGTATTGGAACGCGAGTTCCAAAATGATTCCAGGTTTTGTGAAATCGGCTAAGGGCGACTAACTACCGTACGCTGAAACAGCTATGTGGCGGCTAATTATCGTATGCTGTACCATGTACCGATTAACTACCGTGGGCGAGAGTGGCCAGATATATATCCGGTGTGTGAAATATCACCAGTATGTTCTGGCTAGTCACCGAAGGGTGTGTTCTACACCGTATGTAGTAATGTAATCACTATTGGGCCTGGGTCGTCACAACATAGTTGCGTGTGTAGCAATGTAATCGCTGTGAGACTTAGGTGACCTTGTGTAGTTGCGTATTAAGCAATGTAATCACTATTGGGCCTTGGTCGTCACGGCGCAGTTGCGTATGTTGCAATGTAATCGCTGACCTTGTGTAGTTGTGCACTAGTGTGACGACACTGACCGTATGTTTTGGGTATCGTATGTACTAGAATGGTTTTGTGAAAATACTGGAACTGTATGTAACTGTATGAATCTATATGAAAATGTTTCGAACTGTATCGTATTTTATCGTGTTATGAAGTATGTAAAATAACACCGGTATGCCACACACTGATATAACCTATTTTCTTCCCTACTGAGAGGTGTCTCACCCCGAACGTACATACAATGCTTTTCAGGTCCTTTAGGTAGCCATAATTAGCATCCTAGCGTTTGGAAGCAGGGGGTGTCATTAGCTACTATTAGTACTTGTTTGGTACGAGTTTTGGTATCCAGGTGGTCAAGATAGTTTTGTAGACACCTGGGGTATGTTTTGTATTATAGGAATGTATATCCTAGTTTATATAGACTCTGGTATGATAATGTATATGTATAAAAATATCATATTTCGCTTTGTATTTTGATGAGTATGGATGTTTATGTATATGTATATGAAGCATTCGTTCACCCCACGAGGTTGGACCCTCTTTTTTTGTGTTGTATCATGTATGTTTTAATTGATATGGAGACAAGTTAGGTTACTAAATTCACAATTGGAACCCATCTGTGGGTTCAGGGTGTGACAAGTGAAGGAAGTGATTTAGAATCGGATGATAACATGGCTCTTCTCAGTAAGAAATTTGAAAAGTTCATGCGAAAGAACAAGAAGTACACTAGAAAATTCAAGGGCTCAAAAACAGAAAAGGGAGAGTCAAGCAGAAGAAAGCAAAAGGATGATCTTCCTACGTGCTATAATTGTAGAGAAGTTTGGCATATCAAGTCAGATTGTCCCCAGTTAAAGAAAATGTCTAAGAAGAAGAAGAAGAAAACACTAAAGGTTGGTATGGATACTCACAGTACTAGTAGTTTAGAATCTTAATCAAATGATGACGAGATTGCAAATTTGTGTCTGATGGCTCACAAAGACCACGAGATGTGTTTGAGATTGTCCACTTGAAAGGACAAGTGGTATATGGATAGTGGATGCTCACGACATAAGATAGTAGATAAAGCTAAATTCGCATCTATTATATCCAAACATGGAGGATTTGTTACATTTGGGAATGACTCAAAAGGTAAAATCATTGGAGTTGGTAAGGTTGTAAAGGAACCTTCCCTTGTCATTGATAACATGTTATTAGTTGATGGATTAAAGCATAATCTATTGAGTATAAGTCAACTGTGTGATAAAGGTTATAAAGTCTCATTTGAACATGAAAAATGCACTGTAGAGAACAAATCTGAAAAAAAAAAAAAAAATTGTTTACTACTGATCGTCATGCAAATGTCTGCACCACTAGCTTTGACAATCTTGCTTCTCAACATCTAACTTTTTTTTCTACTATAAATGAGATTAGTTGGATTTGGCATAGGAGACTAGGACACGCAAACATGGACTTGATATCTAAACTAGTTAAGGGACTACCTAAGGCAAAATTCATGAAAGATAAAGTATGTGATGCATGTCAACTAGGAAAACAAGCAAGATCTAGTTTTAAGAAGAAGATAGTACGTAATCTTTACCACTAGGCCACTTCAAATGCTACACTTAGATTTATTTGGTTCAAACCCAATTCAGAGTTTAGGAGAAAAATCATATGCATTCATTATAGTTGATGATTATTCTAGATATACATGGGTGTTATTTTTAGGTCACAAAGATGAAATGCATGAACAATTCATTAAACCTTTGCACCTGTAGTTAGAATGGAAAGCATTCATATGTTGTTAGCTTATGTTGCTTTTAAGGATTTCAAACTATATCAAATGGATGTCAAAAGCACATTTTTAAATGGCTACATAAGTGAAGAGGTATATGTAGAACATCCCCCAAATTTTGAACATCATAAGTATCCAAAACATGTTTATGGACTAACTAAAGTCTTGTATGATTTAAAGCAAGTTCCTAAAGCTTGGTATGAAAGGTTAAGCAGTTTTCTACTGGATAATAGATTTATTAGAGGAAAGATAGACACAACACCATCATAAAATCTAAGAATGATAACATACTCCTAGTTCAAGTATACGTAGATGATATCATTTTTGGAGTAACAAATAAAGAATTGTGCAATGAGTTTGCAAGTACTATGCAAAATGAATTTGAGATGAGCATGATTGGTGAACTCAATTTCTTCCTAGGACTTCAAATCAAATAAGTAAAACATGGAATTTTTATAAATCAATCGAAGTACATTAGAGACTTACTCAAAAGGATTAATATGGAAGATGGAAAAAATACTAGGGACACCTTTGAGCTCTTCTTTGAAATTAGACAAAGACGAACAAGGGATACCAGTAGATGTTATGCTTTATCATGGGGTGATTGGTAGCTTACTATATCTGATTGCCAACAGGTCTGATATAATATTTAGTGTATGTTTGTGTGCAAGATTTCAGGTTGCACCTAAAGAGTCACATTTATTAGCTGTCAAACAAATACTAGGACGTGATAAGAACTGTTGAACTTGGATTATAGTATCCTAAGTATACATCCTTTGAGATTGCTAGCTATTTAGATGCTGATTTTGTCGGTAGTGAAGTGGATAGAAAGAGCACAAGTGGCATGAATCATTTATTAGGACATTTTTAGTATCTTGGTATTCAAAGAAGAAAAATTTTGTTGCTCTATCCACAGCCGAGATTGAATACGTAGTGGCTGAAAATTGTTGTGCTCAAACACTATACATGAAACAACAACTTATGGATTTTGGATTAAGCTATGACTTAATTCCTATAAGATGCGACAATACGAGTGTAATAAATATCTCAAAGAATCCTATATCACATTCACAAACTAAACACATAAAAATTAGATATCATTTTCTTCGTGGCCATGTGCAAAAAGGAGATGTGACACTTGACTTTGTATGCACAAATGAACAATGGGCAGACATATTTACGAAACCACTTACGGATGACAGGTTTATCCAAATTAGACGTGAATTAGGCCTGATGCATAGTCGAGAAGTTGCCTAAAATTATATTAGATTACATAACTCAGGGGGAGCAACATCAATTAATAATTCACATTTAATATTCACAATTGGTTAGAATTTTCAAATTTGACTCATTTGTTCACAATTGGTATTAAAACTATAGAATGATTATTGCATGTTAAATTTTTCTAGATACATGCTTACATAAATTTTGGACTTTAATGGACTCATTTGCTTATCCATATCTGTGAAAAATTAAAATGTTGTGTATGTTCTCATTGAAATTTGATTGAACAACATAGATATATTTTAGAAAGGGTGAAAGTTTGCTTGTTTCTTAATAACATGAGAGTAGTAAGGTGAGTGACATAGGGAGATATACATTTATGTTAAAAATACGATATTGTTAGAATGATATTGTTATATCTACACTTTTTTTGTTGATGTCAAAAGGGGGAGAAGAATTTAAGTTTATAGAAAAAAACAGTTTGAAAAAGTTTTTGAATGCAAGGGGAGAAAAGTAGATAAGTACGTGAGTTATACGTGCAAAACTATTGCCTATTCTACATTGTGTATAAGCATATTTCATATTGTTGAATTTTAGATTATGCATTATTTGAGGGGGAGCCTTGCTAAGCGTAACTTATTTTCTATTTTTACTCATGTATTTGTCATCATAAAAAAGGGGGACGTTGATTAAGGTGTAATCCCAAGAGGGGGGCGGGGTGAATTGGATATAAAAAAAAATTAAGCCATTTAGTTTCCTTTTACACACTTCTTATCGATTTACCAACTACTTCTTGTTGCTCAATTATGTATGAGTGTGTCAAATCTATCTATGTAAATATAATGCGGAAAATAAATAGTAAAAGGAAGAGAGAAGACAAACGTAATTTTACGAGGTTCAGCCAACTTGGCCTACGTCCTCGCCTTGAGCAACCACTCAAGGATTCACTAAAAACCCTACTCCTTAAAGTGGGACAGAGCTTCCCTTACAAACCACTGCTTATAAGAGGTATAGCTCCCTCCTTATCCGCTACTCACAAGAGGTACAGCTTCCTCCTCACACCCGGTTCACAACCCGAACCGTGTTTACAATGAAATTTGAAAATAACACTCAAAATAATGCTTCTAACAAAAGCTTGTGAGTACAATTCAATTTCCTAGTACATTAACATATGATATAACTTGAAGCTCAATAATGTATGAAAAACGATACAATCGTTTGATGTATGATATGTGTCAACACAAAAATTCGTATTTAATCGAAACTCCCAAGTGAAAATATATTTAAAATGCTTTGGAGTCAACTAGGGTTCTTGATTCACCTTGTAAAGATGCACAAGTATATTTGAAGTGAACTAGTTAACAAAATCTTTGTCTTGAATACAAACTCAATCAAAATCACAAAACTTCTTTCAAGTTCCAATATTTTAATCAAAGTAGGTTTTTCAATAAGAAGCCCTATGAACAATATATATTTATGTGTTTATATACTTTTTGAATCACAAATCAATCAACCAAGCTAACAAGATTTTCTCAAGACATGATCTTTTCAAAAATCAGTTTTTATATGTGAACTCAAGATCAAAACCTCTTTCTAATGATAAATACGTAAAGAGATGAGAGGTTCTTGAAAAGTAATAACTTGAAAGATCAAACCTTAATACTGGATTAAAGTTTAGTTGGATGAATGAATGCCCTTTTGATTTTAGTAGAGATTTGCCCAATGAAGATGGAAGAAGATTTACGTGCAGAAAATCAGCTCTAGGGTTCAAGTCTTGCAATGAGATGTATATTTTTCTTGTTGTATCTCTTAGCTTGTGTTCTAGGGTTTAGATATTGATAATATATATTATATTACCCTTAGAATTAATCTCAGCCGTTGGATCAATAAGATACTTCGCGTGTCTTTTTAATAAAGAACTGATTTTTAGGCTTTCCCGCGAGTTCAGGCAACCGAACTTGACTTTTGGCTCCTGAAGTGTCAACTTCAGGCGCCTGAGGTTCCAAGGTTAGGCAACCGAAGAGCCTCGGCCAGGTTTTGTCTTCTTCATTTATTTTTCAGGAGACTGAACTTAATCCTCAGGCAATCGAAGAAATTTTTCAGGCTACTAAGGTTTGAATTCAGGCGACCGAAGTCCCCATTTTCTCAAATTTTCATTTCTAACTAAAAAATTTGCTTGGCTCCTTTTCTTGGGTCTTTCATAAAATTTTTTTTTCATGATTTTGAAAACATTTCAAGGTCCATGAGAGTTTTCTAATGATGTACATGAAATGCATGAATCCTAAAACAATTCTAAGTTATAATGAGCCTCAAATTAAATCATATGAAAATGTAAGTACATGAGATCTAAATACCCATTCCCAAGATATTCTTGAACTTTGCCGCTTGCATCTTGATTCTAATATTCTTTGAGTTTCATGGTGCGTTCTAAGATTTGTAAGCTTTACTTGAAGGCTTCCATGACCTGTTATCTTTCCATGCATACTTAATATAGGTCCTATTCACAAACTCAATGCACAAATCAAATACCAAGTGATTTGTCATTATCAAAACCGGATTGGACTCGTAGAGTCAACAATCTCCCCCTTTTTGATGATGACAAATGCACGAGCAAAAATATATAATGGGTTACGCCTAACAAGGCTCCCCCTCAATTAATGCATCAAATATTCAATGAATGACAATATGCTCATATGTTCATACACAAAGTGTTTAGCCTGAATCCAAATGAAATATGAAATATGCTCATAATGAATGTAATATGCTAGATTTCTCCCTTTGAATATCTCACCCTTTGAAAATTAGTTTCACCCTTTGCAACTTAGTTTTACCAAGACTCTTTGCTTCCATTTTATTATTTTTGTTTTTCCAGATTTTCTCCCCCTTTTGACATTAACAAAAAGGTGTAAACAAATAAAGCATGAGTAGACGCAACCTTATGTTCTTCTCCCCTTAGAGATCTTATGGTTTTGAATGTGTCCAAATGTTGATACCAAATAATAATAATATGCACTTCCAAGTGATTAAGTCGTAAGAGATGTTGCTCCCCCTGAATTATATCATTTAACATGATTCTAAGCAACCTCTCGACTATGCATGAGACCTAGTTCACGTCTAATTTGTATAAATCTATCCTCCACAGGTGGTTTCGTGAATATATTGGCCCATTGTTCATCCGTGCATACAAAGTCAAGTCTTACATCCCCTTTTTGTACATGGTCACGAAGAAAGTGATGTCGTATTTCTATGTGCTTAGTTTGTGAATGTAATATGGGATTCTTTGAGATATTTATTGCACTCGTATTGTCGCATCTTATGGGAATTGTTTCATAACTTAATCCAAAATCATTCAGTTGTTGCTTCATGTAAAGCATTTGAGCACAACAACTACCTACCGCTATGTATTCAACTTTAGCTGTGGAAAGAGCGACTTAATTTTGTTTCTTGGAAAACCAAGAGACCAAGGAGTGTCTTAAGAAGTGACAAGTACCACTAGTGCTCTTCCTATCCACTTTACTACCCGCATAATCAGCATCTGAATAACTAAGAATCTCAAATGATGTGTGCTTAGAATACCATAACCCAATGTCCACGGTTCCTATCAAATATCTAAGTATACGTTTAACAGCTAGCAAGTGAGGCTCTTTTGGAGCAAACGAAAATCTTGCGCACAAACATACGCTAAACATTATATCTGGTCTACTGGCAGTCAGGTATAACAAGCTACCTATCATTCCACGATATAGTTTGACATCTACTGGTATACCTTGTTCATCTTTATCTAATTTCAATGAAGTGCTCATAGGTGTACCTAGTTTTTTCCATCTTCCATGTTAAATTTTTTGAGTAGGTCTCTAATATACTTTGATTGATTTATGAATATTCCATGATTTTCTTGTTTAATCTGAAGTCCTAGGAAGAAATTTAGTTCACCCATCATGCTCATCTCAAATTCATTTTGCATTGAATTGGCAAATTCATTACACAATTCTTTATCGGTAGCACCAAAGATGATGTCATCTACATATACATGCACAAGGAGAATATCATCTTTCTTAGCCTTTATGAACAGGGTTGTATCTATCTTTCCTCTTATAAATCCATTTTCTAATAGAAATACGCTTAGCCTTTCATACCAAGCTCTAAGAGCTTGCTTTAAACCGTACAAGGCCTTTGTTAGTTTATAAACATGATCTGAATTCTTATGGTTTTCATACCCTGGGGGTTGTTCTACATACACTTCCTTATTTATGTAGCCATTTAAAAATACGCTTTTCACATCCATTTGATATAACTTGAAATCCTTAAAAGCTGCGTATGCTAATAACGTTTGTATGGCTTCCATCCTAGCTACTGGGGCAAATGTTTCTTCAAAGTCTCTACCTTCTTCTTGGTTATATCCCTGAGCTACTAATCTAGCCTTATTTCTCACAACTATTCCATTTTCATCTTTCTTATTCTTAAATATCCATTTGGTCCCTATGATTGACTTATCCTCTGGTCTGGGAACAAAAGTCCATACTCTGTTTCTTTCAAATTGATTTAATTCCACTTGCATGGATAGCACCCAAGATTCATCCTCTATAGCTTCACTCACATTCTTAGGTTCTTCTTGTAATAAAAATGCACAATGACTCATCATGTTCCTAAGAGAGGAGCGAGTGGATACTCCTCATAATGGTTCACCTATTATTTGATCTATGGGATGATTCTTTATGTATTTCCATTCTCTAGGTGGTGCATTTACCTCAGTTGTAGTTTCTTCAATTTCAAGGGATGGTTCTCTAAGTTTAGTTTTCTTTTCTGAATCATTCTCAATTGATAGTTCTTTTAGTTCCTTGTTTAATGCAGGTTCATCTTCATCAATTCTTTTAGAGAAGGGATTTGTCTCATCAAACACTATATGAATAGATTCTATGACCGTCAATGTTCGTTTGTTATACACTCTATAGGCTTTACTATCTAAAGCATACCGTAGGAAGATACCTTCATCTGATTTCACATCAAACTTTCCTAGATGCTCATTGTCTCTAAGCACAAAACACCTACAGCCAAAAACATGAAAATATGATATGTTTGGTCTATGGCCATTCCATAACTCGTAAGGAGTCTTATTAAGTAATAGTCTAATTAGAACTCTATTTAGTACATAGCAGGCGGTATTCACTACCTCGGCCCAGAAGTATTTGGGTAATTTATGTTCGTTAAGCATAGTTCTGGCCATTTCTTGCATAGATCTATTCTTTCTTTCAACTACGCCATTTTGTTGGGGTATTCTAAGAGCTGAAAAATTATAGGCAATTCCTAATGAGTTACAATAGTCTTCCATGCCTTGATTTTTAAACTCTCTACCCCTATCACTTTGAATTTTGGTAATTGTGTATCCCTTTCATTTTGTACTCTCTTGCATAGATTTATAAAATTTTCACATGCTTCATCTTTATGACCTAAGAATAGTACCCATGTGTATCTTGAAAAGTCATCAACTATGACAAAAGCGTATGATTTTCCTCTTAAACTCTGAATTTGGTTTGGTCCAAATAAGTCTAAGTGCAGAATTTGAAGTGGCCTAGTAGTGGAGATCTCTTTCTTTTTCTTAAATCTTGTTCTTGCTTTTTTTCCTAGTTGGGATGCATCACAGATTTTATCTTTCACAAATTTTGTCTTGGGCAGTCCCTTAACTAATTTTGAAATTAAATCGATGTTTGCGTGTCCTAATCTCCTATGCCAAATCCAACTTATTTCATTCATAGCAGATAAGCATGTTACACTTTGTGAAGTTAGGATATCAAAACTTGTGGTGTATACGTTTTCATGTTGCTTAGCAATGAATAGTATCTTATTATAAGATCTTTATTCAACTATGCACTGTTCATGTTCAAATGATACTTTGTAGTCTTTATCACATTGTTGACTTATGCTCAATAAATTATGCTTTAGACCTTCAACTAATAAAACATATCATCAATAATGAGTGAGAAATCATTATCGACTTTACCGACACCTGTGATCCTTCCGTTAGCATTATCTCCAAAAGTAACAAACCCTTCATCCTTGAGTGTGAAGGATGTGAATTTTGATTCGGTTATGTGGCATGAGCATCCGCTATCATATACCATCTATCTTTTGAAGATGTGGATCTTAAGCAAATCTGCAAGACACAATTAAACAACTAGCTTTGGTACCCAGATTGTCTTGGGTCCGGGAGAGTTAGTGCTAGTTTGACCTTTCACCTTCCATACTCTCTTAGTTTTTACATCTTTGTTTTTCAAAGGGCAATCAAATTGTATGTGACCCAACCTTTTACATTTAAAGCATGTAGTATATCTATAATGATTCTTAGTTGGAACAAATGACTTTGATTCTTTTGTGAAATACCCCATGTAAAGTTGTCTTTTCCTTATATTTTCTTTACCATTAAAACCGAGCCCTTCTTTTTCTAAAGAATTTCTTTGAGATCCTAAAAGCTTTTCAAAATTGTTTTCTCCTTCAGTAAATTTACGAATAATTTCAAATTTGTCTTTCAAGTCCTTTTCTAACTCCTCAATTTTCAACTATTTATCCTTTATGAAAGATGCATGAGATTCATTTTGGTGTTCAACAAGATTTGAAAGTTCTTTGACTTTGCTTCTTAACTCAGAAATTTTCTTTGTTTTCTTCTCAAGCATTTTAATAGTGTATAGGTATTCTTGTTTTAGTTCATTATATGACATTATATCATTTTCATTTTAAGATTCACTGGAGTAATATGAAGATGATAAACGAGATGATTGTACCTCAAGGTCATCATGTGCCATTAGACATAGATTGGCAACCTCGTCGTAGCTGGATTCATATTCTGAACTACTAGTGTTGTGTGTATCCTAGCCGACTTTCAGCACCTTCTTCTTTTTCTTTGAAGCTTTTATGAGTTTGGGGCACTCGGGCTTGATGTGTCCAACTTCTTGGCAACTGTAGCATGTTGGTGGATCCTCCTTCTTTTTCTTCATGCTTTGCTCTCCTCTTTCTGATTTAAAGTTTCAAAATTTTCTGTTGAACTTTTTGTTCTTCTTTAAGAACTTTCTGAACTTCTTTGTTAGCAAGGTCATGTCATCATCAGTCTTTATCACATTGTTTTCTTAGCTTTGCTTTGTTCATTTTTCCTCTCGTTTATCGCCAGCTCATAGGTGATAAGTGATCCAATGAGTTCGTCCACCGACATCTCCTTGAGATTTCTCCCTTCTGCTATTGTAGTAGCTTTAGCTTCCCACACTGGAGGTAATCCCCTGAGTATTTTCCTGATCAACTCATAAGAAGGGTAAGTTTTTCTAAGGACATTTAAAGAGTTAATGATGTGTGTGAATCTAGTGTACAAGGATTGTATGGATTCATCAACCGTCATTTTAAATGCTTCATATTCACTAGTGAGCATGTCTATCCTGCTATCTTTTACTTCCTTAGTGCCTTCATATGTAACTTCTAATTTTTTCCAAATTTCTTTAACTGAGTTACATGCTATTACCCTATTAAATTCATTGACGTCTAGTGCACAGAAGAGTATATTCATGGCAGTGGCATTACTTTGAACTGACTTCCAATCCTCTTCACTATATTCATCTTCAGTTTTAGGTACATTAATCTTATCAATTACTTTCATGGGAATGTGATTTCCCTTAGTCACAATTTTCCAAACCTTCTAATCTACGTTCAGTAGATATATGCTCATCCTACATTTCCAATAGGTGTAATTTACACCACAGAAAATGGGTGGTCTAGTGGATGAGTGTCCAAATGGAGTTACACCAATGTGTGCCATGTGATCGTTTTACAAATTAACTATCAAGTCTAAGTAAACCCGCTTTGATACCAAATGTTGATTAAGGTGTAATCCCAAGAGGGGGGTGAATTGGATATAAAAAAAAATTAAGCCACTTAGTTTCCTTTTACACACTTCTTATCAATTTACCAACTACTTCTTGTTGCTCAATTATGTATGAGTGTGTCAAACCTATCTATGCATGCAATATACTCAATTTAAATATAACGCGGAAAATAAAGAGTAAAAGGAAGAGAGAAGACAAATGCGATTTTATGAGGTTCAGTCGACTTGGTCTACGTCCTCGCCTTGAGCAACCACTCAAGGATTCACTAAAAACCCTACTCCTTAAAATGGGACGGAGCTTCCCTTACAAACCGTTGCTTACAAGAGGTACAACTCCCTCCTTATCCGCTGCTCACAAGAGGTACAGCTTCCTCCTCACACCCGGTTCACAACCCGAACCGTGTTTACAATGAAATTTGAAAATAACACTCAAAACAATGCTTCTAACAAAATCTTATGAGTACAATTCAATTTCCTAGTACATTAACATATGATATAACTTGAAGTTCAAGAATGTATGAAAAACGATACAATCGTTTGATGTATGATATGTGTCAACACCCAAATTCGTATTTAATCGAAACTCCCAAGTGAAAATATATTTGAAATGCTTTGGAGCCAACTAGGGTTCTTGATTCACCTTGTAAAGATGCACAAGTATATTTGAAGTGAACTAGTTAACAAAATCTTTGTCTTGAATACAAACTCAATCAAAATCACAAAGCTTCTTTCAAGTTCCAATATTTTAATCCAAGTAAGTTTTTCAATAAGAAGCCCTATGAACAATATATATTTATGTGTTTACATACTTCTTGAATCATAAATCAATCAACCAAGCTAACAAGATTTTCTCAAGACATGATCTTTTCAAAAATCAGTTTTTATATGTGAATACACACTCAAGATCAAAACCTCTTTCTAATGATAAACACATAAAGAGATGAGAGGTTCTTAAAAAGTAATAACTTGAAATATCAAACCTTAATACTGGATTAAAGTTTAGTTGGATGAATGAATGCCCTTTTGATTTTAGTAGATATTTGCCCAATGAAGATGGAAGAAAATTTACGTGCAGAAAATCAGCTATAGGGTTCAAGTCTTGCAATGAGATGTATATTTTTCTTGTTGTATCTCTTAGCTTGTGTTCTAGGGTTTAGATATTCATAATATATATTATATTACCCTTAGAATTAATCTCAACTATTGGATCAATAAGATACTTCGCGTGTCTTGTTAATAAAGAACTGATTTTTAGGCTTTCCCGCAAGTTCAGATAACCGAACTTGACTTCAGGCTCCTGAAGTCTCAACTTCAGGCGCCTGAGGTTCCAAGGTCAGGCGACTGAAGAGCCTCGGCCAGGTTCTGTCTTCTCCATTTAATTTTTCAGGCGACTGAACTTAATCTTCAGGCAACCAAAGAAATTCTTCAGGCTACTGAGGTTTGAATTCAGGCGACCGAAGTCCCCATTTTCTCAAATTTTCATTTCTAACTAAAAAATCTGCTTGGCTCCTTTTCTTGGGTCTTTTATAAAACATATTTTTCATGATTTTGAAAACATTTCAAGGTCCATAAGAGTTTTCTAATGATGTACATAAAATGCATTAAAACCATTCTAAGTTATAATGAGCCTCAAATTAAATCATACGAAAATGTAAGTACATGAGATATAAATACCCATTCCCAAGATATTCTTGAACTTTGCCGCTTGCATCTTGATTCTAATACTCTTTGAGTTCCATGGTGCTTTCTAAGATTTGTAAGCTTTACTTGAAGGCTTCCATGACCCGTTATCTTTCCGTGCATGCTTAATATAGGTTATGTTCACAAACTCAATGCACAGATCAAATACCAAGTGATTTGTCATTATCAAAACCGAATTGGACTCGTAGAGTCAACAAAGGAGACTGTTGACTCTATGAGTCCAATCCTGCATTGATAACGAAAAATCACTTGGTATTTGACCTGTACAATGAGATTGTGAGCAGGAACATTATTTAGCATGCATAGAAGGTGAGGAAGTCATGGAAGCCATGAGGATTAATTCATATACAACCTGGCATAATCCATGGAATTAAAAAGGTAGAAGAATAATGAAGATGCAAGCGTCAAGATTAAGATCGTCATGGGAATGAGTATTTAGAATTGATTGTATTTGCATATTTTATATGATATAGCTAGAAGCTTAAAATATACCCTAGACTGACCTTAGGACACAAGCATCTCATGAAAATATTCTAGGGTTAATTATGGACTTAGAGACCTTATTTTAAACCCTAAAAATTTTTTTATAAGAAATCAAAGCAAAAGACCACAAATGACTTTGAAAACTAAAATGAAAAATCTGAAGTTGGTCTGCCCAAATGACTAAGGTGTACCCTCAAAAGTCTGAAGATGCAACCTCAGACGACTAAAGTTTTACTTTTGACATTTGAAGAATTTCATCATAAGACTGAAGAATTACTTCAGTCATCTGAAGATTTATTTTTTGAAATAGAGAACAGGCAAAACACACTCAGAAGACTGAACTTTCAGTTTAGTCGTCTGAGCTGGGACTTCAAAATACTGAACCTATAGTTCAATCATCTAACCCTATGTCTAGACTATGATTTCAATACTTTAAGAACATTTGAAGACTGAACTCAATAGCTTAGTCGACTGACCCTGCGGAGATTTTGAAATTTTCAAATTTAAATGTTATAAAAACGTGGAGGATATTCCAAGTATCTAGGGCAACAAGAAAACTCACTCTAAGAAAACTTTATAAACAAAAGCCCTAAACCCTAGAGCCTCACTTTTTGATTGATCTTGAGAGCATTAAACGGAAATACACTTCTTGCTTGCACTCAAACTTATACACATCAAGTTTTGGGCATTCTCATTCTAGATCTTCAAGATTTAAGAGCATTCAATCATATCTTATTGCAACGTATCATTCATCTTGAGGTTTGAGGTTTCATAAAATTATTTTTCGCATTTAAATCTTATTTTTGTTTTCCCATACTCATTCGATTTTATATATATATATATATATATATATATATTTCTTGGGAACAAAAATATTAATCTGAATATTTTTATTCACTGGTTGAATATACATACTTGAGAAAAATTTGTTTAAACTAAAATCTTTGAGATATTTTGAATATATTTTTGTTCAAGTATTGACTACTACAATAACTATTTGATTGCAAACTTTGAGAGTGTTTCAATATATATTTATGAGAAATATTGTTTCGAAAAAAAATTACTTGAATCTTTGCAATATTTCAAGTCATATTTTTATTCAAAAATTTAATCTTACAAATTACTTGATAGCTAGAACCATGATCTGAGTGTTATTAAAGATTATTTTTACAAGGATCGTATCTTTATGTTATTGCATCAAGTGGATTATTTTAAAACCCTAAAATCTCCAAAGCGTTTATTAATAGGAAATTATTCTTTCGGAGATATTAACTTGAAGGTAAATTTTGTGAAGCATATCATTCATATAACAATTTTATTGTTACATTTATACTAAGTTTCAGGTTTTATCATAAGAATATGTGTTAGGATTTTCTATTGTACTCACTAGCTTTGTGTATAAGCATTTGAGAGTATTTGCAGAATTGTAATTCTGTTGTGTAATTACGGTTCGGGCTGTGAACCGGGTTTGAGGAGAAAGTTGTATCTTTTGTAAGTAACGGAGTAGAAGGAAGGTGTACCTCTTGTAAGAAGCGGATTGTAAGGGAAGCTTCGTCCCAATTAAAGGAGTAGGGATTTCGTGGAATCCTTGAGTGGGTTACTCAAGGCGAGGACGTAAGTCAGGTTGGTTGGACCTCGTAAAATCGTATTTACTTCTCTCTTACTCTTAACTCCTTTTTAATTTTCACGTTGTATTTAAATTACTTGTGCATTGCGTATGTGTTGAACACTTGTTATATCTATGAGTAATTGGGTAAAAGTGTATGCTTGACAAAGACACATATTAGATTGATTAATTGTGAAACATTAACCTCGTTGTTAAGTAACTTGAAATTTTGTAATTGAAGGTTTTTCGAAATTAGATCTTAAAGGTCATAATCTTTTAAAAACACCCAAATCACCCCCCCTCCTCTCTTGGGATAACACCATAATTCACAGGTTTATGCCCTTGATCTAGGTGATTTTGGCAAGGATTCATGATAAAAAAAACAAAAAAGATTTAACAAAGTTTTATGTTGGCTATCAGTTATCTAACACAACTCTGCTCCTTTATTTGGGCTTGAAACCGGTTATGTGTACAAAGATTTTGTGTTACATAAGGAAAGTACACGTTTGTGATTTTTCTTTTTTTTAGCAAACTTTTTTTCCAAAGACAATTTTCTAAGTTACACCCTACAACTAGTAGAAAATACTCACAATACAATGCATTAAAAAAAAAAAAATTAAGTGTACAATTTTGAGTTTGCATCCAAGCTAGATTAAAATTTAGGCAATAGTACTTTTTGAAAAAAAAAATAATAACAAATAAATTTTGTTAAATTCCAAGACTTGCAAATGAAAATAGAAAAACACAAAGAACAAATATTAAGTGCACAAATCCTAGACACAAATCACCATAGCTAACCAACTATTTAAAAAGAAAAATCTAATAACAGTAATAAGAAAAGAAATAACAAGAAAGAAGAAAATCTCACATGTGGCTAAAACTAAAAAGGAGAAAACAACTGCGTGAAAAATACCCTTTGATGTTAGAAAATCGATCCTGGTAACAAGCACATTTTTTAAAAGTCATGTCAAATATAGAGGCAAACAATTTTGTTCTCTTTGATAATTGAAAATAATAAAAATATTTTTGAGACTCTTTAAAAATTTTATAGATATTTCAATTTTAATTATATATTTAATTTAAACAGCCTCATTATATTTCACAAATCAAATATAATCATTTTTAACGAAATAAGTGTTATATATACTTTTTAAAAATGATGCCAACCCTAGGATAAGATGAATAATTTTTTCCTGATAATTAAAAAAAAAATTAAGTTCTCCAAAAAATCAGACAACTCGAAACCCATCAGTACAAAGACCCTCAGTAGGGCCTTTGAGCTTTGAAGTCAATAAAATGCCCCCTTCTAGACGGTAGACCCAAACCAATTTATTCCAGCCCCCAGCAGCTTGTCTTAATTCCATTTCTGTCTAGTCTTAATTCAATGACTTCTGTGAAGTGAACCCTTCAAATTTGGGGGGTGAGGGTGAGTGACCTGGTCATCATAATGGGAGAAATCTCAATCATTATCAACGAGCAAGCTTGAATTAACTAACATAGCAAGAAAATTGTACTCATCAGTAATGAACGATCAAAATGAACTAATCAATTAAATACATTTAAATCAATTCAACGAAATTCTTGTAGCCAACATGATTCCCCATTAATATATATATATATATATATATATACGAATTGTGATCGTCTCAAACTCCCCATTGTAGTTGCAAGTTCAAAGAAAAATGCTAGAAGATGACCATCATGCAAGAGAGGAGGGGATGATGAATGTGAAATGAATTAGCTGCCTAGCGCTTTTAAATGAATTAGCTAGAACACAATTGTCATCTTAGTGGCTCAATCTTTTCAAATGAATTAGCATGATACATGATTTTAAAAACAAACGCATTTTAGATGATTTAGTCATCCAACTTTTCATTATGGCACACTGTTAATGAATTATGGGTCATGATTTTAAAATCAGAGCCAATGTCCAACGCAAGAATGGCACCACAGCCAATTTATGCTAGTAATGTTTAAATCAACTAGGTCAATATCGACTTATTTGCAGCTCTAATGACATGATTGGACTGCTTGGTGGTTGGTTCACTAGATCAAACCTAGTACAATCTAGTGCTTAAAACCATGAGCATGTGCATACGATTTTCAACCCGAAGCATGTTTTGCAATTAGATGCATGAGTTAACAATTTTCAACTCAATACATACATCTACACGAATTTGTTATATCTAAACATGATTTTTTGTTTAGCTTAATTAGAATAATTAGCCCGCTGATCAATTTTTTAACTTGGTGTATCAAAACTAATTAGCCTAGGAATTCCACGCTAACAAGGTTAATGTAACAATTAATATGTAACTAAGGACAACCTACTAGTTTGCACATCAATAAGGGCAACTTAATGGGGTCAACTTGACAATTGATATGTCAACAAGGCCAACTCCGCCCGCATCTAATGAAGAATTTTAGATGGCTTATTCCTTTAACTTATCATAGTCATTGAAAAATGTAATGACGAGGTCTTGCTTCCCTATTTGGTGAGAATAGGGCGAGGGCAGTCTTACCCATATTTTTATGCAAGAAGATTGCTTCCTTCGTCTCAAATCAACAACAAATCATAAAAGAGTAACCTTCATGTTGATCAAAGTCCAACCCTCAAATCTTTATAAGAAATAACTAGAAGGAGATAAGCAATAGGAAATGGGTTATATCCCATTATACAATTTAGTTGTCCAGGCTTGTAGACTTTCAATCAGTAAGGAAAAAAGTGATTTTTCATAATTTTCTTATATGTTTTTTGTACTTTTAACTAGTTCAGTAGATACAAGAGCCAGGAAAATTACTTGTTAAGGCCAACATTGACTAAGTTAGGGCGCTAACTAGGATGTTGTTGTAGCATTCCATCAAATTGATTTACAAGGGATTAAAAATTAGATGAGACCGAAACAATTAGAGAAGAAAGTTCATGATTATGCTAAACCTAATGTATAATCTAGTGAGCAACATTGAAATTTATCCAACAAAATATACTAAAAATTATATAACTTCATTTTTTTACTTTCCCTTTTCTTCCCTTCAAAATTTTTTTCTCCAGATTGAGCCTTAAAACATCATATTCACAATGAATCAAAAGTAATTATTTAAATAGTGAGCTAATAATACATACTCAACGACAATTAAAAATTAAAATATATTGGAGGCATTAGGAAGAAAAAGTACACATACAAGAACTAATAGTTGAAATTGGAACAGAATGGTTCCTTATTTCTCAAACCAAGGTACGTACATAGGCATATATTGCACTGTTCCATCTTAACAAGAGGGGAAAAAAAAAAAAACCAACAGCAACAACAGCGCACACTCCTTCTTAATTAGCAACAACAGCACACACTCTTTATTAATTAATTATGATTGAAACGTAGTCGTATTTTGATACGGTCGCATCTACGGCGCCATTGACAGTGAAGAGGGTTGTTTAAGAAGATTTAAGCGTAGGCAGTGGGGTTTTCCAAGAGGTAAGCTTCGACAGCCTTGTACAACTGCTCTGCCCTTTCTTTCCCAGCCTTGAGTTCCTCTTCCTTGACCTCTGCATCACAGGCGGCGTGCACCTCAACCGTCCTCTTGCAGACGCTCCCGCCGTCCGGCGAGGCCTCGAACTTGGTGTCGTAAACAATGGATTCAATGCCGCCCTTCAACGCATCCCCTTCGATCAGAGTGTACTTGCACGAGAAGTTCTCGTCGTCGATCACATCAAACCTGTGCTTCACGTGCTTGCCTGCACTCCCCCAAATTACAAACTTAATTTAAGTGATTAAATAATCTAATATATATATATATATATATATATATATATATATAAAGTGGTGGTGGAGGTGGTGGATGAGTAGTTAGCTACCGTCGGGGAGGTTGATTTGGATGATGGTGCCAACGCCGCCTTGGCCTTGGAAAACGTCGATGCTCTTGGTGGCGTGGGGGAGGAGCTTAGGGACGAGGTTGTGGGCGTCGCGGATCAAGGCTTTGTAGAACCTCGCCGGCGGCACCGTGGAAGTGTTCTCCTGACTGTAGCTGCTCACGCCCATATTAATTCCTCTAGACTGGTGGATAATGCAAAATATATAATAAGTTTGGAGCCTGGGAAGTGGAGAGCAGAGAGAGAGGGAGAAGAAATAGATTTAAAGGTAATGAATGGGAATTAAGCCTGGGAGAGGTGGACGAGGGAATGCAGTAGCGTTGAGGGAGTATTTATAGACTGGAATTCTGGGGGCATGTCGTCCCTCCCTCAATGTGCCTTCGCAAAGGTACAAGATTTGCAGTCAATTATACTATATTTATTATTATTATTATTATTATATAGAAACTCCAGCCACCAAGTCCTTCGGACCCCCTGGTACGGCACCAAACATACGGATTAGCATCCTCCACTTACAGGTCTCGCTGATCAGGGTAAAGTCCGGAATGCGGACACAATTTCCGTGCATCAGTTGAACGTTTGACTAACCCGACTCCCGAGACATGTCTCAATTACCATCCACAGTTCTCGCTGGCTCACAAAGAACTCTCACCATCTACGGTCCTCGCTGACTCACAGAACGAACTCTCACCATCCATAGTCTCCGTTGGCTTAAACTCTCACTATCTATAGATACCGCTGATTCCGTGAGTGTATTTACTTGAAATTGAACTCCCGATACACCTTCTTACGTGCAGATATCTTTTCATCGAGCCATGCCCATGGAGGCTTATTATTATTATTATTATTATAAATCACATGCTTTGTTTATTTATAACAGTTGAGTAATCTAATTATTTAGGTATACTTTTGTTAGTGGGACAACTCATGAGGTTTTATATTATTAGCTGCAAGTTGTGTCATGTGTGGGAGGGAGGACACAAATTTTGACTATTATGATATTGGACCTTTTACAATTTTTTATTTAAGACAGATAGGCTGTCATTGTGTGGCTAGCCCACGCTTCGTCTTCATTACACGTAAAAGCAGCACGCCCACTCATTAACATTAGTTTCATTTTTTCTTTTCTTTTTTTTTTGAAACAACGGCAAAATTTCATTATGTACATAATAGTCACCCCATAGGCCGAGTACTTGGCCAAAGGAAGCTTTAAAAAATCCTTGCCAATGAACTTATTGTTATTATCACACATTCAATGTATGTACATTTTAGACTTACAAGGATGATTTTAATTCGAATTATATGAGAAACTTTTTATAGGACAAATTCATGAGGTCAATAAACTAAAACAAATATCGGAGTTGGGTGTACAATCCTTACATTTGATATTGGAGCTACTTTGGGGGTACTATCATGTGGTAGACTCCAACTATGTGATGTGTCTTTTATAGAACAAATTTGTGAGGCTAATAGACTAAAGTGAATAATACCTCACCGAAGTTAAGTTCAGCACAGTTACACTTAGCTACAGAAGCAATATAATGAGCAAAACTATTAACTTTTCTCTGATAAAAAATAATTTTAGCATTTTATTTTTTTTCTTTCCCCAAATATAAAACATCCTCAAAAAGTTCTCATAAATGATATATCCACCACAATTTTTGCCTTTGAAACAATAGTGAACTCCACTCAATTAGCTATTTGTAGAAAAATTTAAAATTAAATTTTATAATTTGCATTAATTTTGATAATCTACTACCGAATATGTCAATATTTAAAATTAAATTATTTCCTTTCATGATTTCTAGGCTTTTTATGAATCGTACTATCATTATCCTTACAGTTCTGATGAAAATTAATACAGCTAGTTCATTCATAATCAATTTACCATCTATCCATCTAAATTCATCCCATCATTTATAAGGTGCTTGATTTTTGCTCAAACAACAATTTTGAGAATACTGCTAAATATAAGATGAGAGGGAGAATTCTTATTGCCTACAACAATTAAAAATGAGAAAAATGTACAATTTAAAATTATAAAATTTTTTTTTGAAGCTTCCACTTCCCAAGTAGTCCACGCAAAGACTTTGGTCTTTGGTCTTTGAAGTCTGAAATGCGCCACCAATTTATTCCAAGACCCCGCAGGCAGACTACTCTTAATTAATGGAATGGCTCCCTTGAACCCTTCAAGTCTATTCCTCTCAATCCCAAGACCGGGCAACTACTCAGGAAAGCAACCCTGTAGCCTTAATTTTTACATATTTTTAAAGTTTCACCAAGTGCACGAAAGCTGCAGCTGAATGGTTTTGTATGGGATTCGACTAACCCAGTTGTATGCTTTGGATTAACTTTTAGATTGGATAATTTTTCAATTAGGTATTTGGTTTGACATTTATATTGTGCAATATATATATATAATGGTGAAATTTCGATCACTATCACCAAGCAAGCTTAAAAAGACTAGTTGAAGAGTATGAGATGACTATTCCCATCAATTAGTCAAACTCTTTATGAACATAACAAGTCAATTGTACTTATTAATATTGGAAGATCAAAATGAATTGATCAATTAAATACATTAGAATATAATTTAACAGAATTCTTGTAACTCACATGATTTCCCATTGTGATAATCTCAAATCAACTAACATGGACATCAAAGAGGGTCTCTAAAGCCCCCGCGAGCATGACGCGGTGGAAAGACATCAGCACGTAAGAAGGAGTATCGGGAGTTCAATTTTAAGTAGATATACTCATCGAACTAGCGGTACCTATGGATGATGAGAGTTTATTCTGTGAGTCAGCAAGAACCGTGGATGGTGAGAGTTCTCTGTGAGCTAGCGGGAACTGTGGATGGTAATAGAGATGTGTCTCAGGGGTTGGGTTGGGCAAACGTCCAATTGATACACGAAAGTCATGTCCGCATTCTGGACTTTACCCTGATCAGCGAGACCTGGGGGTGAAGGATGCTGATTCATAGGTTTAGTGTCCTGATAAGGTTCATTGGTGGCTAGAGTTCTTATGTAATAAAAAAAAAAAAAAAGGGTCTCTAGAGGTCATCCTATGGCTCATAAGTATCGCTTTATTTTGTGATTGTGAGAAAAATAAGGTGGTAATCGAGATGTAAAGTTAAAATATGGGCATGTTAAATTTTTGTAGCATGCACTCTATATATAATAAATAATTCATTTCCATTAAATCAAGGCTACTATACTTGCTAATATAGTTGCAAGTTCCAAGAAAAATGCTAGGAGATGGTCTTCATGCTAGTGAAGAGGGGAGATGAAAATATGAAATGAATTAGCTACTTAGTGCATTTAAAAGAATTAGCCCAATCCATTTTAAATGAAATAACTTAAGCACAATTTTCATTCTAGTGACTAGTTCATTTTATTTTAAAATGAATTAGCCTGATGCATGATATTTAGGACAAGGACATTTTAGATTATTTATCCAATCCAACTTTTTACTCTCACAAACTTATAACGGATTATGGGTAATAGTTTTAAAATCCAACCAAATGTCTAATATGGGAAAAGCACCAAATCCAATTTAAGCTAGTTATGTTCAAATTAGTTAAGTTAATAGGGCGGACGTGTGACTTTGGTGGCCTTAAGGTCACGCGTTCGATTTCCCACTTATTGATTGCATAGTGAATTGCCAGTGATGCATCAATTGGTAGACAGTAACATTTCCACCCCCTATGAGTTATGTACTGCACTGGGTGGGGGTCCAAAGGACTCCTCGATAGTTAGAGTTCCCACATCATCAAAAAAATAAAATAAAATAAAAAATAACCATTTCATGATTTCTTTTAGCTCTAGTAAAATGATTGGACTACTTGGTAGTTGATTCACTTGATCAAACTTAGCATAATCTAGGGTTGAAAACCACAAGTCTGAGCATATGGTTTTCAGCCCAATGCACAATTTACAACTTAGTACAAAAGTTCAAAATTTTCATCTCAATGCATACATCTACATAAATTAGCCCTATGTTTACATGATTTTCTATCTAGCTCAATTAAAATAATTAGCATGCTGCACAATTTTTTAGTTTGATGTATCAAAATTAATAAACTAACAATTAAACATTAAAAAGGTCAAACAAACAATGGAAACATAATTAAACTCAACTTATTAATTTACATGTCACTAAGGTAGTAAAGTTTGGTAGTAGCTGGGAGCCCTAGCTTTTGCTTGCGAGTCCTTGATATCGGCACACTTGCAGCCTCCATCACCATACGTTGCTTCGTCAAAGGCGCGAAGCTTCGAATCCTCTTAAAACCAACTTGTGGAGGTACGATACAAGAAATTCCTGTACATAAAGGAGAATCTATGAAGGAGGTTCAAACCTCCGTTTTTGCTCATCTTCCCTAGTATCCTTTAGCCATCAATTGAAGGAATTAATTGAAGGAATTAGAGGACTCCTTAAAAGGCTTGTTGTCTACGACTGTATCGGTGGGGAGTGTTCGTCTGCATACGTTTCGAGTCGGCGATGGGTGGCCCCCGTGTCGTCACTGACTTGGGGTTTCCTCTAGAGATGAAAAACTACTAGATCTGGTTTCCTCCGACCCCCTGTCCAACGAGCAAAGGTACGAATCTTATTCTATTTTCTCTCTCTGCTATTGCAATTTGGGATTTCATGATTTAACCTCAAAGTGTTTTATCATTTTCTTCTGTAACTCTTCTAATAAATTCTAATCTATAGAAGGCAGAGAATCCTTCACACCTTCTGTAATTTTTGCGAACCCAAATTGCATTCTCTGACTCATACTTATCTTCCATGCAGGCTTTACAACATCTAAGTCATAGTCTCCAAGAAATTGTAGTAGGTAACAAACCAATGTTTGTACCTTTTTGGGTTGATTTTTTGGCACATCTAAACCATCTACAAATTTTCACCCTCCATGGTTCATCATCAAAATTTAGAATTTCCACGACAGACGCTGCTCTCTTCCATACCATACTTGCAATGGATCTCGTACTTAGAACATGATTGAGAAACTCATTTTTTTATTCACACAAAAGTTGCAACAAAAGACCATATCAACTCACAGTTTCCGCATTCTCGCATCTACAACGAAGACATTGGAACATGGTTTTCCACATACACATCGATACTTTCTTAGGGAGTAGTTTATGTTAGACCCACTCCATCCATGAGTATTGCTTCCCTTTAATTCTTATCACCTCCCAAGCTGAGGCGGTTGAAAATTTTCTATTTATGAGGGCTTCCAAATAAACACATCAGACCCCAATTTGTGCTTTACAAACAACAACAAAATCTCAGTTGTTTTGGGGACCCCTACCAATTCTTTCAGCATATCAGTATCCCAATTCTCAGATTCCTATCATTCTTGAATCTTAAACTCAGGATGTTGGACAGTGTAAGAACACTTAGCAAAGGGACCACTGCTCAACCACTTATCAAACCAAAAAAAAGTTTTTCCTCCTCTAACCTTCACATAAACATTCTCATAGACCTCTAGAGAGACCTTTAAGATTGTATTCCAAAACTGAAAGCATGCAAGAGTATAATTGGTTGAAGCCATGTGACTTGATTTAACATATTTACCCTTAAAGAAACGGGTCCAAAGATTATCTAACCTTGTCAGTGTCCAAGCAAACTTCATGTGAAAAGATCTTTGAACGTCATTGAGGTCCCTTATGCCAACACCCTCTTCATCTAAGGGTTTACAAACCTTTGACCAAGCACACCATTTCATTTTTGCCCACCATTACTCTCCCCTTCAAAGAACAGAAGAGAGAATGGAATTAATATTTCTGATCACCACCAAAGGAACTGAGAGAGCCGCTAGCGTATGTGTTGTCATGCATGATAAAACATGCCAAATAAGGATGTGATGACCTCCCTGAGATAGCAACCTCATCTTCCAACTCGCCACCTTATTTCAAATTTTTCAGACCAATGGTTCAAGCATTATAGTAGTAAAGCGACTAGAAATAAAAGGTTCCCCAAGATACATCATTGGAAAATATTCTTTCGCAAAACCCATCAATCGTAATAGCCCCTTCTTCTGGAAATGTTGATCATGTTGGACAAAAAGAGAGTTAATTTTTCCTTGTTGATTAATTGGTCAAACCAACTTTCATACAAATTCAATGCCTTCAAAAGGATCTTCAAGGATCTCATTTCTCCGTTAGAAAAAACAAGTAAGTCATCCACATAAAATAAATGAGAGATTAAAGGAGCTCCCCTCAAAAGATAAAGATTTCCAATCCTACCTTCCTCAAAAAATTTTTTTTTTAATAATCTAGAAAGAATTTCTTCCATCAAAATAAATAAATATGAAGATAGTGGATCACCTTGCCGAAGGCCCCATTGAGACTAGAAAAAACTCCTATACATACCATTCATCATTATCGAAAACCATGAGGTCTTAATGCATTGTGTTATTAAGTTACAAACATGACTAGAAAAGCCAAAACCCTCCAAGGCCCAAATCAAATATCTTATGTCAACTCAATCATAATCCTTTGCCATATCCACTTTTACTACTACATTTCCGCCTTTTCTCTTCTCTTATTGTTGATTGAGTGAACCATTTCCTACGTCAGGGTAATATTTTCAAAAATACTTCTACCAGGGAGAAAAGTCCATTGCTCCGAAGAGATAATATTATTCAAGCAACGCGTCAATCGACCTACAATAATCTTCGAAAAAATTTTGTATGCGATAGAACATAGCCTAATTGAGCTAAACTTTTCAAAGCTTCTTGGATCTTTCACGTTAGGGATACAAACAAAATATGAAGACGTGAAAAATCTGGGCAGAGATGCACCACTGAAAAATTCCTTGGCAACTTCCAACAAATCCTGTCTAACAAAGTTCCAACAAGATTTGTAAAATCCTGATCCAAAACCATCAGGTCTTGGACTACTATCTTTTGGGATAGAATTTAGAGTTGTTTTCCACTCCATTTCTGAAGGATCTTTGACCAAATACTCATTTTCTTCATTCTATATGTAACGCCCCAGAAATAATTATTATAGGAGGATGTAGTGGATCCTAAATAAAAATAAAAAATAAATTAAATTAAATAATTAATTATATTAATTAAAATAAATAAATAATTAGAAAAATATATTATTATTATTATTATTATTATTATTATTATTATTATACATATATATATCCAAAGCTTCCTGAAGCTTTGCTTTAGGAAGCATTTGAAGGAATTTGAAATTCAGGGAGAGAAGCCACAGCCCCCCTCCCCCTTTTTGAGTCTCTCTCGCTCGTCTTCGTCTCTCTCCCACTTCCTTCAATTTTTGGACTAATTTTCGCCTGATTGAAAATTAGAAAATACTGTCGAACTCCATTCTCCGCCACCAACATTTCTACTGGAGCGAATTTGTCATAGGAGCGGTGTAGGCATATCTCCTAAGGTAAGCTCAATTCTCACTTTTACCTCAATTTCTCATAAATCTTAAGTCCAATTGATGATCGGATACTACTACGAGAATCTAGAGATGATTCTCTACGAGTCTAGCGAAGTGGATTTCTCGTGGGATCATCATAGGTATAACCCCAAAATTAGGCTAAGGGGGTTATTAAGGGGCTAATTATTATTTAATTATTTTAAATTTAGAAATGTTAAATATTGGACATTCTGAAGTTGAATTAGGGTCATTGAATTCAATGCTCGGGTAAGCGCCGCGGGTGTAATTTCAGGACCCTGCGGCATAGTTTAAGAAAACCAAGGTAATTTGATTATTTTGGAGTTTAACAATTTATTTAGGTTATTAAGAGCTTAGAAAATGTTTTATGAAAATTATGTTGGAATTCTGTTGAATGTTATTGGGAAATGAAAATTATAGATTTTGTGCTGGAAATGTCACGGGTTCAAGATTGAACTGTGTGGACATCTTAGTAAGTCAGGTAAAGGGATAAATTAAATCAGAATTTTTCATAAAATTATTCATTTTTTGTAGCCTTTAATTTTAGGAAAATATGAATATTGTATAATTATGTTTGGAAATTACATTTACGAAGAAGGATATGATTTAAGTATGTTTATCAGGAAATATGATTTTTAGAGCAGATTTTACTTACAGAACGTTACTCATTTCTATGTTGCATGAGTTTAAATTCCATGTAATTATGTATATCAGATTAATATGTTTTTCCCAGAACAAGCACGATATGATAATTTTCGGGGAAATTGTAAAATAATATAGGAATCATGATTTTATGAATATATATATATATATATATATATAAAATTAATTAACATCATATAATAGTATAACTATTATAATAGTTTAACATATATGCATGTAAGTCGTCTAGAAGTTAGAGACTTCAAGAGACCAAATTGATTTGGGATTTCAATCCCAGCGCTGAAGCTTCTCACTGTCTCTCTCCTCGTTCTCTCTTTCACTCTCCTCAATTTTGTCGGCTTAACGAGCATCGATCGAAAATCGAAAAATACTAATGGATTCCATTCTCCGCTACCGACATATCTACCAGAGCTGATTTATCGTAGGAGTGACGTTGGCATATCTCCTAGGCTAAGATAAATTCTTAATCTTACCTCGATTTTTCTTAAATCCTAAGTCAAATGGACGATCGGACACCACCACGAGAATTTAGGGGTGATTCTCTACAAGTCTAGCGGAGCTGATTTCTCGTGGGGTCACCGTAGGTAAAACCCCAAAATTAGGATAAAGGGATTATTTAGAGATTAATTTTTATTTAATTATTGTAGATTTGGAAATGTTAAAATATTGGGCATTTTAGGATTGAACTGGGGTTATTGAATTCAGGGTTCGGGTGAGCGTCGTGAGTATGATTTTGAGATCCCTACAAGCGTAGTTTAGGAAACTAGGTAATGGAATAAATTAAATCAGGTATTTTTAGAAATTTATTTATGAATTAATGTATTTTTTGGAATATTGGTGTTGAATAAAGGAAATAGGTTTTATAACATATTATAGTATAATACAGAATAGTACTCACTCGTGTGGCATAAGTATAAATTTAATATAATATCAGTATGTTAGAAAATGTTATTATTTCAAAAAAATATGTATGATTTTTTTCAGTAATTTTTGTAAGATCATAGATAGTAGAGATGTTAGAGATATTTCTAGTATAATATGGTATGATAGTTGGTGCAGATACTGAGAAATGATAGTCGGTGCAGATGCCAAGATGTGATCGTCGGTGCAGATGCCGTGATCAGTTTTATTATGATGATTTATTCAAAAAATTATGAAATGACAGTTTTTATTCAAGAATATATAAAAATCATATTTTATTGCATAAATATGAAAATGTTATTCACGAACAGATATATATTATGTGAAATGTATCATCTAGTAACGTAACTCGGATAGTCACCTATATAAAGAGCATGGTACTGTAGCTAACTAATCAGATCAGTGTAGTGGGATACCTACTGAGTGCCAACCCCTAGAGGTTCTCGGTTAGTAAGTTAGGCAGACCAGATTGGGTATAGCCGACAGTGCAACCACACTGTTTAGGAAGTGTAGGTTAGTGGCCGATTAGCCCGGAAGTGTAGGCGGTGTAGTAGGATACCGAATGTGTTACTCACCCCTAGAGGTTGTTGGTGTAGTAGGCTGGGCAGGCCAGGTTGGGTGGGCGATTGTGCATAGTTATGTTATGTTTGACTTAATCTAGTAGGCCAGCCAGTGTTAAGTCCAGCCTACGGGCCGCACAACCTAGATCATAAAGGGTGAAGTCATGATACACAGATATACATTCAAGGTATAATTTTAGTAAAATACATATTTAACAAATGATTTTAAAGATATGAAATTCATTATGTTATAGTATGAATATGTTTAAAAGTAGAGATTTTCATATGATAACAGTTACAGCTTAAGATATGCATATATTACAGTTACATTATTTGCAGTATATGTTTATAATATGATAATACTCACGTTGTTACCCACTTTTATTAGTTTTGTTCCCTTACTGAGAGGTGTCTTACCCTAACATTACAAATATTTTAGGAAATCCTAACAAACGAGTGGAGCGAGCTCCATGATAGAGGAGTTCAGGTACTACCCAATTGCAGGATAAGTAGTCGGGTCAGATTCATGATGTATTTTTGGGATATATATGTGTATTGGTAGTAATAGTGAAACTCTGGTATTGTACATATGTAAAGTCTATTTTGGTTCCGCTGCTTTGGTAATATGTATGTATAAACAAGTAAATTCTCGGTACCTATGGGTTCGGGTTGACTGTGACTGTGTATTATGGTATCAAAATATTATAAGAGTAATAATATTTTATGTGAAAAAAAAAAAGGTTTTAAAGTTAGGGCGTTACAAGGCATGTCATGTGAGACCGCCTTTTGCATGTTGTTGTCACTTAAAAAGGACTCACTAAGTTAGGATCACTAACTAATACTAATCTAAAATACTAATACTAATCTAATACTAATTGTAACGACCTGCTTACTTTACTATATAATTAAACATAATCAACAAAGTGAACTCGAATCCATGGGTAATGGGGTACACTTGACATACACAACGGAAACCTAAGTAGCAATGAATATAGATAACCTCCATTAAACCAAAAAATAAATAATGCCAGAGTTAACTACAATTTACAATAATACCGTACTCAAACACAATCCCCAAAATATCCAAAAATATCTCTAGGATCCCACATCAAAATCTCCTGATCCTAGCTCAAACTTACCCTCCCAGCGGGGTAGTACAACTGACTCAACGGTGGCCTTGCTTTGCCAGTCTTTCTGGGTTTTCTGAAAATTATTTAAGTTGGGGTGAGACATCTCTCAATAAGGTAAAATAAACTAAATACAATTGTATGACAACATGAATATTTAATACTAATATAGATATACAGTACATTTTGCATACTAGAAGACATTAATCATTTAATAACTGCATAAACGTATACTTTCATATTTCTAGTAAATTGTACTGTTCATGAACTGTATGATATAGCTAATAATAGTGAAAATTTACCCAGGATGCATAACTAACTGAGGTCATATATTAGCCCCCATGACGGGTTGTGCAGTTCGAAGGTGGGACCCGATAATGGCTGGCAAACCACTGCCGAGTCAAAAATGTTTGTAAGTACGATAGGCCCGCCACACTCTGGTCCGGACTATCAGGTGGACGTCTACAACTCTACACTAAAAGGCACATCTACTATCCATCTCCCATCCCCTATACTTGTAGGGGCAGTTAGCACAAGTATGATACATAATAATATGATTTATAAAGCTACGGTACCGTGCTCCTGAAACTAAACTAAACTATCATCCAAGTTATAATAATATATAATACATGATAATATATAGTTTAACGTAAGTAGATTGATAGCATTTTTTGTAATAACACAAATACATACGGTCTTACGCCGATTACTATCACATTTGCTGCCTTGTGTCGAATATTTCATAAATACAGCCTTGCGCCGAAATCATACATAATACACGGCCTTGCACCAACTATCAATCATGACATTGCGCCGAACATTTCATAAATAATAATCTGAATAAACATGTTAATTATCATGTATTGCAAAATCGTAATGTACTGCATTATTCCGTATTTTATGAAAATATACTTTATCTGTAAAATTGCCTTAACATAATACTTTTCACATAAAATAATATTCATGTCACACAATGCTGAATAATACCATATATTCTATATTGAAATCATATTTTTTGGAATTTCATACTAATACATACATTTCAATATAATAGCATTATTTTCCCAAATAAATATTTTCTCAATAATATTCAAATGTAATACATATTTTCTGAACATAAATCTATTAGTAATTTAATAGTTTTTTCATGGAAAAGTAACTACTTTAATTTATTCCCTTACCTGATTTTTGAGAAGAAACCCCCCTAAAATTCACTCGTCCTGCATCCGCAGGGTCCCCCGTTCAACACCCTGAAACCAACATCTCTCAGACCTAAACTTCAGTATTTTTTTGTGTACAATATTTCCTATAACTATAGAAAGATCAAATTTTGAATAAAAAGTCTTACCTTAAACTATGGATGAATTCCAAAGTAGCTCCACCGACGATCCACTCCGGTAGGTTTACAGAGAACTTTCCCAGGAGCGTCGTGGTGGCTTCAAATCATTGAACCGGTGAGAATCCGGCCCAAGATCTTAGAGAGAAGGGGGAGAAACTGAAGAGTAAAGAGAGAGTGAGTATTCTACATGAAATTTGTAACGTCCCTAAAAAAAATACAACATAAAAAAAATAAAATGGTCGACCCGAACCCTTGGGTAACGGGGACACCTGTCATACACAGCAGAAAACCTAGCAGCAGTAAACATAAAAATCCATACATCCATCCACAAAACATAATACCAGAGCTTTCTATTAACATCAATATATTGTTCATATGTACAATCTCCAAAAAGTCAAAATAATACTAGGACTATGCAACCAAAAATCTCCTAGTCCTAGCTCAGGACTTACCCTTCTGGTAGGGAAGCAGCAGTCACTCAATGACGGCCCTGACCCGCCGGTCTCTCTGGGTTTCCTGAAAAATATATTAATGTTGGGGGTGAGACACTTCTCAGTAAGGGAAAATAAACTAAATATAGCTGTGTGACAACATGAATATTTAGAGTGCTTATACATGTATAATATATTTCATAACTCTAGAAATAATGATAATATCATACTAGACAATCATGTACTTTCATATTTGTTAATAAATCAAAACATACATACATAAACATCTGTAATAACTCGTAATACTGAAAATCAAACCAAGATGAATAGCTAGCTAATGTCATGTATTACCCCCCATGATAGGTTGTGCAGCCGAAGGCGGCACCTGACAATGGCTGGCCAACCACTACCGAATCAAATATGTCTGTAAGAACGATGGGCCTGCCGCACCCTGGTCCGGACTGCCAAGTGGACGTCTACACTCTACTAAAAGCTTCATCGACTATCCATCTCCTATCCCCTCATGGGACGGTAGCACTAATAAGGCCTCGTGCCAAAATCAACTCATAGCTACGGTACCGAGCTCCTGGTTTAAACTAAACTAACATCCTGGTTGTGATAATATATAATACATGATCATACATAACATCATTACGGCCTCGTGCCGGAGACATAGATACGGTTTCACACCGAAATCATACAAATGGCCTCGTGCCAAAATCATAGTAAATATGGCCTCGCGCCAATAACATAAATGCGGTCTCGTGCCGATAACATAAAATACGGCCTCGCGCCAAAATTCGTTTCAGGTATATACATTCTGAAAATACATCATTCATCATACGATTGTCAAAACCATCATAATATAACTCATCGTTTCATAATACCTGAAAATGTGTTTTACTCGTAAAAGCATTCCTATCTTATCTCATTTCACGTAAAATAATATTCATGCCACACGTGCTCTATTAAAAGTCATACTAAAATCATGATTTTTCTGGCATCTCATACATACATATACATTTTTCTCATAATGACAGTATTTTCCAAACATACGTTTCATATATGATAAACAATTATAACATAGGCTTTTCTGAAAATAGATATGCTTATAAATAATAATAACTTGCATGTAAAACATCTGCTTTAGTTTATTCCCTTACTTGGCTACTGAGAAAGCCCCTCAAATTTCCTAGCCTGACCCCCGTAGGATTCCCTACTCAATATCCTGAAACTCAAAATCCCCAGTACTAAACATCAATATTTTCATGCGTACGTCAACTTCTATAACTACCTCAAAGTCTAATTTGGCTTAAAAAACCTTACCTCAACTTTGGGATGATTTCTAACTTCGTTTTCCCGATGATCTGCCCTGGCAAACTTGCAGGGAACTTTGCCAGGAGCGTCGTGGTAGCCGCAAATCTTCGATCCGGTGTAAAACTAGCCCAAAATCGAAGAGAGAGAGTGAGAGAGCCGAAGAGGAGAGAGAGGAGAGAGAGAGGAGCGTGAAAAATGAATAAAAAATCAGATTTTTCATATTTATAGGCGGCGGAACTCGTCGACGAGCCCGATCTTCGTTGACGAGTTCTTCATAAATTTCATCAACGAGACCCTGTATTCGTCGACAAAATTCAGGCTGCCTCAGAACCCCTCTCGGCATTTTCTCGTCGACGAAGCGCTGTGTTCATCTACGAATTCTCTTAAGCCTTCGTCGACGAAACCCTGTGTTCATCGATGAAACTTGGCAGCTTCCCTTCTTTTCCCTTTTCAAAATTTTCCTTTCTTTGTTATTTAAATTTCATTTAAAAATTCGGGTTGTTACAAAATTTCTGAGAGAAAATCAAGTTTAGGGCTATTTATACACTGACCTTCGTCGACGAGCCGCATCACTTCGTCAACGAGGTCAAGAAGGAAATTCATCAACGAATACTATTCATCATTGATGAAATTCAGAGCTGAAAAAATAGTCTCTCAGTATCTTCTCATCGACGAAGCACACCCTTATCGACAAGCCCAAAATGCTATGTTGTCGACGAATGCTCTACTGCTGCCCTCTTTTACTATTTCCATTTTCTTCTTTCTTTATTATTTAAATACCATTATTTTTCGAATCATTACATTCTCCCCTCCTTATAAAATTTCCTCCTCGAAATTTACTATTCATATAGCTCATCCTCCCTTAAAGGAAAAATGATCTACTTATTTTATTACTTACCCTCACTTATGGTGGAGGAATACCATGGTTACATTTCAAGTTCTGAGAGATTATATATATAAATTAAAATAAAATTTTCTCAAAACTAAAAATCCATTCATAACTAAACTATTACATGTACTTGCAAAAGAAATATTACATATTTACTTAGATTTCCTAGTTACATCTAAACTTCTTGGAACAATTGTGGGTATTTTTGTTTGATCTGTTCCTCGAGCTCTCAAAAAGCCTCTTCTATTGCATGATTCCTCTATAAAACCTTTACCAGAGGAATCTTCTTGTTATGCAGTTCCTTCTCTCTTCTATCCAGAATCTGCATTGGTACCTCCTTATAGACTAGTGAATAACTAAACTCTAATTCACCATAACTGATTATATAAGAAGGGTCTGGGACGTATTTCCTCAATATTGAAACATGAATTACGTCATGCATCCTAGATAACGCAAGTGGTAAAGCTAACCTGTAGGCAACCGACCCTACTTTCTTTAGAATCTCAAACAGACCAATAAACCTAGGGCTAAGTTTACCCTTCCTTCAAAATCTCATAACCCCTTTTAACGGGGCTATCTTAAAAAATACATGATCACCAATATCAAATTCTAATTTCCTGCGGCGATTATCGACATAACTCTTTTGTCGGCTCTAAGTTGTACTGATTCTATCTCTGATGAGTCGAACCTTATCATATGCCTGCTGCACAAGCTCTGGTCCCACAACTCGCCGCTCACCCATCTTGTCTGAATATAATGGAGAATGACATCTCCTACCATACAGTACCTTAAAAGGTGACATATCAATGATGGCCTGATAACTGTTATTATACGCGAACTCCACGAGCAGTATGAACTGAATCCAACTACCCCCAAAATCCAATACGCACGCTCGAAGCATATCTTCTAATATATGTATCGCCCTCTCAATCTTTTCTTCTGACTGAGGAAGGAATGTCATGCTAAAAGACAACTGAGACCCTAGAGCCTTCTACAAACTCCTCTAAAAACGTGACGTGAAATGCAAGTCTCGATTTGACACTATGGATACAGGCACTCCGTAAGAATGAACTATCTCCTGAACATGCACTTCCACTAGATGGTTAAGGGAATAGTTGATCTTGATAGGTAGGAAATGGGCGGTCTTAGTCAACTGATCTACAATCACCCAAATTGCATTCTGGTCATACAACGCCGATGGCAGCCCTACAACAAAGTCCATGGATATATGATCCCACTTCCACTCTGGGATAAATAGCGACTGCAACTGACCCGATGGCCTTTGGTGCTTAGCTTTTACCTGCTGACACGTCAAACATTGTGCTACATACTTGACAATTTCCTTCTTCATACCACTCCACCAATAAAACTCTCATAGATTCCTGTACATTTTCGTACTACCAGGATGAACTGTATACAAAGATCTGTGAGCCTTCTCTAAAATGGTCTTCCTGATGTCAACATAGGCAGGAACACATAACTTGGAATGAAACCACAAAGTTTTATCTTCTGACAAACAGAATTCCTCCCCCTGACCATTCTACACTCTGATTAATACCTCTACTAATTCTAGGTCTTCCTTCTGAACAGCTTTAATTCTTTCCTACAGAGTGGGTTGTACCATTAAACTAGCGATGCACGCTGGAGGATCACTCTCTACCAACTCTATGCCGACTCTCTCCAGATCCATCACAATCGGATACTGGATCTCCATAACTGCTACCACTGGTCTCGCAGACTTCCTACTCAACGCATCAGCTACCACATTAAATTTTCCTGGGTGATAACTGATGGTACAATCAAAATCTTTAATAAGCTCTAACCACCTTCTCTACCTCACATTTAATTCTTTCTGAGTGAAGAAATACTTCAAACTCTTATGGTCGGAGAAAATTTCACACCACTCGCCGTACAGGTAATGTAACGACCAGACAATAAAATAAAAATCTTTTTCCCTATTTTAATATCAAATCATTAACCTAAACAGCGGAAGGCCAATCATATAAAATAAATCCCCACATAATACAATACCAGAGTGTCAAATCAATCCACGATAAGCAATCGTCAATGTTCTCTTGTAACTACCCTTACTGATACCAAGGGTTTACAAAAACATGCCTGATTACGCGCTGAAACTGCGTAATTGGGCATCTTAACCCGGGCTTTACGGTTTATATTTTTAATTAAATGTCCAAAATTGTCCAATATTTTAATAAAGTGCCAAAATCATCATTATTGAACTTTATTGCATTATTTATAAAGTTTTGGTAATTTTTTGTTGCAAGAAAAATCTCGAAAACCAAAACCGACACCTGTTTGTATTTCATGCATAACTTTTCTGTCCAAACTCCAATCGAGACGATTCATATTTTTGGAGAAAGAGGAAAGGATTATCTACAACTTTCGTGTTTTGAGTTTTGCGAGAAACGGGCTCCAGAAGAGTTAGATTTGCGATGAACAGAGAATGAAAAAAATGAAAAAATATAATAATTCGGGTTGGGTCAAGTTGCCAGGTCAAACCCAATTGGGTCGGGTTAGCTCCAGTGGGTCATAGGGTTCCTTCCCCCCTATCCTATTTAACCCTTCTTTTCCCCTGTTCTGAGGTGTGCCTCCGGCACCCCACTCTCTCCCTCAAGTTCTCTTTTCTTTTCCCTTTCTCTTTTCTATGTTCTCTTTGGTTTTTTCTTTTCTCCTGCTCTTTTCCTTTTTTTTTTCTTCTTCTCATTCTCTCTTCCTAACTCTTTATCCCTTACCTTGCCTTCTCTCCCACTCTTAATCTCCCTCTCCATCTGCAACCTCTAGCACATCCCCAAACAGCAACACAAGAAGCTGCCTTTAGCAGAGTCACGAACCACAGCAGTAGCTTGCAGCAACTCCTCTGTACAGCAACTCCTCTACTCCTCTGCCTCACCTTTGCTGCAACCTCCAGCCTTCTCCGGCAGACCTCCCTACTGTTCCCATGGCAGCAGCCTTCTCTCTCTCTCTCTCTCTCTCTCTCTCTCTCTCTCTCTCTCTCTCTCTCTCTCTCTCTCTCTCTCTCTCTCTCTCTCTCTTTTTTCCTTTTTCATTTTTCTTGTGTTTTTTTTATGTTATGCAAACATTGTTCTTTTTTATTATTATTTAGTTTCGTTTGAAAAGTGTGAGTTTGAATAATTGTCTAAGGTATATTTTTATTATTAAAATTATTTATTTAGTTGGACATTGCTAAGTTCTCGTTGAGGTTTATTGGAAAGTTTTAGTTTTTGAGTCGTTGTTTAGGGTGTTTTCTTATTATTGCACTTTATTTATGTATTTTCTCAATTAATTTCATGGTAGATTTAACTAGTACTTTAGTTTATTTTGCAATAATCTAATGAGGTCCAGTTTCGTTCTTAAATAAAAGAAAAAAAGGTTTTATTGTGTTTCGTTAAATTTAGGTCTTTGTTTGTGTTTTGTTCCTTCGGTTCAAGTTCTTGGCTCGTATTAAAAGTTCAGTTTTTAGTCTACATTTAAATTGTGATTTTGGTTCGTAATTTTTAGTTCATGTTAAAGATTTGATTTTTATTCCGCGCGTGTGTGTGTTTGATTGAGTTTCCATTCCTGCGTGTTATAATTCCTTATTCAAAGTTGTCATCTTTAATTAAGCGTATTTTAGTGTTTCTTTAAGTAGACTAGGATTTCCGTTATTGTTATTTAATTCCGTGCGTGCTAATTTTAGGACTTTAATTTGCGTGTGTATGTAATTTGAATCTCCACAATCTTGAAAACCCGAATCTGAACTAAGTTCAATACCTTTTTAATTTCAATTAGAAAAACGTAAAATCTGATATTAAACGCATTCCCTGAGGAGACGATCTAGCCCTTGGGCTTAATATTACACGACAGAACTCCTATACTTGGGATAACTTTCGAGCTGCTCATTTTTCGAGTGAGTCAAGTTTTTGGCGTCGTTGCCGGGGATGCCGTTCTTAGTCTCAAATTTGCGTTTTTCTCGTCATTTTTGTTAGTTTTATGAAAAAGAAAAAAAAAATAAAAAACAAAAACAGAAAAAAATTTTGAGTTTTGAAAAATGGTTGCACCTGCACCACGCACGATAATGGACTTTTTGCAGCTTGAATATGCCACTGCATCCTCTTCCACTGTTTTGCCTTATGATGAGCTTAATTTCATGATGCAACGCGGGAGGACGTCATTGCTACCCGAGTTTTACAAGACGGAATCTGAGTGCCCTTATCAGCACCTAGCAGAGTTTGAGTTAACCTGCAACATGTTTTTCTCTCATGCTAGAGCTGACGAATCTACTAAACTGAATTTATTTCTTGCTACTTTGCAGGATTGGGCACTGATTTGGTTTCATTCTATGAGACCTCACTCTATCATTAATTGGGCTGATATGGAGCGTGAATTCCTGCATGCGTTTTGTCCCTCACAGAGAACTCAATTTTTGCAGGAACAAATTCTTAATTTTGTGCAACAGGGTGACGAGACATTTTTGGTTTGCTAGAAACGATTCAAGGATCTGCTAAGTACTTGCCCACATCACGGGTTTGACTCATAGAGGTTAGCTGATTATTTTTATACTGCTCTTACCCCTGATTGCAAGTGTTTTGTCCAGACTATGTCTAATGGAGAGCCCGTCAACGAGGATCCAAATCAAAATTATCATTCTTTGATTACTTAGCTGATAATGTCCCACAGTGCAACACACGATATACTCAGGCACCCATGACTACACACCCTATCAGCACAATTAGTGGTGGTGATGCATACGAGCCACAAAACTTTCAAAACAACCCTTTGCTTCAATATCAGCCACAACAGATCCCTCCGAGCTGTACGTCGTCAGACCTTTTCGGGGATAGCATAACACATATGGCGAACATGCTCCAGCAATTCATGCAAACTCAAGTTGATCATAATAATGAATTGCGGGATACCATTAATGCGATAAGCACACAGTTGGATATCTTAGAAAACGAAGAATTGCTCGCAGAACCTCAGCCTAGTCCTCAAGAGTACCAGCAACCACAACAACAAATACATGATGTTTCTCTTGAGACAGCAGAGGCCACCACTACTTCGAGAAGCGAGAAAGAATTTCCCTGACTTGAGATGCTCATCGTCAAACAACCAGTTGTCCCAGCACTAGAAGTCATGGCTGAACCAGATGAATTCAAAGAAAAATCAAAGGAAACAAGCCCAAAAGCGGAGCATTTAGTTGATGAGGAGACTGATACTTATACGGAGTACCAACCTGTGGTACCTCATACTCTGAGCTCAGAAACCATGGAACCGTCACTTCCGCCTAAATCAGATGTTAAGGAGCCTAATGTGGAGGCAGATTCTTGCAGTGGTATGATGATATGTACACCCGATAAAGAGGGTGACCAGTCTGATGAGCATATAATTTTCAAAGAACCAGGTAAAACCTTTAATGTTAATGCTTCTGAAGAACTACAGGTAATTGCTCCAATAACTTCCCATCACACGTTAGTTCGTAAAGAAGCACATTTCTTGGACACAATGTTGAATAAAGACCCTTTCTTGTCCACACACGAGGGTCAACCTGCACACGTATTGTTTGGTATTTTGACACGCATTAATTCATTTGAGACTGATTTTCGTGTAGGTATGAAAACTGATCCACTGTGGCGGCTCAAATTTGGAGACCCATCGATGCAATTTATAGACCTGCGACCACCAAACGAAATTCTTCCTGAGCCTCCGCCAGACAATTGTGATGTTTTTCTTTTCCTTCTTTTCCTTTTATTTTATCTTATTTTATTTTTAGTTAGTTTTCAGGACCATTTTCTCTTAGTTCGATTTTTGTTATTTCGCCACTCAGGTACGCTTTACCTTTCCCGTGCACAATCTTTTCTATTTCCCCTATGCTTTCACATTGAGGACAATGTTCCACTTTAGTTGGGGAGGGATGAGCATTCGCATGTAACACTGTGCACGTACACGTACCGGGTTTTATATTTCAAAAAAAAAAAATCAAGAATACAAAAAAAAAATCAAAAAGAAAGAGAGAAAGAAAAGAGGAGCATTGAGGAATTACATTGCACTATGTCATGCTTAACACTATGTATACCCTTCACATACTTACGTATAACTTACGAATTACACACTTTAGTCAATCATGCGTAGTTTCTCTTTATATGATCTTATGACTCCATTAAGAACTGATTGGTAGTACACTCGTGTTAATTTGGCTATATAATTTCCTGTATCTACATGCATCTCACGAGGCTAAATAAACACATTCACGTGATTCATTGCACTTAGAGTTTCCTTGAGCTATTTATCGTCCTTTTGAGCGTTAATATCAAATCAGAGTTCATGGAACTCAATTCTCTTTTTCTGGATGATTCCTTTGTACACTAGTCTATGTTTTGATTTGCTAGCCTAGAGGTGACACCTAGTGGGGAGATAGAAACCTAGGTCTTGTAGCCTACTCAAGATGTGAAGGCTGAGCCACCCCTAGAGATAGACTTAATTCATGAACTCCTATTCGAGCTCAATTCCCATTGATGGTATGAAGATTACAAAAGAAGTGTTAATATTGTCCTTATTGCCCAAGAAAAGACAGAAAATGAAGAATGAGTAGAAGAAAGAACAAGAAATACACATGCGCATGAGATGAAACGCTAATGCTTGATCCACATACATATCACAAAGGATCAAGGACACGACACATGTTTTTCTACGTATGAAGATTCTTCAACTGATTAATGCCTCAGATGCATTCACGACAAGTTTGTGAGTAAGTTGATCTAGGGTGGTCTCAGTTGGATATGACGAGAAGTGAGAAGATGTTAGGGTGAAGGACCCGATGCCTCATAGATAGGCTAGATCCTTTCCAGACTAGTCCACTCCATATACTTAGCGTTGTTCCTTTTATTATATGGTATGTTTGATCGCGACACTCCTCCTCACATATGATGAGTGAACCCATTCCTTTGAGTGTTCTTGAGGGTATACCTATTAGGCCGAGTCAAAGCGACCGTTTTGTAGGTGTCCACTGGTATCCTAGGTGTACTGAGTCATACACATCACACACACCTCGAGAGTTTACCTGTTTATACTCGAACTTATATGATTGCATTAACTCTGAATGTGCCACTGATTAACTTCATATGAGTATACTACTTTCAAATCACATATAAACGATGAAACTTGCATGAGTGACGTGCTTTGGAGTCGTGTGCATTGAATATGAACAAACTTGTATGAAATATAGTTATATTCTTGTATGTGAAGTGGTATAATATTGTCGCATGTGCATTGATTTCATGATTATTGGAGTTTGTAGTTGTAGATACCATTCTGAGATTCATTCACGTCATTTGCTAGAGACTAGCAAAACGTTAGTTGGAGGGTGTGATTACGCACCGAAACTGCGTAATTGGGCATCTTAACCCGGGTTTTACGGTTTATATTTTTAATTAAATGTCTAAAATTGTCCAATATTTTAATAAAGTGCCAAAATCATCATTCTTGAACTTTATTGCATTATTTATGAAGTTTTGGTAATTTTTTATTGTAGGAAAAATCTCAGAAACCAAAACCGACACCTGTTCGTATTTCATGCATAACTTTTCCGTCCAAGCTCCGATTGAAACGATTCAATTTTCTAGAGAAAGATGAAAGGATTATCTACAACTTTTGTGTTTTCAATTTTGCGAGAAACGGGCTCTAAAAAAGCCAGATTTGTGATGAACAGAGAATGAAAAAAATAAAAAAATATAACAATTTGGGTTGGGTCAAGTTGCCGGGTCAAACCCAATTGGGTCCGGTTAGCTCCAGCTGGTCATAGGGTTCCTTCCCCCCTATCCTATTTAACCCTTCTTTTTCCCTGTTCTGAGGTGTGCCTCCAGCACCCCACTCTCTCCCTCAAGTTCTCTTTTTTTTTCCCTTTCTCTTTTCTATGTTCTCTTTCGTTTCTTCTTTTCTCCTGCTCTCTTCCTTTTTTTTTTCTTCTTCTCATTCTCTCTTCCTAACTCTTTCTCCCTTACCTTGCCTTCTCTCCCACTCTTAATCTCCCTCTCCATCTGCAACCTCTAGCACAGCCCCAAATAGCAGCACAAGCAGCCGCCTTTAGCAGAGTCACGAACCACAGTAGTAGCTTGCAGCAACTCCTCTGCATAGCAACTCCTTTGCTCCTCTGCCTCACCTTTGCTACAACCTCCAGCCTTCTCCAGCAGACCTCCCTACTGTTCCCATGGTAGCAGCCCTCTCTCTCTCTCTCTCTCTCTCCTTTTTCATTTTTCTTGTTTTTTTTTTAATGTTATGCAAACATTGTTCTTTTTTTTTATTATTTAGTTTCGTTTGAAAAGTGTGAGTTTGAATAATTGTCTAAGGTATATTTTTATTATTAAAATTATTTATTTAGTTGGACATTGCTAAGTTCTCGTTGAGGTTTATTGGAAAGTTTTAGTTTTTGAGTCGTTGTTTAGGGTGTTTTCTTATTATTGCACTTTATTTATTTATTTTCTCAATTAATTTCATGGTAGATTTAACTAGTACTTTAGTTTATTTTGCAGTAATCTAATGAGGTCCAGTTTCGTTCTTAAATAAAAGAAAAAAAGGTTTTATTGTGTTTCGTTAAATTTAGGTCTTTGTTTGTGTTTTGTTCCTTCGGTTCGAGTTCTTGGCTCATATTAAAAGTTCAGTTTTTAGTCTACATTTAAATTGTGATTTTGGTTCGTAATTTTTAGTTCATGTTAAAGATTTGATTTTTATTCTGCGCGTGTGTGTGTTTGATTGAGTTTCCATTCCTGCGTGTTATAATTCCTTATTCAAAGTTGTCATCTTTAATTAAGCGTGTTTCAGTGTTTCCTTAAGTAGACTAGGATTTCCGTTATTGTTATTTAATTCTGTGCATGCTAATTTTAGGACTTTAATTTGCGTGTGTATGTAATTTGAGTCTCCACAATCTTGAAAACCCGAATCTGAACTGACTTTAGTACCTTTTTAATTTCGATTGGAAGAACGTAAAATCTGAGATTAAAAGCATTCCCTGAGGAGACGATCTAGCCCTTGGGTTTAATATTACATGACAAAACTCCTATACTTGGGATAGCTTCTGAGCTGCTCATTTTTTAAGTGAGTCAATGGCACCCAAAAATACTCACTCTCAAAAAGGGCAGTACAACAGTCCCTCTACCTTCGAGTCTGCTTTGCTCGCCTAGCTGGTTCACCTGAAAAACAATTCAACATTGGGATGAGCAAACGCTCAGTAAGACGAAACATACTATTACTAGTGTGTGACCACTGAGCTATAGTTTGGTAAAAATAATATGATTTAAGAATTTTATGAATAATTAAATTTGAAAATGTTGACATTACATAAGGTATAATAAAACCATTAACTACATAACTTAACATGTCAATCTGTATGAAATTACTTTTCATATTAATATTACTATTCTTCAAAGTCTGATAGTACTCATAATCTCTGGGAAATTTCCCTAGAGGGTTGTATGTCATGATTTAAACCCTCATGACAGGGTTGTGCAGCCCGAAGGCGGGACCTATCCTAGCTGGCCGGCCAAGGTAAGTCCACTGAACTCCGACAATCTGATCGGCCCTCTCAATCCATATATGATGAAAAGTCTGCCTCAATGTGGGCACGATCGACCTCATACCACTTACTATCTGAGTAAAGTGGTTGCACTTTGAACTGAATATTTGTAACTACAGTACCGTGCTCTACTGTCAGATCCATTAGGGTCTGATACTATATAGGTAGCTGAAATCTGTAATATATTGTTTTTACTGTGATTTTTAAAATAACCATAACCCCATAGAATTTATCTGAAATTCTAGATAAACTGACTTAAAATTTGATTTCTGTATAATTGAACTGCTGTCTGAATATTTGTATATGGCGCATTATGGTACTGATAAACATGTTATTCTGAAATTACTGAAAAATTCGTCATTCTATAACATGAAAATATCATGGTATTTTTGTTAATAACTATAAACATGGTATTCAAAAATTCTATAAATGTAGTACTGTTATGTTATCAACTCAAGCAATACAAATAAATATTAATATTATCAAGTTCTAGAAATTATAAATAAATAAATATATATATGTATATATAATCTGAATAATAATTTGATAAAAACATATAGTTCGTACTGAAATCGTAAAAAAAAAGGTTTCCTAGCATAACATATTTTCCTTACCTGACTACTGGAAAGCCCCTACTGAATATCTGTCCTGCACTCGCAGGGTTTCCCACTTAACTCCCTGAAAATAACATTCACCAGAACAAAATATCATTATTCCTCTATCTACTTCATTTCCTGCAACTGTTGGAAAGCTTAATTTCAAATAAAAGACCTTACCCTAAATCTGAGAAGAAATTCAACTCGATCCCACCGACAATCCGCCTCAGTAAACTTGGAGAGAACTTTGTCAGGAGCGTTGTGATGGCCTCAGATCGTCGACCTAGCGACTAACAGGGCCGAAATCAAAGAGAAATGGAGTAGAGACCGTGGGAGAGAGAGAGAGAGAGGGGAAGGTTTGCGTTGAATTTCTGTGATTAAACCAAGTTTAGAACTATTTATACTGCAACTTTCGTCGACATGACACGTCATCCCGTCGATGAATCTAAGAAGCAATTTGTTGACAAACTCTCCTCTTCATCGACGAAATTCAGAATCATCCAAAACATCCTCTCGGTATCTTCTCATCGACGAAACATGCCCTCGTCGACGAGACCCTCTTGTACCCTCGTTCGAACGACATTGAGACAGTTTTTTCTCCAAACATGCCATTTTTTTCTCCAAATTGAGCCTTAAAACATTAGATTCACAATGAATCAAAAGTAATTATTTAAATAGTGAGCTAATAATACATACTCAACGACAATTAAAAATTAAAATATATTGGAGGCATTAGGAAGAAAAAGTACACATACAAGAACTAATAGTTGAAATTGGAACAGAATGGTTCCTTATTTCTCAAACCAAGGTACGTACATAGGCATATATTTCACTGTTCCATCTTAAAAAGAGGGAAAAAAAAAAAAAACCAACAGCAACAACAGCACACACTCCTTATTAATTAGCAACAACAGCACACACTCTTTATTAATTAATTATGATTGAAACGTAGTCGTATTTTGATACGGTCGCATCTACGGCGCCATTGACAGTGAAGAGGGTTGTTTAAGAAGATTTAAGCGTACGCAGTGGGGTTTTCCAAGAGGTAAGCTTCGACAGCCTTGTACAACTGCTCTGCCCTTTCTTTCCCAGCCTTGAGTTCCTCTTCCTTGACCTCTGCATCACAGGCGGCGTGCACCTCAACCGTCCTCTTGCAGACGCTCCCGCCGTCCGGCGAGGCCTCGAACTTGGTGTCGTAAACAATGGATTCAATGCCGCCCTTCAACGCATCCCCTTCGATCAGAGTGTACTTGCACGAGAAGTTCTCGTCGTCGATCACATCAAACCTGTGCTTCACGTGCTTGCCTGCACTCCCCCAAATTACAAACTTAATTTAAGTGATTAAATAATCTAATATATATATATATATATATATATATATAAAGTGGAGGTGGAGGTGGTGGATGAGTAGTTAGCTACCGTCGGGGAGGTTGATTTGGATGATGGTGCCAACGCCGCCTTGGCCTTGGAAAACGTCGATGCTCTTGGTGGCGTGGGGGAGAAGCTTAGGGACGAGGTTGTGGGCGTCGCGGATCAAGGCTTTGTAGAACCTCGCCGGCGGCACCGGGGAAGTGTTCTCCTGACTGTAGCTGCTCACGCCCATATTAATTTATCTAGACTGGTGGATAATGCAAAATATATAATAAATTTGGAGGCTGGAAAGCGGAGAGGAGAGAGAGAGAGAGAGAGAGAGAGAGAGAGAGAGGGAGGGAGAAGGAATAGATTTAAAGGTAATGAATGGGAATTAAGCTTGGGAGAGGTGGATGAGGGAATGCAGTAGCGTTGAGGGAGTATTTATAGACTGGAATTCAGGGGCATTATACTAAATTTATTATTATTATTATTATTATTACATAGGAACTCCAGTCACCAAGCCCTTCAACCCTCTGATGTGGTACCAAACCTACGGATCAGTGTCCTCCGCTCACAGGTCTCGCTGATCAGGGTAAAGTCCGGAATGTGGACACGACTTCCGTGCATCAATTAGACGTTCGGACAATTCGACTCCCGAGACACATCTCCATTACCATCCATAGTCCCAACTGGCTCATAGAGAACACTCACCATTCATGATCTTTACTGACTCATAGAGCAAACTCTCACCATCCACAGTGTCCACTGACTCACAGAATAAACTCTTACTATCCACAGGTACCGTTGATTTAGTGAGTGTATTTATTTGGAATTGAATATTTGATGCTCCTTCTTATGTGCTTATGTCTTTCCACCGCATCATATCTGTGAGTCTTATTATTATTATTATTATTATTATTATTATTAATCACATGCTTTGTTTATTTATAACAGTTGAGTAATCTAATTATTTAGGTATACTTTTATTAGTGGGACAACTCATGAGGTTTTATATTATTAGCTGCAAGTTGTGTCGTATGCACGAGGGAGGACACAAATTTTGACTATTATTATATTGGCCTTTTACTATTTTTTATGTAAGACAGATAGGCTGTCATTGTGTGACTAGCCCACGCTTCGTCTTCATTACACGTAAAAGCAGCCCACTCATTTAATATTAGTTTCATTTTTTTTTTCTTTTTTTTTTTAAACAACGGCAAAATTTCATTATGTACATGATAGTCAGCCCGTAGGCCGAGTACTTGGCCATTACACAGCAGCAAACCAAATAAAGGAAGCTTTAAAAATCCTTGCCAATAAACTTAGTGTTACAATCACACATTCAGCTAAGAGATCTTAAACTTACAAGGATGATTTTGATTCGAACTATATGAGAAATTTTTTATTCGACAAATTCATGAGGCCAAAACACTAAAATGAATACCGGAGCTGAGTGTACAATCGTTACATTTGATATTGGAGTTACTTTGGGGGTACTATTATGTGGGTAGACTCCAACTATATGATGTGTTTTTTATAGAACAAATTTGTGAGATTAATAGACTAAAATGAAAAATATGTCACCGAAATTAGGTTCAGTACGGTTACACTTAGCTACAGAAGCAACATAATGAGCAAGACTATTAACTTTTCTCAAATAAAAAATAAATTTAGCATTTTATTTTTTTTTATTTTTTTCCTTTCCACAAATATAAAACATCCTCCAAAAGTTCGGATAAATGATATAGTTTGGAGTTGAGCTTATCCACCACAATTTTTGCCTTTAAAACAATAGTGAACTCCACCCGATTAACTATTTGTAGAAAAATTTAAAATTAAATTTTATAATTTGAATTAATTTTGATACTCTACTACCCAATATGTCAATATTTAAAATAAATATTTTAAAATTAAATTATTTCCTTTTATGATTTCTAGGCTTTTTATGAATCTTACTATCATTATCCTTACACTTCTGATGAAAGTTAATAAAGCTAGTTCATTCATAATCAATTTACCATCTACCCATCTAAATTCATCCCATCATTTTAAAGGTGCTTGATTTTTGCTCAAACAACAATTTTAAAAAAACTACTAAATATTAGATGAGACAGAATTCTTATTGCCTACAACAATTAAAAATGAGAAAAATGTACAATTTAAATTTATAAAAATATTTTGTCAAGCTTCCATTTCTCAAGTAGTCCACGCAAAGACCTTGGCCTTCGATCTTTGAAGTATGAAATGCGCCACCAATTTATTCGAAGACCCCACAGGCTACTCTTGATTAATGGAATGGCTCCCTTGAACCCTTCAAATTCATTCCTCTCAATCCCAGGCCCCAGCAGCCACTTCGGAAAGCAACCCTTTAGTTAGACTTACTGGTAAATTGAAATATATGAAAGTTGCAACTCGAAACTGGAACAAATAGGTTTTTGGACATGTACAACAGAACATTAAAAAATTGGAGGAAAGTATGGAGGCTCTAGAGGCTCAACTTCATGAAGGGTATTCGCTAGAAATGGAGGAAGATTTTTTCCTTACCAAACTCGAGCTGGAAGCATGGGAAAAGAAGGAAGAGATTCGTATTTCTCAGCTAGCCAAAAAGAAATGGTTGGAGGCGGGGGATAACAATACAAAGTTCTTTCATGCATTTGTGAAGCAAAGGAGGAAGAAGACTATGATTCATTCATTGAAACTTCCAAATGGAGAAGTGTTGGATTCTATGGAAGCTGTTCATGAGGGTGCAGTAAGGTATTTTCGAACTTACTTAACAGGTGTAGGACCCAATCGAATAGCTAACCTTACTGATATAATATCTCCTATGGTTTCTGAAGAGGAGAATATTGATCTTTGTCGTGAACCGTCTGAGGTGGAGATAAGGGATGCTATTCTTTCTATCCCGAGAAATAGTAGCCCAGGTCCGGATGGTTTTGGCTTGACTTTTTTCTAGGATTGCTGGGATATTGTAAAAGAAGACGTAATCGATGCAGCTAAAGATTTTTTTGTTAGGTCCCCCCTTCCTAGATTTTATTCTGCATCTTACATTGTCCTAATCCCAAAAGTTCAGAATCCTTAGAGTTTTGACAAGTTTAGGCCTATTAGTCTTTGTAGTGTTATCTACAAAAATTTTTCAAAAATTATTGTTGTAAGGATAACAGGTTTATTGTCTGCTTTGATTTCTCCGAAACAGGGAGCTTACATTCCTAGTAGAAGTATATTTGAAAATATTTCTTTGGCACAAGAAATTGTTCATTCTCTGCATAAGAAGTCTAATGGTGGAAATGTAATGATCAAAGTGGACATGGCTAAGGCATATGATAGGGTCGATTGGGATTTTTTAAACTTGGTTCTAGAAAGCTTTGGTTTTTCACGAAAATTTTGTGGTTTAGTGGCAGAATGTGTTTCCTCTCCTTGGTTCTCCATTATGATGAATGACACTTATAAAGGTTTCTTTAAACCTTCTCGAGGGCTTCACCAAGGAGATCCTTTATCTCCTTATCTATTTATTATTTTACAGGAAGTTCTCTTTCAGCTTCTAAAGAAAAATTTTATAGAGAATAAGATAGGGGCTTACTATCATCCTCGTGGGGCGCCTTTGGTATCTCACCTTCTCTATGCGGATGACATTCTTATTTTTGCCAATGGCAAGAGAAGTTCCATTCGAATGCTTATTAAGACTTTGAAGAAGTATGATGATTGGTCTGGTCAATTGATAAATAAAGAAAAGTCAAGTATTTTTTTTGTCAAAGAGAATTGATTTTGCTCGGAAGAGATCTCTGTTAAGGACGACTGGCTTTGTGGAAGGAGGTTTACCTGCTAGATATTTGGGTGTTCCTTTGGTATCGAGTCGTCTTACGGCCCGTATTTTAGAGCCCCTAGTTAATAAATTGAGGAAAAAGATAGCGAGCTGGAAATTTAAGCTTTTATCTCAAGGGGGCCACCTAATTTTAATTAAGCATGTATTATCATCAATGGCGGTTCATCAATTGGCAGTATTGGACATTCCTACTACTATCTTCAAAAAGATAAATTCTATGTTATCAAAATTTTTTTGGAGTGGAGTAAATGACAAAAGGAAAAGGAATTGGTGTTCCTAGTCTAATATATGTAAGCCTGTTTGTGAGGGTGGTTTGGGTGTTAAGGATTTAGAGGAGGTAAAAAATCATTGCATATGAAGTTCGTGAGGAGATTTTTAACTATGGATAATCCGTGAACTCAATTCTTTAAATCCAAGTATTTGTATAAGAAACACCACTTGAGAGAAATGAAACTAGAGAAAGGAACTAGATTTTGGAGATTGATTGTTCGTGTGATTCCTGAAGTTTTAGAGCATGTATGTGTTTGAATTAAAGAAGGGTCAACTTCTTTCTGGTTTGATCGTTGGTTAGCCTCCGGCCTCCTTTGTGCTAAGGTTCAGGAAATCAGTAACCATAAGCTTCGAACTCGAGATTGTTGGGATAGAGATGGGTGGAATGTTGATTTATTAGTGGATCTGTTGGGTGAAGATCAGGCTAAGGAAGTAATGAACTCTGCTATTTCTTGCAAGGAGGGTCCAGATACAGTAATTTGGGAACCTTCAACAGATAGGAAATTCACCATGGCAAGTGCTTGAGAAATTATAAGGGAGCATAAAGAGGAATTCTCAGTTTCAAAATGGATTTGGCATCCTATGTTGCCAAAAAGGGTGTCAGTTTTATGTGGAAGTCTTGGTTCGCTTGTCTTCCGGTTGATACTCGTATTAAAGAAGTAGGTGTCTAGATGGCCTCTCGATGTGATTGTTGTTCAAATGCCAAGATTGAATCTCTAGATCATGTGTTTTGCACCAGATCTTTTGCTTAGGAGGTATGGAAAAAAGCAGCAGTGGCGTTGGGTGTTAGTTGTATGGCAACGAGTACTTGGAAAGGCAGAGTTAATGTCTGGTTTAGTTATGCAAGACGGGCCTCACAGTTAGGCATTTTGGTAGGTCTTATTCCTAGTCTTGTCATTTGGAGACTCTAGACGCGTCGATGTAGAGCTAGGATGGAATCAATTCATGATTTGGTGAGAACTGTGTGGCTTGATATTAAATATTGGTTAAGATCCATTTCAGACAAGTTAAATAAATGTGCACCTGCTTCTTGCATAGATATTGCAGTCTTTCGTGCTTTGGATATTCAAGTAAAAAATGAGGGGGTTCGTCTTCCTTGTGTAGTCAGATGGTGTAAACCTGGGATAGGTTGGGTTAAGTTGAATGTGGATGGGAGCTGTAAAGGTAACCCAAGGAATTGTGGTGGTGGAGGCATGATAAGAGATGAAAAAGGTTTATTTAAAGCATATTTTTCTTCATTATTGGGTTATGGAACAAATAACATGGCTGAATTGAAGGCGATTATTTTAGGAATTAATCTGTGCAAAGATCTCGGATTTGATCAAGTGGAGATTGCATGTGACTCTACTTTGTTGGTTCAGTGGATAAATTCTGGGAAGTGTTCGGTTTGGAACTTATGGGAATTATGGGAAGAACTTATGCTAGCATTAAGAGGCATACAGTTCAAAGTGGAACATGTTTAAAAGGAGGCGAATAAAAGTGCAGATTTCTTTGCCAAACAAGGTGAATCTGGTATTTCTCGATCATATAGTTGCCAAGATGATCTTCCTCAGCAAATTAGGGGAATGATTCGATTAGACTTGTTGATTTTTCCTTCTTTGCCCTCATGATATTTTGTGTTATTACACTTTTAGTGGTTTAGTTTCTTAGTTTTTTGGTTGCTGGTGTTTGGTTTTTTGGTTTAGTTTATGTTGGTTAAGTTAGTTTTAGGGTCTTGGAATTTGATTTTATTGTCCTAAAGTCTCAAAATTGTAACCACAATTTTCCTCTGCCATAAGTGAGGGGTTTTCTAATAAATTTAGGAGGTGTCGCCCTCTTTTACCAACAAAAAAAAAAAGTGTATGAGATGACTATTCCCATCAATTGGTCAAACTCTTTATGAACATAACAAGTCAATTGTATTTATTAATAGCAAAAGATCAAAATGAATTGGTCAATTAAATACATTAGAATATAATTTAACTGAATTCTTGTAACTCACATGATTCCCCATTGTGAGACCGCCTTTTGCATGTTGTTGTCACTTAGAAAGGACTCACTAAGCCAGGATCACTAACTAATACTAATCTAAATTCTAACACTAATCTAGTACTAATTGTAATGAGCTGCTTACTTTACTATATAATTAAACATAATTAACAAAGTGAACCCGAACCCGTGGGTAACAGGGTATACTTAACATACACAACGGAAACCTAAGCAGCAGTGAATATAGATAACCTCCATCAAACCATAAAATAAATAGTGCCCGAGTTAACTACAATTTACAATAATACTGTACTCAAACACAATCCCCAAAATATCCAAAAATATCTCTAGGATCCCATATCAAAATCTCCTGATCCTAGCTCAAACTTGCCCTCCTAGCGGGGTAGTACAACTGACTCAACGGCGGCCTCGCTCCACTGGTCCTTCTAGGTTTCCTGAAAATTATTTAAGCTGGGGCGAGACACCTCTTAATAAGGGAAAATAATATAAATACAATTGTGTGGTAACATGAATATTTAACACTAATATAGATATACAGTACATTTTACATACTAGAAAACATTAATCATTTAATAACTACATAAACATATACTTTGATATTTCTAGTAAATCGTACTGTTCATGAACTGTCTGATATAGCTAATAATAATGAAAATTTACCCAGGATGCATAGTTAGTTGATGTCATGTATTACTCCCCATGACGAGTTGTACAACCCGAAGGCGGGACCCATCAATGGCTAGCCAACCACTACTGAGTCAAAAATGTCTGTAAGTATGATGGGCCCGCCACACCCTGGTCCGGACTGCCAGGTGGACGTCTAACACTCTACACTGAAAGCCACATCGACTATCCATCTCCCACCCCCTCTACTTGTAGGGCCAGTTAGCACAAGTCCAAAATATAATAATTTGATTTATATAGTTACGGTACCGTGCTCCTAAAATTGAACTGAACTATCATCCGAGTTCTGATAATATATAATACATGATAATATACAGTTTAACGTAAATAAATTAATAGAATTTTCTGTAATAACATAAATACATACGGCTTTACGCCGATTACTTTCACATTTGCGGCCTTACGCTGAATATTTCATAAATATGGCCTTGCGCCGAAATCATACATAATACATGGTCTTGTTCCGGCTATCAATCATGACATTGCGCCAAACATTTCATAAATAATAATCTGAATAAACATGTTAATTATCATGTATTGCAAGATCGTAATGTACTACATTATTCCGTATTTTCTGAAAACATACTTTATCTGTAAAATTGCCTTAACATGATACTTTTCACATAAAATAATATTCATGCCACACAATGCTGAATAATACCATATATTCCATACTGAAATCATATTTTCTAGAATTTCATACTAATACATACATTTCAATATAATAGCATTATTTTCCCAAATAAATATTTTCTCAATAATATTCAAATGTAATACATATTTTTTGAACATAAATCTATTAGTAATTTAATAGTATTTTCATGGAAAAGTAACTACTTTAATTTATTCCCTTACCTGATTTTTGAGAAGAAACCCCCATAAAATTCACTCGTCCTGCATCCGCAGGGTCCCCCGTTCAACACCCTGAAACCAACATCTCTCAGACCTAAACTTCAGTATTTTTTCGTGTACAATATTTCCTATAACTATGGAAAGATCAAATTTTGAATAAAAAGTCTTACCTTAAACTATGGATGAATTCCAAAGTAGCTCCACCGACGATCCACTCCGGTAGGTTTACAGAGAATTTTCCCAGGAGCGTCGTGGTGGCTTCAAATCATTGAACCGGTAAGAATTCGGCTTGAGATCTTAGAGAGAAGGGGGAGAAACTAAAGAGTAAAGAGACAGTGAGTGTTTTGCATGGAATTTTTGAGAGAAAATCGAGTTTAGGGCTATTTATACACTGATCTTCGTTGACGAGCCACGTCACTTCGTCAACGAGGTCAAGAAGGAAATTTATCGACGAATACTATTCCTCATTGATGAAATTCAGAGTTGAAAAAATAGTCTCTCGGTATCTTCTCGTCGATGAAGCTCACCCTCGTCAACGAGCCCAAATGCTACGTCATTGACGAATGCTCTATTGCTGCCCTCTTTTACTATTTCCATTTTCCTCTCACTTTATTATTTAAATACCATTATTCTTCGAGTCATTACATTCTCCCCTACTTATAAAATTTTCTCCTCAAAATTTACTATTCATATAACTCATCATCCCTTAAAGGAAAAATGGTCTACTTATTTTATTACTTACCCTCACTTATGGTGGAGGAATACCATGGTTACATTTCAAGTTTTGAGAGATTACATCTATAAATTAAAATAAAATTCTCCCAAAACTAAAAATCCATTCATAACTAAACTATTACATGTACCTACAAAAGAAGTACTACATATTTACTTAGATTTCCTAGTTACATCTGAATTTCTTGGAATACTTGTGGGTATTTCTGTTTGATCTGTTCCTCGAGCTCCTAAGAAGCCTTCTCTATTGCATGATTCCTCCATAGAACCTTTACCAGAGGAATCTTCTTATTACGCAGTTTCTTCTCTCTTCTACCCAGAATCTGCATTAGTACCTCCTCATAGACTAGCGAATCACTGAACTCTAATTCACCATAACTGATTATATAAGAAGGGTCTAGGATGTATTTCCTCAATATGCAAACATGGAATATGTCGTGCATCCTGGATAACATAGGTGGTAAAGCTAACCTATAGACAATTGGCCCTACTTTCTTTAGAATCTCAAATTGACGGATAAACCTAGGGCTAAGTTTACCCTTCCTTCCAAACCTCATAACCCTTTTTAACAGAGCTATCTTCAAAAATAATGATCACCAATATCAAATTCGAATTTCCTGCGGCGATTATTGGCATAACTCTTTTGTCGGCTCTGAGCTGTGTTGATTCTATCTCTGATGAGCTGAACGTTATCCTACGCCTGCTGCCCAAGCTTTGGTCCCACAACTTGCCACTCACCCATCTCATTCAAATATAATGGAGAACGACATCTCTTACCGTACAGTACCTCAAACGGTGACATACCAATGTGTCACGGTCCGACTATTTTCACACCGTTGTGAAGGGCCATGTGGTGCTAGCTAAAGCACTCTTGCTTAACTAGCCAGCCTATCATTTACCAACATTCATCCACGAAGCACTTTCATTAACATTCATTTAGATAGCAGCAGAAATAGTAATCAATTCATGAAAGGCGTGGCAACCAAGCAGTAAACATTGAAGCAAATGTAATTCATTAACAAATCCTCTATTGACATGTTGTACTTAGCGAGGGAGGCAAGTAGGCTAAGCACGTTGACAATTGCTAGTGAGTTTTACAGTGACTGATGAACACTCACCCTCCCCTAAAGAGGTTTTTATGTAATTATCATCCTTGCACTAGGAAACATCCAAGTGACTGAGGAGTCATACTGCCATATTTGGCTTACAAAGACTCTACTAGCAGAAAATAACCCTACACTAGTATTTACATGATGGAAACCCATCCTAAGCACACGAGATAAGGTGTCACAGGCAAGCATAATGCCCTAAACAAGCTTAGCTCATGACATTCTCCCCCATTTATGCGGTCGACCTCCTCGTAGACTTTTGGCGGTAGGTACACTTCAACTTTGTCCATGAATGGCTTCAAATCTTCCGCAGAAATCCAGCTGATTTCTTTGTCATCAAGGCACTTCCACTTCACTAGGAACTGCCGCTTCTTCCTTGAGGATATGAACTTTTTGTCCGCAAGGATCTCTTCAACATCATGTTTGTCAGGTTGCACTGTCTTCAACTCTACGCTGTTTGACTGACTTCTGCTCAGGTTGTTGGTGTTGGCGTTGAATGGCTTGAGGCAGCTGACATGAAACTGCGGTCTTCTCTTCTAATCTGCCCACTTCTTTATTTGCTTAGAAGCTTTCTCCATATAGGCTTGGGCAAAGTCTGCATTCTGTCTCCTTTCACTGGTGAAAATGTACACCCTAGGACTCTTTCGTCTGTACGGCTCGCCCACTGTGCAAGGTAACAATGGCAGCTAGCCTGTAACAAGCTCAAAAGGGCTCTTATTGGTTGTTGAGTGCCTTTGGGCATTGCCACAGAACAAAGCCACATCAAGTAGTTGCACGCCATTCTTCTGTTGTCATTGACAAAATGGCACAAGTACTCATCTAGCAGCTCTCTGAATCTCTTCATTTGTTTGTCTGTCTGTCGATGATAACTCGAAGAGATGTCAAGGTATGACCTGAATATCCTGAAAAACTGTGTTAAGAAGTTGTCAGTGAACATTAAATCTTGGTCACAAATAATAACTTGGGGAACACTCCAATATCTCACAATAGTCACAAGGAACAATTGTGTCGTCCCCTCTACCGAACAGTACTTTGGTGCAGCCATGAATGTACCATACTTCTTCTGCTCCCCTTTGTCTTGTTGGCAAGTGAGACAAGTTTTGGTATAATCAACCACATCATCCCGCGTGTGCGGCCAATAATACCTCCCCAGTAGTCTTGTCCTTGGAGTCATTCACCGCAAATACCCCTTAACAAACTTCTTGCAGTATCTAGTAAGGCCAAGAAAGGAACGCAACTCCTTCACTGTCGTGGGGATCTTCCGTTCTTGAATCATCCTTACCTTCACCATAACCCTCCAAATACGACCTTGTTCAATGACTTGACCAAGGAATTTGTTGCTCCTCCGAGCGAAAGAGAAATTCTCCTTCTTCATATTCAGACTGTTTCCCCTCAGCCTATCGAACACCTTCCGTAGATGCTCTTCATGTTTCCTCTGAAACAACACCGATACTCCCAACGGCGTTTTGGAAGGGTGAACACATCCCGCTTCCAATTTATCAAGCTATTTCCCCAACTCTACTATTCTCGAGGCGCAATCCGACATGGCCCTTTAGCAGGTGGTTTCACTCCTGATAACAACTCGATCTCTTGCTCCACAGTCCGTCGTGAAGGCAAATTTTGAGGCAGCTTATCCGGCAACACCTCTATATACTCATTCAACACCATTTGGATGGTCGTAGGCTTCAGCTCTTGGCCTACTTCTTTGTCTACCACCACCGTGGCTAGACGTGTCTACTCACCTTGACCCAATCCTTCATTGAGTTGTATGGCTGAAAGGGACTTCCCATTGTCTCCTTTCGTTGCAACGACTTGCACCATGCACGAGTGATCTCCCATCAGACATAGGGAACCAACCGAAGGCATATCAGCACTGCCCTCGTCCCCATTAGGAACTCCATTCCTAGAATGACTGGATAGTCATCCAATGGCACCGCTGTGAAATTCGCATGACCTTCCCACTGTCCAAGATTTATAGCCACTTGCTTGGCTACTCCCAGAGTAGGTTAGGCTACAGAGTTAACTGCTTTCATGCGTCCTGTATCCTTCTCTAAGGATAAGTTGAGTCTCCCTACTTCCAACTGCGAAACAAAATTATGAGTAGCTCCTGTATCCACCATAGCGCAAGTACTCTTCCCATTTATCCTCAAGTCCACAAACATTAACCCTTTTGCTCGTGTAACTTTCGATGTTTTTGCCTGCTTTTCCAATGCGTTCAAGTTTACTCTTCCCCTTTCCATTGGGTGTGTTGAACCCTTGAGATGACGAAGCTTCCTTTGAGGTTGATGATTTAGAGTCGGCTCCCCCACTCTTGGGTTTGCCATTCTTGAAAGGCTTTCCACTGTTTTCCTCTTCTCCAAACCGTTTGGATGAAGTGGTATCATCACCAACGTAGTCAGTCAAGCGTTCTGCAGCCACTTGTGCAGTTGACAAGTCTTGAACCCTTTGCCTATGAAGTTCAGTTCTTGCCCACGGTTTCATCCCCTCAAGAAAATAGAACAACTTGTCCTTCTCCGACATATCTTGAATATCCAACATTAAAGTAGAAAATTGTTTCACATATTCGCTAATTGACCCCCTATGCTTGAGATCTCTCAGTTTTCTCCTTACATTATACTCAACATTTTCAGGAAAGAATTAGGCCTTGAGCTCTCTCTTCAAGTCTACCCAACTATCAATTACACAGTTTCCATTTTCAATTTCTCTGTACTTGGTACGCCACCACAGTTTGGCATCACCAATCAAGTACATGGTCGCAGTATCCACCTTTGCCTGTTATGAGGCCATCCTCACAACGCAAAAGTACTGCTCCACATCAAACAAGAAGTTCTCTAACTCCTTGGCATCTCGGGCACCCCCATACGTCCTGGGTTCTGGCACCTTGGTCTTGCTAACTCTTGGAGTGTTGGAGTTCCCCATAGCAAGAACCATCACATTCATCTTTGCATCCAGATCTACCATCTGGGCCTGCAAAGCTTCCACTGTGTGGCGAAAGTCCTCTAACAAGTCGCCTAGCAAACCTGTTTGATGTTTTGTGATCCCATCACCTCATCAACAAGTTCTCTCATCTGGGCCAGCTCTGCGACCATAGTGTTGGTTGTTGTCTCAACCTGTGCTTCCAGCACGCTGATCCTCTCAGCAGTGTTTGGTGCCATGGTCACTTACCAAAGCTTCCCAAATCCAACAACGAAGGCAATCGAATTCACGTAGCAACTCAACCTTGGGCTCTCACCAAGTGTCACCAACTTGGCTCTGATACCAAATGTCACAGTCCCACTATTTTCACACCGTTGTGAAGGGCCGTGCGACACTAGCTAAAGCACTCTTGCTTAACTAGCCAGCTTATCGTTTACCAACATTCATCCACGAAGCACTTTCATTAACATTCATTCAGATAGCAGCGGAAATAGTAATCAATTCATGAAAGTCGTGGCAACCAAGCAGTAAACATTGAAGCAAACGTAATTCATTAACAAATCCTCTATTGACATGTTGTACTTAGCGAGGGAGGCAAGTAGGCTAAGCACGTTGACAATTGCTAGTGAGTTTTACAGTGACTGATGAACACTCACCCTCCCCTAAAGAGGTTTTTATGTAATTATCATCCTTGCACTAGGAAACATCCAAGTGACCGAGGAATCATACTGCCATATTTGGCTTACAAAGACTCTACTAGCAGAAAATAACCCTACACTAGTATTTACATGATGGAAACCCATCCTAAGCACACGAAATAAGCGGTCACAGGCAAGCATAATGCCCTAAACAAGCTTAGCTCATGACACAATGCTGGCTTGATAACTGTTATTATGCGCAAACTTTACCAGCGGTATGAACTGAGTCCAACTACCCCCAAAGTCCAACACGCACGCTCGAAGCATATCTTCTAATATATGTATCATCCTCTCAGTCTGTCCATTTGATTTAGGATGAAATGTCGTGCTAAAAGACAACTGAGACCCCAGAGCCTCCTGCAAACTCCTCCAGAAACGTGACGTGGAACGCAGGTCTCGATCTGACACTATAGACACAAGCACTCCGTGAGAACGGACTATCTCCTGAACATGCACTTCCGCTAGATGGTTAAGGGAATAGTTGATCTTGATACGTAGGAAATGGGCGGTCTTAGTCAACCGATCTACAATCACCCAAATTGCATTTTGGCCATGCGACGCCGATGACAGCCTTATAACAAAGTCCATGGATATATGATCTCACTTCCACTCTGGGATAAATAGCGACTGCAACTGACCCGCCGACCCCTGGTGCTTAACTTTTACCTGCTCGCACATTTGTGAGCCTTCTCTAAAATGGTCTTCCTAATGTCAACATCGGAAGGAACACATAACCTAGAATGAAACCACAAAGTTTCGTCTTCTGACAAATAGAATTCCTCCCCCTGACCATTCTGCACTCTAATTAATACCTCTACTAATTCTAGGTCTTCCTTTTGAGCAGCTTTAATTCTTTCCTACAGAGTAGGTTGTACCACTAAACTAGAAATACACACTAGAGGATCACTCTTTACCAACTCTATGCCGAGTCTCTCCAGATCCATCATGATCGGATACTAGATCTCCAAAGCTGTTACCGCTTGTCTTGCAAACTTCTTACTCAATGCATCAGCTACCACATTTGTTTTTCCTGATTGATAACTGATGGTACAATCAAAATCTTTAATAAGCTCTAACCACCTTCTCTGTCTCATATTTAATTCCTATTGAGTGAAGAAATACTTCAAACTCTTATGGTCAGAGAAAATTTCACACCAGTTGTCGTATAGATAATGTAACGACCTGATAGTAAAATAAAAATCTTTTTCCCTATTTTAATATCAAGTCATCAACCTAAACAGTAGAAGGTCAATCATATAAAATAAATCCACACATAATACAATACCGGAGTGTCAAATCAACCCACGATAAACAATCATCACTGTTCTCTCGAAACTACCCTTACTGATACCAAGGGTTTACAAAAACATGCCACCCAAAAATACTCACTCTCAAAAAGGGTAGTACAACATTCCCTCTACCTGCGAGCCTGCTCTGCTCTCCTAGTTGGTTCACCTAAAAAAAAATTCAACACTTGGATGAGCAAACGCTCAGTAAGACGAAACATGTTATTACTAGTGTGTGGCCACTGAGCTATAGTTTGGTAAAATTAATCTGATTTAAGAATAGTATGAATAATTAAATTTGAAAATGTTGATATTACATAACGTATAATAAAACCACTAACTACATAACTTAACATGTCAATCTGTATGAAATTACTTTTCATATTAATAATACTATTCCTGAAAGTCTGATAGTACTCAAAATATCTGGGAAATTTCCCTAGATGGCTGTATATTATGATTTAACCCCTTATGATAGGGTTGTGCAGTCCGAAGGCGGGACCAATCCTAGCTGGCCAATTAGGGTAAGTCAACTGAATTCTGACAGTCTGATCGGCCCCCTCAATCCATATCTGATGGATGGCTGGTCCCGACGTGGGCACGATCGACCTCATACCACTTACTATTTGAGTAAAGTGGTTGCACTCTGAACTGAATATTTGTAGCTACGATATCGTGCTTTGCTGTCATATCCATCAGGGTCTGATACTATATAGGTAACTGATATCTATAATATACTGTTTTTAGTGTGATTTCAAAAATAAACATAATCCCATAGAATTTATCTGAAATTCTAAATAAACTGACTGAAAATATGATTTCTGTATAATTGAACTGTTGTCTGAATATATGTATATCGCAGCGTTATGGTACTAATAAACATGTTATTCTGAAATTACTGAAAATGCATATTTCTGAGTATACTATATACTGAGAAATTCATCATTCTATAACATTCAAATATCAGGATATTTCTGTTAATAACTATAAACATGGTATTCATAAATTTTATAAATGTAGTACTGTTCTGTTATCAACTCAAGCCACACAAATAAATATTAATATTATCAGGTTCTAGAAACTGTAAATATATATATAATCTGAATAATAATTTGATAAAAACATATAGTTCATACTGAAATCGTAAAAAAAAGGTTTCCTAGCATAACATATTTCCCTTACCTGACTATTGAAAAGCCCCTACTGAATATTTGTCCTACACCCGCAAGGTTTCCCACTTAACTCCCTGAAAACAACATTCACCAGAACAAAACATCATTATTTCTCTGTCTACTTCATTTCCTACAATTGCTAGAAAGCCTAATTTCGAATAAAAGACCTTACCCTGAACTTAGGAAGAAATTCAACTCGATCCCACCGACGATCCGCCCTGGTAAACTTGGAGAGAACTTTGCCAGGAGTGTCGTGGTGGCCTCAGATCGTCAATTCGGCGATTGATAGGGCCAAAATCAAAGAAAAATGGAGGAGAGACCGTAGGAGAGAGAGAGAGAGAGGGGAAGGTTTGCATTGAATTTCTGCGATTAAACCAAGTTTAGGTCTATTTATACTGCAGCCTTCGTCGACAAGCCATGTCATCTCGTCGAAGTCGAAGAACTCTCCCCTTCGTCGATGAAATTCAGAATCACCCAAAATATCCTCTTTATATCTTCTCGTTGACGAAACATGCCCTTGTTGACAAGACCCTCTTGTACCCTCGTCAACGAATCCCCTGTGTTTGTCAACGAGGCCATGAGAAAATTCCTTAGGTTATTACATCCAAAGTTGAGTTCATTGACGAAGTCGGCTGCCTCTTTTTGTTACTGTTTCAATTTTCCTCCCTCTTTATTATTTAAATACCATTATTCTTCGAGTCATTACAAATAATGCCTCCAAATCTTCAATGCATGTATCACTACAACTAATTTAAGATCATAGGTAGGGTAGTTCCTTTCATATTCTTTCAACTGCTTGGAAGCATACACTACCACTCTACCATGCTCCATCAGTACACAACCAAGTCCCTTCAAGGATGCATCACTCTAGATAGTATAACCCTCACCCCCTGACGGGATGATCAGCACTGGTACCGTGACAAGTCTCTATTTCAATTCCTAAAAACTTTGCTCACAGCTATCATCCCACTCAAATCTGAAATTCTTCCTAGTCAGTCATTTCAGAGGCCCTGATAATGCTGAGAACCCCTCAACAAAACGACGATAATATCCAACTAACCCCAAGAAACTCCTAAACTCCTGAGCGTTCCTTGGTCTAGCCCAATTTACTACTGCATCAATTTTACTGGGATCCACAGAAATTCCATCCCCTCAGATAATATGTCCTAAAAACATAACTCCCTCGAGTCAGAATTCACATTTTCTAAACTTGGCGTACAACTTTTTTTCTCAGAGTGTCTACAAAACTTGCCTCAAATGCATTTCATGCTCCTCATAGCTCCTCGAATAGACCAGTACATCATCAATAAAAATAACAACAAACTAGTCTAAAAATATATGAAAGATCCTATTCATCAAATCTGTAAATATCGCAAAAGCATTCGTCAGACCAAATGGCATAACAAGGAACTCATAATGTCCATTCCTAGTCCTGAAGGCCGTCTTCGATACATCTTCTGCCCTTACTTTTACCTAATGATAGCCTGATCTGAGGTTAATTTTAGAATATACACGTATACCCTGGAGCTGGTCAAACAAATCATCTATACGAGATAGAGGATACTTGTTATTGAAGGTCACTTTATTAATCTCCCTATAATCTATGCACATCCTCATAGACCCATCCTTCTTCTTCACAAATAATACTGGGGCTTCCCATGAGGATAAACTAGGTCGTATAAAACCCTTATCAAGTAAATCCTGCAATTAATCTTTTAATTCTACCAACTGTGCTGACATCATTCAGTACGGTGTTTTAGAGATCGACGTTGTACCTGGAAGTAGATCAATGGAAAAATCTACCTCATAATCAAGTGGCAAACCTGGTAATTCATCTGGAAACACATCTGTAAATTCTTTCACTACTGGCATACTAGTAAGCTTTAGTTCATTCCCTGACATTTTCGTCACAAATGCCACGAATTCCTGACTACCACTCTGAAGCAATCTCCTTGCTTGAATAGCTAAAATCGTCTGAGCTAGAGATTGCACTCGTGACCCTATAAATTTGAATTCTTGTCTTCCTAGTAGTCTGAATATTACTTCTCTCGAACAACAATCAATACTAACAAAATTAGCTGTTAGCCAATCCATACCGAATATGACATCAAACTCATGCATATCTAACACTATTAAATCAGCAGATAGAATCCTCCCCTAAACATCAACTGGACAGCCACGGAGTACCCTACTACACCTCACTGTCAACTCAGTCGGTGTAGTCACTAACAGTTCAAAATCTAATGTTTGTGTGTCTGCCCCATATAAGTTAACATACTCCGAAGACACGAGCGAGTGTGTGACACCTGAATCAAATAATGCAATGACTTTAAATAAAAACATACTAACCATACCTGTCACCACGTCGCCAGTTGCGTCAGCATCACCCGGTGTTAAAGTAAAAACCCTGGCTAGAGCCATATTCCTCTGCTAGCCTCCACGTGACACCTGATAGCCTCCCCGAGCAGGTCTAGGAGCGGGAGCAGCACCAATATGAGCCTGACAATCTCTCATCACATGTGTTGACTCCCCACACCGGTAGCAAATACCTCGCCCAACATGACACTCCCCCAGGTGTCTCTTCCCACAAGTCGGGCAAGCTGGAAGTGGCTACATACCCTAAAAATCACAATTCCCGGTCTCCTACCTCCAGTCTCTATAGTAGCCACCTCTTTTGCACGAACCACGACTAGACCCCTGCTGGGAACTAGACGACGTGGATCTTTTCCTCTGTCTCTGCTCCTTAGCCTCCAACCACTCTCCAATTTATGCTCTAGAGACCCTATCCACCAACTCAAAAAAATCCTACAACTTCAGTATCGACACCTGCTTATATATTTCTCTCCTCATACCTCTTTCAAACTGCCCTACCTTTTTCGCTTCATATGAAATAATGTATAGGGCGAAGCGAGATAGTTTAATGAACCTTGCCGTGTACTGCTACACTGTCTGTTGTTCCTACTTCAGATTCAAGAACTCCTCTATCTTAGCTTCCCTGGGCGAGGTTAGAAAATGCCTACCGACGAATATCTCCTTAAATAGCTCACATGTCATCTCCATAGGTACTGTCCTCTATTACTCTAAGAGTTTCACTGTCGTCCACCATCTTTCAGCCTCTCCAGTCAATTTATATGTAGTGAATAGCACCCTCTGCTCCTCAGAAAACTATAGCATTGCAAATACTTTTTTTATCTTCTGCACCCAGTTTTCAACGATAGCAGGATTAGTTCCTCCTGAGAAAGCCGGAGTGAAATTAGGATAGCTTCCCAAGAGTGGGGTGAATTGGTTTAAAAAAAATTTTTTTTTTTTAATGTTTCTGTGTTCTAACAATAAGCACACTTCAAACACAATCAAAAAATTAAATTAAATCAACCACAACGAAAAACAAAATAATCAATATCTTGAGTCTTATATCAATGGCCCTATAGCAAAGTGCAAAGCTCCCTGGATTTATATAAGCCCTGTGTTAATTCACAATCACACTTCTTCCTAGTGTTCAATTTTCAAATAAACTTTCAGTTAAATAAGTTTAGGATGATCAACCAACGTAGTCCCTTTCGATTTCTGAAATCAATGCTAATCAAGCAAAAACAAATTATCTTCCAGTCCATTTAACAACCATGCACTCAGAATTTATCAATTTTAAAGCATCCACGCAGGTTGTAAATTTTTCTAAAAAATAAAGAGTAAGGAAGAAAGAAAGAGACACCAGGTTTTACGAGGTTCGGCTTATACCCAGCCTATGTCTTCGCCTCTGGAAAACCACCAAAGGATTCATTAGTTCATTTCCGTTGACGGGTGGAACAATACTGTTTACAACCACTCCTTTGTTTAGGTTAGAGTCCACCTTTCCAAACGATATACCCTCGTTCGGTTCAATGATTCTACAGCCTTGAATCGTCTGCAAACAATAAAAAAATAAAGAAGGATTTGTGTACAAGAGACACTCTCATAGCAGAGTTGATTAGTACAAGATTCAGCACAAATATACTTCAAAGTAAATCAATATAAAGATATAACTCAATTGAATTTAGATCACCAAATATATCTTCCATGTATTGAAAGATTCAAACTTTGAAGGCTCTACTTCGGAATTTGTATCAACACCAATTCAGTAGTGGAAGTAGGATGAACACAAGAGAGATTGAGAGCTTTTAAAGAACTTTGATTGCTGAAAAATTTCTTGGTGTTTGAATCTTTGAAGTTTGGGGCTATTTATGGATGTTTAAAAGGTAATTCCTTGGCCCCCAAGTGTACTTGGAGTAATCCTCAAGTTTTTCAAAAGAGTAGTGTCCAAGAAATCCATTTAAAAAATCTTCTCGTTGAGAATTTTAAAAACTTTGTCGAGTGGCAGTTGCCTGCCATAGAGGAAACTGAACAACCCAGAAGGCTGGCAGTCGCCTGACTTGACCACCCAAACACCTAACAGTGCTCAGGCAGTCACCTGGCACCATACCACCTCCTTCGATTATAGATTCTCTTAGAACTGCTAAAAGAGAAAAGGATTCAAGAATCAAGAAAATAAAAAATAAGAATGAACCTATAACAAAGGAATTAGAATCCAAAAATCTTGTTGAAGAAGAAAAAGACTTCAAAATCAAAGAATTAGAAAGTAAGAATGAAAAAATGATAGAAGACCTTCGATCTCTATCCTCTATAAAATATAAGAAATATATATATATATATATATATATGTATATATATATATATATATTCTGAATTAGAGGATAAAGTAAAAAAATTATCTCAAGAATTAAAGTAATCACTAAAGAAGGTTGACGACAAGAAAGAGATAGAGATAAATGATCTCAAAAATCAGATTGAAGATAAAGAAAAGATCATCTATAACTTTTCAAAAGGAAAAACAAACTTTGACAAAATGATAAGTTTACAAAGGATGTCAGGTATTGGATTTAATGGGATTGAAAATAAAAAGAAAAAGAATCCAAAGATCATACTAGTACATCTTCTAATGCCTACACTAACACCATATGCTATCAATGTAAGAAAAAGGGGCATATAAAGTTTGAATGTTCATTCAAGATAAAGGGTGTGAAAACTAAACAAGTATGGAGAATTAAGGAAGCATTCTTTATTAAACCAAGCGGACCCAAGAAAGTATGGGTACCAAGATGAAATACTAGTTCATAAATGAAAAACTTCATGGATTAAGTCATTCTCATTTAAAAAAAATTTGAAAAAGTAAGTAAATATAAACACTTAAAGATGAATTTAAGAGCTTATTATAACGAATTCAAAATGGCATTGATGGCCAAAATCATAGGATGATTTTTTACAAGGCTTAACTTAAGAAAATGTTTAAAAATATCAATACAAAAAGAGGATCAATTTATAGTCATTAGACAAGAATTAGGAATGATGCATGTTCGAGAAGTTATTTGAAAGGAAATCTGCTTGGCAGACGACTGCCACCTGGGTGACAGGTGACTGCCATGCTATTGACTTGCTTTGTTTTTTTGTTGACAAGCGCCTGCCTCATCGTAGTAGGCGACTACCTCACGGTGGGTAAAAGCTTAAAACCCTATTCTGAGTCATTTAAATGACTCTCAGGCACCTGCCCCTTCTCTTCTCACCCTAAAAACTCTCATTCCTACTCGTCTTCAAATCTATTTCTCCTCCAAATCCGTCCAAAATCCTGATTCAAACCTAACCTCTACATCATCTCGCCTAATTTCTAGGGTTTACCGGATTCAACATTCAAAGCAAACATGCCTCGAACCAAATCAGTTGCTAACAAGGGTGTCTCTTCCTCCACACGAATCAACAACGATGAAGTAGAAAAGTGGTTGGTAACTCCTCACGCCAAAACTCTCTATAGAAATAAGATTGCTTCGACGGAACCGATTCTAGGTAAAGTACTCAATGTCACATTCTTCCATTTTGATTTTCCTAAAATCCTAGAGCTTTTTAAGGAAATTGGATGGGAACGATTTATCACATATCAAGTCAAAGGGTACTATCCAAATGTGGTATGGATTTTCTATGCTAACATGGAGAAAATTGACAATAGGTTAAAATCCAATCTCCTAGGGCATAATATCCATCTTACTCCCATATCTTTGGAAAAAATTCGTCGTGTTAAGCCGGGAGATTTCGAAGTTCAAATTGCTGAAAAACAATGGATAATGGCCCAAGGATTCACTCTAGAGTAATTCTTACCTCTTGTCATAACTGATACACCTACCTCTTTTGGGCATCCACCCATTTACAAACAGCTCAATCTCCAAGTTATAATCTTGCATAAACTTATCACGTATAATATCCTACCTCGATCCGGTTCCCATGACCATGTTTCTTTTTTAGATTGTTTTATTATGTGGTGTATTCTTAAAGGGAAAAAGTTGGATCTTCCAAGTTTACTTCTCAAATGGATAAATATGAAATTTGATGCCCTTCGTATCATTCTACCATATGCTAGGATATTGAATATGGTATTTGCACATATTAACGTTCTCTCACCATCGTTCAACTTCATTAGCAAAACCCATTACAATATCTTTTCTGAAACAATTCTTAAACGTATGGGATATAAGAAAACTACTCAAGGATGGTTTCACAAAGGTCATCGTCACACCACATCTGAACCACCTCCTCATCCTTCCATACCAGCCACTTCAGTATAGCTAGACCCAGAAACTCCGTCTTGGTTCCTACCATTTTACAATCACTATATGAACTTCAGTGATGGGACGCATTATGGTATGGGCACTCTTCGGGAGAAGGCTTCCACTATGGAAACTCATTGTTCTAATCTGGTTCAGCGTGTTGATAAGATTGAAAAGCACTTAGCTAGTTCCTCTAAAGGTACGACTCTAATGGATATCGGCTCTGTTCCATCTAGTGATGAAGAATCTGCTGAAAAATCTGATGAATAAGAAGAAGAAGGAGATGGGATTAGATCCAAGGAAAATTCAGATTAATCCTTATGATATTTTCATATCTTAGCTTATGTAATAGTATCTCTATGTATTTCCCTGGACAACATTTTTGTGTTTGTAAGAACTTAAGTACTTTGTATTTCAAATCTCCACTATGCTTTATGTTGTATCACCCTCTTTTCCTTTTTGATTGATGTCCAAAGGGGGAGATTGTTTGAGAGAGAGCAAAAAGAAATATGAATGTACTTAATATGTTTGGTACTTGATCATGTTTGGTAATATGAATGTACTTGATATGCTTGATATGCTTTGTACTTGGTGATCATACTTGATAAATATTTGATGCACACTTGATGATACTTGACACATACTTAATACATATGTTTGAAAACCCATGCTTATTTAAGGAGTATTTTCCTAATTTTGCTCTAGATTTTTCATCATCAAAAAGGGGGAGATTGTTGGCCTAACAAGACTTACAATTTTTATTTTGATGATAACAAATCATGATAAATTTGATATGGTTTAATTCAAGTGAAATTCTTTTAGGAAGAAGGTAAGGCTTAAAGAAATTCCAAGCTCAAAAGGATGATGAAGTTCATGATGAATATACTATGCAAAAGAGAAAGATAATTAAAAGTTCAAAGATGATATATGATCATAGAAGAACAAGGACTTACTTGAAGATAAAAAATATAAAGTTTTAAGGATGTTTTTATGTAAGTACTTCATGTAAACTTCAATATAAACTGAATTAAAGCTCTTATAAATCAAAAGAAACTAAGAAGTATATTTTTAGAAAAACTATAAAATGTGTTTTAAAATCAAAGTAAAAAAAAAAGGTCTTAGAAGAAGAAAGGTCTTTCAAATAAATATAAGTGAACATTGAGAGCCAGTAGACTGCCACATTTTAAAAGAAATAATCGAAGGAGGCAGTAGGGTGTCAGGTGACTGCCTGAGCACTGTCAGACGCCTGTGTGGTCAAGCCAAACGACTGCCTAGGTTATGGCAGGCGGCTGCTAGCCTTCTGGGTTGTTCAGTTCCTACCACTCGACTTGGCAGTTGCCTGCCATGGAGGAAATTGATACAAGAAGCAAAAAAAATCTCTTGTTAATAGTGACATGGGCTCAAATGTGGACTAGGATGTCCATACCAAATTGATTTAAGAGGAATTAGAAATTAGATGATATTGAAATAATTAGAAAATAAAGCTTGATGACTATACTAAACCCAATACACAAGTCTAGTGGCCTAACAATGAAATTTATCCAATAAAATATACTACACATTAACAACTTCTTTTTTTCCCCTTTACTTTCCTTCAACAATTTTTTTGTCTAAATTGAGCCCTGAAAATCAGGGTCACAATGAATCACACGTAACTAAATAGTGAGCTAATATATAATAACTCATTCCATACTCAATGATGAATAAAAACTACAATTTATATATGGGACGATTGCACTAGGAAGAAAAAGTACACATACAGAAACTAATATTTGAAAAAAAGAAAAAAAAAATGGAACAAAATGGCTCCTTATTTCTCAAACCAGATATAGGTACGTACATATCACTGTCCCATCTTAACAAGAGAGAAAAATCACAACACACACTGCTGATTAATTAAGATTGAAACGTAATCGTACTGATATGGTTTGCCATCGACAGTGAAGAGAGTTTAAGCGTAGGCAGTGGGGTTTTCCAACAGATAAGCCTCAACAGCCTTGTACAACTGCTCTGCCCTTTCGTTCCCAGCCTTGATTTCCTCTTCCTTGACCTCTGCATCACCGGCGGCGTACACCTCAACCGTCTTCTTGCAGACGCTCCCGCCGTCCGGCGAGGCCTCGAACTTGATGTCGTAAACAATGGATTCAATGCCGCCCTTCAACGCATCCCCTTCGATCAGGGTGTACTTGCACAAGAAGTTCTCGTCGTCGATCACATCAAACCTGTGCTTCACGTGCTTGCCTGCACTCCCCCAAATTACAAATTTAATTTAAATAATTAAATAATCTTATATATATATATAAGAGAAGAATATATATAGTGGTGGTGGGGGTGGAGGTGGTGGGTGAGAAGGTAGGTACCGTCGGGGAAGTTGATTTGGATGATGGTGCCGGCGCTGCCTTGGCCTTGGATGATGTCGATGCTCTTGCTGGCGTGGGGAAGGAGCTTAGGGACGAGGTTGTGAGAGTCGCGGATCAAGGCTTTGTAAAACCTCGCCGGCGGCACCGTGGAAGTGTTCTCCTGAGAGAAGCTGCTCACACCCATATTGATTCGACTAGATGGATAATGCAAATTAAATATATGTATATTAGGTTTATGAACTATGGGGGTTGGGGTTGGGAATGGGAATTAAGCTTGGGAGATGCGAGTGAGCGAATGCCGAAGTGCTAAGAGGGAGTATTTATAGACTGGGATTCAGGGGACATGTGGTCCCCTCCCTCAATATGCCTTCGCAAGGCTACGAGATTTGCAATTGTGCCACTCAAATTACTATTATTATTATTATTATTGATGGCTTGGAACTTCCATCTCGGTGAACCCTTTCGGACCCACTTAGCGGCATCGATCTAGAGGTGAAGTTTTTGTCATCTATCCATTGACATGCCTCTAATAATTTATCAGATAAATTGTAAGTAGGGAATCAAACTTAAGATCTCCGAATTTCAAATCTAACTTTACCCTTATTATCTGAACAAGCTCAATACAACGTTGTTGTTATTATTATTATTATTATTAAGGCCAACTTTGAAGACCTCTCATGGGGTTTGATGAACTTCACTTGAGATTTGACCAAAAATATGGTTTTTTTTTTTTTATAAAATTTTAAAAATCTTACAAACGTTCTTTTAGATGTAAAAAAATCTTACAAAAATTCTTGTATTTGGTCCTGTTTGATTTTTGATTTTTAATTCGATTTTTGGGTAACCAAATAGTATAAATTAATAAAAATTAATTATATATATATTATACAATTAAAATGTTTTATATATCATATATATACTAAAATTCATTTATTTTTTATATATTATATATATTAAAACTTTATTTAAATTATTTATCTATATCATATCTCTCTCTCTCTCTCTCTCTCTCTCTCTATATATATATATATATATTAAAATATTAAATTAGTTAACCGATTTAACCAAAATTTGGTTCGATCGATTTTGAGTTTTGTTAATTTCTGTCAGTTCGATTAATGAGATTTTTTAATTAAAAATTTTTGATTAATTACATCGAACCAACTGAATGCTCACTCCAACCAAAATTCATCTACTAAATGTAATGTTACAAAATTTTAAGAGAAAGTTATAGTATTTTTGAAGTGATAAGAGAATTCAATCAATTTTTACTATATTTTAGTAAACATAGTAAAAATTGTTTTGCCCTCATTATTATTATTATTTATAATGAGTTGTACGAGTGCGGGTCAATAAGGGGAGAACACAGTTGTTGACTAAATTAGATCTGGGTCACGAGAAGACTGAGTACTATTTTGAATCTTTGATAAATGTTTATTTAAGACAGCGTGAGCTGTCATCATCTGATTGGCGCTACCGCCGGATAAGATGGGCTGATGCTGAGATCGATGCTTTTATTAAATAATTAATTTAAGGGGATGTTCTGTATTAATAATATAAATTATTTAACTAACAATTGAGATTAAGAATTTAAAAAGTATAATTAACCATTAAAATGCAGTCAACTTTATTTAATAATTTTAAAATAAAAAAGATAGGGCTTAAATTTATTTTTGTCCATGAATCATATTACACTTAAAAAATATTATTAAAAGTACAAAATTTAAAATGAGAATTTAAAGATTAAAATTAAAATTAAAGTGGAATCTACTTTATTTTAAAAATAAAAAAGATAAGATTTAATTGAACTTATATTTATTTTTGTCCTTGAATCATATTACACTTAAAAATTAAATTAAATTAAATAATAAAATATCAAAAAATAGAATTAGGAAATATTATATTAAAAAATTTTAATTTTATTATCATTTAAAAATTTTTCTAGACTCGTTTTTAATACTTTAAGAATGATATTGTTGTGTATGATAATTAAAAATTTTGCAGAAATATTTTTAAAATTTTATTGAAAACTTTTTTATTTTAGTAATATTCTAAATTCACATACCACTTTTTCAATTATTTTAAAATTGAATATAAAATAATTTTCTAAAAAGTAAATTCTAAATATGAATATATAGTGACAATGGATTAATAAAACAATAAAAAATAATAAAACTTATTTTAAATTTTTTTCTCGCAACAATTAAAAATCAACAGTACAAACAAATGCATTATCATCACCTATTTTTTTTCACTATAATGCTATGAAAAAATTAAGCGAAAATAAAAATTATACGAGAAAGCCTTTAGTAACATTTGAAAAAATAAATTTAAAATTTAAAGTTTACATTTATAAGAATTGGAATGAAGATTTATAATTTTATATTATATTTTATCTTAAACTATATAAATATTGCTCTATAACTAATGTATTACACATCAGAAAAATAAATCACATATGAATCTAGAATCCATCTAAAATACTGACACGTGGACACGTAAATGGCTAGGTCCCTTATGTAATTTCCTTGTGAATTTTTTTTTCCTCCTATCAACCCATAAATGACTCTTGCTTTCTTCTTTTAAAAAATAAAATAAAAATTAAATCTATACCCCTAAAGAACTTAAATTTGTACTCCATGAGGCTTAAAACTAAGTTTGTTTTGCAATATATTTATTCATAAGAATAAATTGGTAATAATCTATTAGTGACCATTAGTCATACCAAAAATTATTGATATCATAAAATAAATAATAATGTGAATTTTTTTTTCTTTTATAACCTAGAAACTTTAACCACATTCGCGCCACTTTGTATACTATGGTGCAACATCAAATTCGAAGAGTGAAAGTTGTTCGCTCATTGACGTACCACTGGTAATTCACCTACGTAATGCTTCAAGGAGGAATCGAACCTGTGATATTGGGATCACTAAACTCACAAGTCACTCTTACTATTTGAATTGGTTCGGTTGAATCAGAGAATCAACAAAGAATACTTTTTCCTAAATTGTACCATGGGACTTCTTATTTTTTTTCATAACTTATTTAATAAAATAATATATATATATATATATATATATATATATATATATATATAGAAAATACTTATTACTTTTATTTATAAAATTTTCTATTATAGTTGGAGGATACTAAATGGCCAGCGCACTAGCCGTTGGCTTGTTGACTTTGACAATGTCTACGAGTCTTTTATGTTTGAATGTCTACGAGTCTTTGAAGTTTGAAGTCAAGAGTTTCTGCATCTAGAAGAAATAAGTATTAAGTGACTTTCATGAGATGAGATTGGGCTGCGGCCTGACCCCGTCATGGGCTGCATTTACTTTTAAACCATGACTTGTCGCACGGCCCATATAAAACATGAAAGCTCTGTTTGTTTTGCAAGTTATGATTTTAGGGGATTGAATAGTATTGCAAGGTTAGATTGGATAATTATTTAATTTGATTCCCACAACATGTGAATTGAAGGTCTTACAAAATTATTTTTGTTTGGGTTTTGTAAAGTTAAACTAATTGATTGAGTAGTATGATTAACCTCCATAAGATAGTTTTAGGCTTTCATCTGGTTCACCATTTGTATAGAACAAGATATGATGGAAGAAAATTCAAGAACTATGTCAAAGTAAATTTAAAAACTAGTTGAGGAGTTTTAAGTGATTAATTTTTTAATTAATTATGTTTATATTTATGAAAGTAACGATAATTCAGTCATAACTACTAGTGAGATAGTTCTAATGAACGTAATGATTAATTAATTAAATATGATCGAGTATACTTCAAAAGAATATTTGTAACTGATATGAGACATCTACATAGATTAACACTGTCGCGACGTCCCGGGAGCGCGTGTGCCCCGGGCGGCGAAATTAAAAATCATTTTAATATTTTCAAGAAAAATATGGTGTAGGAGTCGCCACTAACCTTTAGTGCGGTTAGAACACATTATTACTACCCCGTTAGGGGTAGAATCGGTCTACATTACCAGAGTTGGGGTCGGGAGTTCGGTTACGCGAGGGGAAGGTACGAGCACCCCCTACGCGCCCGTTCTTACGAACGGTACCTAATTAATTTGAAATTATCCCTAAGTCAATCTAACAATTCTTTAAATTACTCCTTTTTATAATTTTATAAATACATAGGGAAAATAAATAAATGAATAAATAAATATATACATATATTCCCTCAGAGCTTAGGGTACGTGATGCCCAAAGGCTCATACCCCCGCAATAAAATCATAGGGATTAAAATCAAAATTATTTAAGAAAATACGCTCCCACATTTTAAAATTGTAAGTAAAAGTTTTATAGGAAAATATTAGTATGGGAGGTTTTAATAATAGATATAATAATTTAAACATAATAAATAAGTAAATAAAATAGTAATAAACTAGAATATTAGGATACCAAAATACGTACTAATCAACATATATAATAGAAGCTAAAATATCTAACATACCAATAATAGTAGAATATAAACAATAATATAGACTAAGATAATGAGCAAATATTAAAATACTACATGTACGTTATAAACAAAAATACTTAAACATACCATAATGATAATAATAATAAATATCCACAAATAATATAATACGTAATAGATTACTATAATACTATATATACTAAACATACCATATAATAGCATGATACCAAAACACCAAAAATATTACCTAAAATATTAAACTTACCATAATAATTAATACCTTGTATATTAACATACTAAAAATATAATAATAATATATAATATTACCTAAAATGCTATATTACTAAATGTACACGGTCACCTAAAATACTAAATTAAATGTATAATGCTACTTACAATTCTAAGTTGCTAAATATAAATATCATTTATTCAAATAAATATTATAGCATTAAAAATTCCACAACAATGTTATGAACACGACAAAATGATAATACAATCGTACACAAGAAATAAATAAATAATAAACAATAATGAACATCAATATATACGCAATAGCAATATAAAGTAAATTAAATAAAACACTACTCAAAACCCTAATAACGTGAAATAGCCAAAACCCTAAAATAAAACAATAACCCAAAACCCTAAATGGTCGTATTATGAAAATAATGTAAATAATCAAGAATCCTAGATGTGCATAAATATTACAATCATAAATAATAAACAAAATCCCTAAATACCGTATGAACAATAAATATGACAAATATCCTAAATACATCAAAAAGCCTAAATAATGTCTACACAATAAAACATCCTAAATAATATGTAACAATAAAAATAAGTATATTACAATGATTACAAAAAAAAAAGAAAAAGAACCCCAAACATTAGATATTAGAACAAATAAAACAATAATAATACAATATATATACAAAATAACATTAAGAAGAAAAAAAATATATATATAAACAAATTACAAAAACATCACACGTGCATATGTGTGTTTGTTTGTGTGTGGACAAGTTGTCCAAGAGATGAAACTCAAAGAAATTAATCAAATCAGTAAATATTAACAAGGGAGAGTTAGAAACAACCGAGTAAGGTTTCAGATTGATCAGATAAGAAATCGCCGCTCGATTGGCTTCATCTAGTTGAATGCGCATACACCGACGATTCCACTGCTGCGGCGGTGAGACAGCTGTGTAATAAATTAAAATGAAATTGTAAAACTCAAAATAATAATCTGAATGGTGAGAATTAATATAAAAGGGTCAGAAACAACTTGATAAAATTTCGCATTGATCGGATAAGAAATCGCCACTCGATTGCCTTCGTCTAGTTGAATGCGCAGACACCGATGACTCCACTGCTGCGGCGGTGATATGACTTTGCAAGAAATTAACACAAAGGGAGAAAACTCAAAAGACGAATCTGAACGGTGAAAATTAAGAAAAAAGGGTTAGAAAAGACCTCGTAAAGTTTCACATTGATCAGATAAGAAATCGCCGCTCGATTGGCTTCGTCTATTTGAATGCGCAGATGCCGATGACTCCACTGCTGCAGTGGTGATACGGCTGTGCAGGAAATTAACACGAAGGGAGAAAACTCAAAAAAAGAATCTGAACGGTGAAAATTAGTAAGAAAGGGTTAGAAACGACCGTGTAAAATTTTGCATTGATCGGATAAGAAATCGCCGCTGAATTGGCTTCGTCCAGTTGGATGCGCAGACGCTAATGACTCCACTGCTGCGGCGGTGATACGGCTGTGCAAGACATTAACACAAAGGGAGAAAACTCAAAAGAAGAATCTGAACGGTGAAAAGTAAGATGAAAGGGTTAGGAAAGACCTCATAAAGTTTCGCATTAATCGAATAAGAAATCGTTGCTCGATTGGTTTCATCTAGTTGACTGCGCAAACGCCAACGACTCCATTGCCGCCGCACGAGACTGCAAGGTAAGGTTTTTCTTTCTTTGGTCTGTGCCTTCTCCTTTTTGGCTTGGCTATGCCCCCCTTATATAAAAAAAATTCTGTAAACCCTAAAAAAAACTTCCTTTTTGATTTTATTTTTCTTTTTCTTTTCTTTTTTTTGCTTTTACTATTATGGTAATAATGAAAATAGTAATAGTAATAATAATTATTATAATAATAATAATAAAATCAATAAGGTAATAATAATAATAATAATAAATAATTGTAGTAAAAGTAAAAATAATAAAGATACTATCAATAAAATAATAATAATAAGACTAGTAATAATAATAATACTAATAGTAATAGTAAAAATGACAATAACAAAATAATAATAATAATAAAAATATAAAAAAAATAAAAATAAAATGAAGTGATAATAACAATTTAAATAATAATAATAATAATAATAATAATAATAATAATAATAATAATAATCATATCGGGCCTGGGTAAAAATGGGGTGTCTACAAACACAATGTATAGTCATCTCTGTTGGTCCTAAAGTCGAGTCTAAAGAGGGGGTGAATAGATTCTTTTGCGTATTTTGATTTTTCTTTACAAAATAATAAATCTTGATAAGATGTAAGCAATTATATCATAATATAAATAAGGTAAATCATGTACAAGATATAAATTAAAGAGAAGGGAAGAAATGTTTAACACCAATGTTAACGTGGTTTGGCGCCTTGCTTACGTCCATGCCTTGAGTCACACCAAGGTTTCCACAATCCACTAAACAATCTCCTTCACTGGTGGAGAAGCCTTTACACAAGGGGGCAAATCCCTTTTGCCCACCAAGAGTCTTTCACCAAGGTGCACCAAGAACCCTTGTAATTTGGTTCACCAAGAACCCTAGGTTCACGAAGAACCCTTTTACAACAAATGGAAGAATATGATTTAAAAATATAATGCTCCTTGAATGAGCTGATATCTAATATAATAAAAACCTCTCACGACTCTCTCAAACTAATGAATCACAACAAAAATTGAAAAACAAGAGAGATGTTGAGCACAAAGATGATGAACTAAATAAAGTGTGCTTGCAAATGATTTTTACTAAATGTGAATTGCTCAATTCATTGCTAGAACAAGTCTCTAGCCTTGTATTTATAGGCAAGTTGAACTACTAGCCGTTTTATGGTCGTTGGCTTAGTAAAATAATTGAATATTTTGAAAACTAACTATTTATAATCGTTGGGTGTAGAATCTTTGTTACAACGTCCCCGGGAGCGAGTGGTGCCTCGGGTGGGCAAATTGAAGATGGTTTTATAATTTTCAGGAAAAATGAATGTTAGAGTCGCCACTAACCTTTTGAAGTGTGGATAAAACATATGATTACCACCCAATTAAAGGTATAATCGGTATGTGTTGACTTTGGTGTATTCCCAATAAGGGGTGAATTGGGTATTTAAAAATTTATGCGTAAGTTCAATTCTATTTGCAACATTAATACACAACCTAGGGTTTGTCTACGTATTTCCCAATCATTCACAATATTTAAAGCATGCACACATTCATAATTAATTAAATCTAAGCATACATATGTAAGAAATTAAAGTGTAGGAATTTAAGAACAGACACAAGATATGTTATCGGGGTTCGGCAACTGTGTCTATGTCCCCGCCTCAAGCTATCAAGCAAGAAGATTCCACTATGGCTCGCTTAATGGGTGGAGCGGCACCGAATACAACACCTTACAGGATGGTGCACCTAGTTCTCTTAATCGGATCTGAACCACTCTGGTGCTCTCTTAACAGGGTCTGAGTAAGTCCGAGACTTTTCAAAGGGCAAGTCTCCCTTTTTTGACCACACGTTGGGAATACAATAGATATAAAAATTTACGCACAAATAAATTTTTTTTCTTACACAAGCAGATATGTACCACTAAGTACAATACAACCAATGCACTCACTGATGATAAAGATTTAATGTTCAAGTGAGATTTTCAACTATATCTCTCAATCAAATAAAATCTATGATAATGTGAGAGATGCTAATATCTATAGGATCCTTGATCCAAACGTATAATGCACTCTAAATATTCATCAAGGAAATCAAGGCACAATATAATTTCTACCTCAAATATATTTCACCAATGAAGGTAGTGATTTAGCTTCTAAAATAATTTTCGATAACCACACAAGAAGTTCTTGAGTCTTGCAATGATTTTGCAAAGACACAAGCAACAAAAGGTTTTTCCCAAAGCAAAATGTGTATCAATCAAAATATGGGAAGAACTTTAAGAAAATACTCTCAAAAGAATTTTAAAATATGTAGTATATGAGAGTGATGATTCTTCAAACAAAGATTTGAAGAACACAATAAAACCAAGTCAATCTCCTTTTAATCTTGCAATTAATTTGCAAGTAAGGAGAACAATAAAAATGATACTCTCTAAAAAAATGATTTTATCAAAAGGAGTTTGAGAGGGTAGAACAAATAAGCTTACAAAAATGAGGAGTATAAGAAAATAGGTGTATAAAAAATTTGAGAGAGTTTTTTTTCCTAATCTATTTGCTAATCTTGGCTTAATCTTGCAAATGAAACCATATATATGGACAAGCCAAAAATTTTGACCGTTGGGGACATCAGGGAAATTATTAAAATTATTTTAAATGAGTTTAACAAAAATAACCCTGATTTACCTCAACTAACTCGTGGTAAATTTTGGCCAAACTAAGAGTTTCAGTCGACTAAACCTTGGTTCTGTCGTCCAAACAGACACATGAAGAAAAGTGCTTTTTATGTGTTCGGGTGCTCGAAAAATGTTTCGGTGGCTGAGTCTAAGGCGATTTCCAACCTACTCGAGGCTCAGTTGCATGGGCCTAAGTTCGGTCTGCCGAACTTGCAGTTTTGGTCACCCGAGGTCAAAGTGACCGCGAAGTTCGAGCGCTCGGGTAGTTGGAAAAGTTAGGATTAAATGTTCGGTCGACCGAGAACATTCAGTTCATTTCAGTTCAGTCGCCTGAAATCGGGTCAATAGTTGGACTTTCCTTACGTTCGGTCGACCGAGGCATTTTCAATGCCAAGGTTCAGTTGCGCGAAACCCTAACACTTTAAAGACCTAAGTCATATGTTTTACCCCAGAATGCATATATGATAGCGGGGATTATCCTAAGTGTTTGTGCAAGGACCTAGGGTTTTTCTAAGGTCATTTTGAGCTTCTACACTAAGCCCAAAAAATTGGCTTCGGTCGACCGAATGGTGCCCTAATGATATTACAGATATTACAAATGTTATAGATAGATATTACAGATATTATAGATAGATATTACATATATTTCAGACAGATATTATAAATATTTTAGTCAGATATTCCAGATATTACAGATCAGATTTATAGTGTTATAGTTGTTTTGAAATCATGTTAAAACAGTAAGATAAAATATACTTATATATATAGTATTACACAGTATCAGATCCCTATGGATATTACAAATGGAGATATATAGTAGAGCACAATACCGTTGCTATTACAGACATGTGTAGTAAGTGGATTCCGTCTAACGGTGCTAGGAGAGATTTCAGTCTCCCTAGCATGCTGGGTTGAGGTGGCCAGTTAGATGAGATAGAGGTGGAGATTGGCCGGAGAGATTGTAGTGGGCCAGATTTACAAATTTACAGATTGGCGGATGTTAGAAATACAGATTGACTTGCCTGGTAGGCCAACCAGAGTAAGTCCAGCCTACGGGCCGCACAACCGTATTATGAGGGGTTATATCATGATATACAGATCTCAGGGTATAGCAGAAGTTCCTATGTACATATATATTACAAAACAACAGTTTATATTACCATAGTAGCAGTATTTACAGATAGCAAACTCAGATACCTAGTTGTATTTAAAACTACATTGCATATGTTCTGTGCAATTTATCAGCTTACTCATATTACAATATCAATATTATTTCAGTATATTAAATGTATAACTCAGCCTCCGCACACTAGTAATAGCATATTTCCTCTTTCTGAGCATCGTCTCATCCTAGTGACTTACTGTTTTTCAAGAGATCCAGTTAGGCAAGTAGACCAGGCTCACGAGTAGAGATTATTTTGCACTGCCGCACTGGAAGGGTAGGTGCTTATTAGATACCAGTGTTTTGGGATAGTTTTTAGATTATGGTGTCGTCACTGGGCATTTTGTATTAAAAGTATATATTTCAGAATATTGTAGTTTTCTAGTATTGCATATAGCAGTTCCCAGTTTTTTTATATCGCTGCTTAGGTGTGTATGACATATAAAGTTTCCTTTGTGCTCTTTTGAACCTGGGATTATCAGTAGTACTACAGAAAGTTAGTATTTATGTTATACAGATGGAAAAAATAATGTTATATAAGTAGCAGGTCATTACAGTTTGGTATCAGAGCTTAGGTTGCTAGATTCTGTAAACCCTAGAATGCCACGGGAACAATACCAAAATATAGGAAAAAGATTTGAGGTTTTGTTTTGTAGTCCGAATGTAGAATTTTCGTGGTGGTTTTTTTGTTTTTCCTGTAGCGACGATTTCAGAAAAGCCATAATAAACTATCGACGAGTCGTGTATTTAAGTTGTAGGATTCGATTTTGGGGTAGGAACAAGGGAGTTGTTAATAAAGAATCTGAAGTTTTAG